>NC_136790.1:13964988-14239988 GCF_951216825.1 Electrona antarctica
CCAGTATGTCTGTGGTTTTAGGGAGTTGATCTCCTCCACCTGACGGCGCCTCCTCCTCCCCTCCCTCTCCCCTCCCCTCCCTCCCCCTGCCTGGCAGGACACAATGATGCCCGGCTGGCTGCCAGCCAGACCGGCCTGGGTGTCTGCTCAGCTCAAAGCCCTAGACACAGACACACGCACGCGCACACACACACACACACACACACACACACACACACACACACACACACACACACACACACACACACACACACACACACACACACACACACACACACACACACACACACACACACACACACACACACACACACACACACACACACACACGTTTGTATTACTATACCTGTGAGGACAAACCAAAGTTCCGGAAATGGCTGAAAATAGCAAGAAAAAGCCGGGAAAGTTGTGAGCTTGTAGATCAGCTATTTCAGATCAGATATATATCTCTGCACAACTTGGTATGAAACTATGAAATAGGGAAAACTCTAACCCTTAAGCCCTAGATCTATCTTCTAAATGCCTATTCCTATCCCCAGCCCCATCATAAATATTTGTCTTGCCTTGCAATTGCAAGCCTAAACTCTAAAAATCTTCTTCAACCATAAAACAACAACCATTTCTCCACTCTTGTGAGGACCAAGAAAATGGTCCTCGCAATGTCTGTCTCTGATTCTACTATACTTGTGGGGACATTCAAGCTTCTATAGTAATACAAGTACACACACACACACACACACACACACACACGCTCCCAGACAGAACCCTTTTAAACTGACGTGGTGCTCTCACCCTCCCCATGTTTCTGTCTCTCCTCTCTGACACTGTCTCTCCTCTCTGATACACTGTAACTGCAGTGTATACTGATCGGTCACTTGTTGACAAATTCCTCAAATAGCAGTGGTGGCTGGTGAGTGATGTCAATTGCAGTCATTCAGCAGCGTTTTTAGAAGCTGCGGGGACGGAGAGGGATCTTAAAATATCCGCCGCACTCGTGTGTAACGTGAATACGTCATTTCGTTTTGCTGTTCGGCATTATCTGCCTGAACCGTGCGGAACGCTGATAATTAAATATCCTTTTTTCTTTTTCTTTTTTTCTTCACAGTCTCCCAGCCCAGTCCGAGCCAAGAGGTCCAAATTGGACAAATTACACTCCCCGTCAGCCGACAAAGAAAAGCAGCTGGATTGGTTACAGTCCCTGTCAAAGTCGGCGAACAAGGTTTGTAAATGCGGTGTCCCTTTCAGTCCGTATTCAGTTGCTGTAAAGGTCAGGGGTCAGAGTGGTCCTGGCCTGGGTCCTTGTCCAAAGCAATTATCTTATCTTCAGCGTATGACGTCTTGAAATATGTCATCATCTGGGTGTGACTTCTTGAATTATCTTATCTTCTATGTACGATTGTATGATTTCTTGACTGAAGTGTCATGTGACAAACTAAGCGGCAATCCATCACTTTTTGTGTTGTGAATCAAACATGGACTACCATACTGTAAGATGGGGGCCTATGTTATGTTATCATCTATGACTAGACAGTTCACCGAAGAGGGTTTTTTTTTTATTCCCCTCGTCACGGCTGATTTAACCCATTCAATCCGGGAAAGCATCTGTGTCACTTTAGATTTTAACCACTTCGACCATTTTTAATACATCTTGTGCAAATATTTGAATTCATGTCACGGTACGATTGGAAAACCAGTCAGATTGAAAAAACAAACATTAAAGTCCATAGACACATGAAGCCATGCATTGGAGGGGCTAGCGCCTCCGGCGGTGAAACCGAGTGCTCAAGCCGCCGGAAGGTGACTTGAGCCACGTGAGACACCGCCGAGCAAGCTAAAGCGAGCAAGTTGCTATCGCGGGAGGTGAACTCGAAGAATGCACACGTTTTTTCAATTGTACTGTAACATTATATATTTATAATTTTTTTAAACTAATATTTAAACTCAAATCTTTGCTTCCGGGGATCCCTGGAACAACATATTTTGAGATGGGGATCCACGGCCAAATGCATACAATTTTGGGGCGGTCCTTGACATGAAAAGGTCTTAATCCATTTTGGGCGGGAACCCCTTTTGGTGTTAGCATTATGTTATGCTTTAGCTATTGAAAAATAGCAGATCTACAAGCTCATAGCGCGCCACCGAGTGGCGCGCTACGAGCTTGTAGGTCTGCTATTTTTGAAAAATCGAAGAACGACTTTTGATTGATTGATTGAAAATTTTATTAACAGTTTGCAGAATTACAGTACATTTCAAGCACAAACTCAATACAAAGGCTGTTAACTGTGAGTGGACGACCCAATTAAGCATTACACTTGTTTACAACAGGGTCCACCATGTTCAATTCATCAAAACATTTAGAGACGTACAAATAGACACTTCTATATAGACAAAGAACAGAAGAAGGGCGGCGGTGGTTCAGGGGTAGAGTGCCTGGATGGTAACCGAAAGGTTGCCAGTTCGAACCCGGGCTCCCCCAGAGTTACTGTCGAAGTGTCCTTGAGCAAGACACTGAACCCCTAATTGCTCCCGATGCTGTGCTAGTTGGTGCCTTGCATGGTTTCCGCTGCCATCGGTGTATGAATGTGTGTGTGAATGGGTGAATGTAATGCACAATCTATGTAAAGCGCCTTGGATAAAGGCGCTATATAAATGCACCATTTAATTTAATTTAATTTAATAGCTTTTTCTGAAAACTGTCAGGATGTAGAAGACATTTTTAGAATCTGATCTCAGGTCAAAACGGGTTAATGGGTTGATGCTAGTGGTTTCATACTGAGATGTCTTCCTGCGTGGTTTGTTGCAGCAGGACCTAAAGCCGGTCCAGTTGAAACAGAGGCCCTCTGCATTCCGTCCCTGGTCCCCCAGAACGCCATCCACGGAAAAAGAGAGTCCTGTCGCTCAGAACGAACCAGAGAGGTGAGGCAGCCACACAGCGTTTACTAGCACGCTGGTTCCCAGAAACTGGGTCAGGACCCATTTGTGGGTCGAGAACACCTTTTTTGGGGGGGTCCCTATAGTTTTTTTTTTTTTTTTTTCAAAACATTTTCACAAACGTACATTTACGAAAATGTACATTTACACAAAGTACATTTACTCAAGTACTGTACCCAAGTACAATTTTGTGGTATTTTTTTTAATTTACTGGAGTATTTCCAATTTTGTACTCAACTACTTTTCAGAGGCAAATACCGGTATTATACTTTTACTCCACTACAATGAATTGAAAACCTTAGTTACTACTAGATTTTGATTATTATTACAAAACATACATTGCCCATTGCTTCAGCCCTATATACATTTCGGCCGATCTACAAGCACTTAGTAAACCTGTTTTTGAAAAGTGCTATATAAATAAAGTTGATTGTATTATAATTATTACATTTGTAGATGTGTTATTATATACAAGATTTGTATTCATTTTATACATTTGGAAACTTGTGAAATGCATTCTGGATAATGAGTACTTTGCACTTTTCTTACTTTGAGAACAATACTTTTGTACGTTTACTCAATTAAATTTAGAATTCCAGACTATCGCTTGTAACAGTATTTCTACATTGCCATATTGATACTTTTACTTAAGTAAAACAATGTGAGTACTTCTTCCATCACTTCTTGTACAAGCATGTATATAAGTACAAGTTGTCGAAGCAAAAGCAAAAGTGAGGGGGGGACTATTCTATTGACCATGGATATTATGCATGTTCTCTACAGGTCCAGCCACAAGACTCAAGAGAACTCGGCGAATCCCAACCCGGCTCTGACTCCCTTGGCCTACCACCAAGAGGAGCACTCTCCCCTGGCCCACCCCGGGGACAGCCATGCCCCAGGCAGGGGGCCCGCCGTCAGCTCCGGGCCACCACAGGGCTTGCATAATGGAGACTCGCAGTCTGCACCAAAACCCACCCTCCCTAATGCAACCAATAGTGTCGAGGAGACGGACACAGATGGAGAGATCGACGTGGATGACTGTGATGATTGTGAGTATTGCACTCCTAGTGCCCTGAAGAGTAACATTATAGAAATATGGTCCAAAAGGCTATGGCGCCGCTCTCCGAAATGTCTTTTGAATACAGGGCTTTTTTTTACCATCATGGAAAAATAAGTCTGTGAGACACATAGTGGAGACTAGCATACAGAGTGATTCCTGTGCAGTTTCGCCATCTGGTGTCTGATTTCAGTAGTACACTAGAAATGGCCGTGTGCCAACTTTGCTTTTCTGGCGGACGTTGCACCTTTTTCCTTTCCAAGCATTTGTACACATTTTTTACCATTCTTATCTCTGTGTTGTTGATAGAGTAGTATAGACTACATTACATTTTTATTGTACAATGCATAATTATGAAGGCATGAATCGAGGAAGGATGTAATGTCTGTGTTGGCGCGGCTGCAGCAATTCCATAGCTGTGCTGTTTGAGCGATCCTTAGAGAACACATTACTAACAGCTGAAGGGAGACGTTTCACACGCTCTAGTACACGGATAGAAGGCAATCGTGTTATTTGATTAAAGGCCTTTCAGCGCATGGCGCGTCTTGGTGCGTGGCTTGACTCTGATGAAGACACGCCATGCATCGAAACATTAGTCATTAAAATACATTAAATAATAAAAGTCTTTGTATTCGTAACAGCTGATTCCATGTGTGTCCATGATAAACTTTCCCCTTTGGTTCTGTAAATTCTTGCCTATTATGACATTCCCAAAATAGGGACACACGGTTGGAAAGTATTGTACTTTAGAATAAACTTCTGAAATGTAGTAACCACTTGGTTATTCGTTAGCCATTAGCCAAAAATCGTAGCTGATTGGCTATTTAGTTTTTTACGTGGTTACAGTTGTAACTCAAGTCTGTTTCACTAAGAATAGAGGGCTTTAAGTGGTTTTCAGCAGCATGTCATCCCTCCTTCTCAGTGTTAATTTTGACAGCAAATGTTGATTTAGTTTTAGTCTTTTGAATAACATTTTATTTAATTTTAGTCATATTTTAGTTATCTGAAATGTTTTAGTTTTGGTTAGTCGACTAAATCTGGTGGGCCTTGATGGCACCTGATTGATCTTGCATGTTGACATGCTCACAACGCATGTTGTGAGCATGTAGATCTGCCATTTTCAGAGTGCAACACCTGAGTGCAACCAAACAAAAAATGACTTAATTGACTTCTAGTCCCTCTCTAACATTTCTGTCTAGTTTTTATGTTTTTTTTTGTTTTAGTCATCATACCTTGATTTTTATTTAGTTTTTGTTCAGTTTTGTGAAAAAAAGGTAGTCGACGAACATTTCTTTGGTCATAGTTTTAGCCGACGACATTAACACTGCTCCCCTCTTCTTCATCATCTTCCAGACTCGGTGCCAGCTTCGCTCGCCACAGCCTGTCCCAGCAGCGTGTCCCGATCCCTGCCCCCGACACAGAGCGGGCCCAGGCCGTCGCAGCAGCAGGAGGGCCCCGGCTGGATGCCGGGGGCCCCCTGCCCAGAGCTGGACTCCCTCGGGCAGATGCTGCACGGAGGAGGCCTGGACAGCAGAGAGGCCAGAGAGAAGCTCCTGCAGGAGATCGTCCGGATGCGGGTGAAGCAGGAGGAGAGGCTGGCGCTGGCCCTGCAGGCCAAACGGAGCCTTCAGCAGGTACAGCACCACAATCACATGCCATCTGAACGGAGGCATTCTCTCTGTTGCTTCTTCAGAGCAGAAGCCTTGTGTCTAGGTATTTACAGTGGTGGAAAAAGTACTGAAATTTATCCATTACCCATTTAGACCTGACATCGAAATAAAAAGTATTTTGAAAGAATATATATTCAAAGATTTGTGCCTCATTTTCACGATATTTAAAAAATAGCAGCTCGTAGCGCGCCACTCGGTGGCGCGCTATGAGCTTGTAGATCTGCTATTTTTCAATAGCTAAAGCATAACATAATGCTAACACCAAAAGGGGTTCCCGCCCAAAATGGGTTTTAAGTGAAAGTATCAATCCTGCAATATACAAAATGCTCTTTGATATTGGTATCAAAATGTAATTCAAGTACCAAAAGTACAAAGTACTCAATATGCAGATTGTCCCATTTCAAGCTGTTTTCAAATCTTTTGAAAATAGCAGATCTACAAGCTCACAATGCATCGCGACGCATTGTGAGACTACTTTCAAATGGGCGAAATGTATATAGGGCTGAAGTGGTTAATGTATATTTGTAATAATAAGCTAAATCTGCAAAGTAACTAAAGATTTCAAATAATACTAGTGGAGTAAAAGTACAATATTTGCCTCTGAAATGTATTGGAGTAGAAGTAAAAGTACTGACATTTTGTACCGTACCTAAGTAAATGTACTTAGTTACTTTCCACCACTGGATATTTAACCCATTAACGGTTAATGGGTTAAAGTTTAACCTATTGTTATTGTTCTTTTGCTTATAATGACATGCCCAACAGTGGGTTAAACTATCACATACATGTTCCTGCAGGAACTGGAGTTCGTGAAGGTGGCTAAGAAAGGCCGTCTTCGAGAGGCCATCGAGGCCAAGCGCAACCTGCGCAAGGAGATCGAGCGCCTTCGCACGGACTGGGAGAGGAAGATGATGGAAACGGAGGAGTCTTGTGGGAGGCTAAAGAGAGAGCTGGAACGGGAGAGGCAGCTACGAGTTTGTGACAAAGGCTGCGAGGCTGAGCGTCTTCGAGCCAAGTACTCCTCTCAGGTACGAAGGGCCGCTTTTGTGCTTAATTTCCGGCTGGTTCTCAGCGCTTAGGGCTGGGCAATTAACCAAAAATATATTCAAAAGATTAACCACTTTTTACCATTGTACAATGGTGGTGTACAAAAATAGCCAATCTAATATAACCCTTGTGAACTTGTAGACGTGCTTTTCACTTATTTTTGAGTGGTGTAAACCACTCCTACAACTGGCTTTTTTGTGCAGAAAAAATGAGCATGGTTGCTATGTTCACCCTGTTCACCCGGGTGAACACTGAACAGGGTTTTTTTTCTGTGCAGAAAAAATTAGCATGGTTGCTATGTTCACCCTGTTCACCCGGGTGTGATTTCATTACGTCAGACATGATTTCATTACGTCAGACAGGCTATATAAGACCTTACACCACTCAGTTCACACGGGTGTGATTTTTTTAAATTATCGTTCATTAGGCGTAATCGAGGCAGAACTTTTGGCCCTACTCAACACTACTGGCCTCTTTTATTCATTTTTGAGTGGTGTAAACCACTCCTACAACTGGCTTTGTTAGTCTGTGCAGAAAAAATGAGCATGGTTGCTATGTTCACCCTGTTCACCCGGGTGTGATTTCATTACGTCAGACATGATTTCATTACGTCAGACAGGCTATATAAGACCTTACACCACTCAGTTCACACGGGTGTCATTTTTTTTTTATACTTCATTGCACGACACAAAACATTTGTGAAGATATAGCTAATAGCTGCGTGATGCATTGTGAAGATTGTAGACTTGTCTATCCTGATCCTCACTATTTTATTTCTTTCGACCTTGTGCCTAAGTACACGCCCAAAATAGGGATAAATTATGAATCGATTATATATATATATATATATATATATATATATTGTTTCGATAAACTGTAGCCCTGACAGATTTGTCATACTGCTGACACTGTGTGTGTGTGTGTTTGTGTTGCATTGCGCGTTGCAGATTGAGGAGTTGCACGTGCAGCTGCAGCAGGCAGAGGCCGACCGCGAGCAGCTGAGGTCGGAGCTCCAGCGGGAGAGGGAGGCGCGGCAGAGCCTGGAGAGCGTGGTCAAAGACCTGCAGAGCCAGCTGGCCCTGCAGGCAGACGGCGACCCGCACCGAGTAGACTCCCAGTCCCTGGAAACCAACAACACAGCCACACACAGACAGAGCACACAGCAACACACCGACGGATCCTAAAAGTTGCACACTCCAGACTGGACTGAAAAACAAAAGGAAAAAAAGAGAGAGACTCGAGAGAAAAGAAAAAAGAAGAATAAACTGTGTGGTCACGGTTGCACCTCGTTAGGGAAAAAGAAAATCGGCTAAACGCTATCGGCGAAGTCTGCTTTCATAGAGAGACTACGCAGATCGGTCATCGACGTGTTAGAAAACAGACATTATTGTAATAATATATGAATTTTATTAAATGAACTGGAAAGTAGCATGATGTATGAGCATGTTTGTAGAGCGTGAAAATGAGAGACTTTTCTGCAGTGACAAACACACCGCTTCAAGTGACTTCAGAGCCCTCGGTCAGATTGCCCTGACGCTTTTCATGGATTTTAACGTTGGTATAAGCTATTCTAAGATGTGCAAATATAGCGACATAACATTACTTGAATATGTAGAAAAATTAAGCAAGTCTCGTTTTGGTTTCATAAAGCCTCATGTATACTTTGTCATACGACTGTCGCTCGGCGGAAATAACCAATTTTCACCTGAAAAGTCGTGAGTACAACATTTGGCTTTAGAGGACTGCAGACGATGAAACTCTTGCTGGTGCCACAGAATCTTGGTACACTCCACGGTGTCATTAGAAACCACTGGAAACACAGACAGGACACCAGTTTACCACTATGTAGTTTTATTATCAGCTTGCTTTTTATAATTGTTTTGCGGATGTACTTTTTAACCACTTTCACCCTGGCGCCCTGAAATTTCTCTCTCTATATATATATATATACACATATATATTTAAGAAAATCATCAATCAAATATAGCGAAAATAGGTGATCTATAATAAGGTCACAATGTGTCGCATTGCGACACGGTGTGGCTGTATACTGGCTATTTCCACTTTTTGTAAAAACAAAAAAAGTAATACTATAAGGGCTTAAGTGGTTAAGAAACGTTGCTTGTGCAGATCTGCTATCCCACTGGCAACACGCATATTAAAAAAACATCCATATACACACATGTACAGTACTATTGTACACACATATACCAGCTTGTCTACCTTTTGTATTTTCTAAAGCCTGAAGTATTGGAGATTGTGTGGTCTTGCCTTCAGGTCCACCGTTTGTTTTACTCTTAGATATTTTAATCGGAAGTGTTACTTTTTACTCCTCTGACACAACTTAATTCGTTCATTGAACATGTGTTTTCCAATAGTGTGTTTGCAAATTGAACCTTGTGAAAGATGGCAAAAACGTTCTTCTTGTCCATGTTAGTGAGAGTTGTGCAGGTAAACCCAACATCGCCCTCCTAGAAAATAGAAAGAAAAAAGAGGAACTTTAATAGTGTTTTGTTTTTTGGAATTGCGGTACTTCTGATTTTCTATTGAGTACTGTAAAACAAATAATTTATATTCTATACTAATTTGCTTATCAACCGAAAGCAATTCATTTTTAGTCACTGGTTTTAGGGCTCTTAAATCAACATATGCTGTTTATATGAACAACATTTCTACATGTATACAAAATATGGATATATATTTTTTTACTTTAAGAAAAGGAATTGCACTTTTAAAAAAAAGAAAAAAGAAAATTGCATTGTGCATTTTACTCCCTATGACATTTTTTTCAAAAACTAAAGTGAACATGATCTTGGACTTTAACACACTTTCCCTCATGTCCCTTGATGTACAGTAAATACAATTATAATGTAAATAAGATATTTGTTGATATGTTTGCTTGCTCAGACTTAAAACTGATTATTGAATATTATTTTTTGCTCTTACTTGAAACCAAAAAAGAGACTCTATATTTGGATTCACAAATATTATTGTTTAATTGTTGTACCCTTGAATACCATTGCAAACGGATGGCATTTGTTAGAATGGATGACGGTGCGGTGAGCTTGAACAAAGACTTAATTTATGCTCCGTTCTACGACGTTGTTGTGTGCCAAAAACAGCAGATCTAGGATGTTGTAGATCGGCTATGTTCGGCCCGTGACATCATCGTACAACTAAGTGTAAAATGATATCTATATCTACTGATATTGGTCATTAGCTTGACCGGTCAGTGGTTTCTGTGAGATAGACATGCAAACAAAATATTATACCTTTTCCCCTTTTCTGAGAGAGTGGGAGAGAGAGAGAGAGAGTTATTGTTTGATGTATTAAAAGGTATATCTATGAAACCACAAACCAAATCAAAAGGATGGAACTGATATTTCTGTACCTGCTCCTTATTCAGGTTTCCCAGCTAAGGTCTCTAGTAAGATAGAGTATAGATAACACACCTTCTACGGTTTAAACCTTAAATGCTCTCATATATTTTAGACAAAAAAATACTTTTATGTCTTATCATTGTTATACCCCCGCTGACTATTGTTTGGGTACAATGTAATAGCAATATGCATTGTGTTAGGTGATGCTGTTGTAGCTTTGGTTTGGAAGTGGGGTTTCATTTTGCCGCTTGTTTCAATGTTTTCTTTTTCCTTGAGAAAACCTGTATAATATACATTAAAATCAAGTCAATCCTACAGGATTTATTTGTGTGCGTTTTGTTTTCTCTAATCTATTTAGAATCAACAATATTGTGCTGCTGTGTACGTGCATGTGTCGAATTTGCTAGTGCCTCTCAAGTACTGTACTAAATTTAGATGGACTGGGTTGGCTGATTTTGTCAAGGTAACGACTCAAAGATGTTTTGAACCCAACGCATTAAAAATACTAGGAGAAACCTGTCAAAGTTGTTAAAGGGTTTTGGTTTGGTGCTCCTATAAATGCAGTTCCTTGTTCAAGTCCCAGACTTACGTAATTGAGGCTAAAATGCAAAAGCACACATAGGAGACAACTGTTGAGTATGGTGTGATGGCATAGTGGTGTAATGCTCACCCATGTTCACTAGGGGACACTTGTTGAATGTGAGCGCCATAAAGTGGTGGTCTATGGGAATCCCTTTAGGACTTAACCGAATAGTCAACTTCGCACATATATGCATACTTCACGGGCACATACAAATTATTAGTTATTTAACTTAAACGCCCAATGCATTCTCAATGGCAATAGCACAAACTTTGGCATACTACTAGTCCTACATACTTACACCTAGAAACCCCATTCAAACCTATTTAGGTTCATCTTACGGTGGACATGTTTGCCTACAAAGGAATCTTTGAAATGTTTCCTAATTTTAGAAATATAGTGCTTTCAAATTTGAGAAATGTACAATGGGGCTCAATGGCAGATATTGGCACGTCAAAAAAGCACTTTCACCTAGAAACTCCATTCACACTTTTTATAATTCAGCTTACTGTGGAGACACATGCTGGAACTTTTTACTTTGAAATGTTTTGTAGTTTCTGAGTTATTTAACTTAAATGCCCAATGCATTCTCAATGGCAATAGCACAAATTTTGGCATGCTACTAGTCCTACATACTTACACCTAGAAACCCCATTCAAACATATTTAGGTTCATCTTACGGTGGACATGTTTGCCTGAAAAGGAATATTTGAAATGTTTCATAGTTTTAGAAATATAGTGCTTTTAAATTTGAGAAATTCAGAATGGGGGCCAATGGCAGATTTTGGCAAGTAAAGATTTGAGTGGGGTTTGAACCCACAATCTCCAGATCATGCAGCCAGTGTGCTAAGTCACTGATCTACTTGCTACCTGCCACAATGCAGTCTGCTGCTCCCTTTGAGTACAACATTGATACAAAAATAAAATAACAGATTTGTCTATTGTTTCTTTTGCTGTTGTTTATCTCTAGACGTTCGAATGTTTATGAACCACAATGGAAACAAGTCTCTGGCTCTTCTGTCATTATCTAATCGGCCTTTTAAGAACAGCATGCACAGTGGCTCACTGGGTACAGAGCCTGCCTGGGAATCAGGAGGCTGCAGGTTCAAGTCCTGACTCTGACATAGTGTCCCAAAATCATGAAAATATGACATAATATATTATGCCGTCCCAAACCATGGACTATAGTATGTCGTTTTTTCATGATTTTCATCTTTTTTTCAAATCCTCCAAAATCACGAAAAACGACATGCTATAGTATGCCGTCCGAAACCATGTGAACTATAGTTTGTCGTTTTTTCATGATTTTCATCTTTTTTCAAATCCTCCAAAATCACGAAAAACGACATCCTATAGTATGCCGTCCGAAAAAAATTATAACTTTGGCATGCTACTAGTCCTACATACTTACACCTAGAATCCCCATTCAAACCTATTTAGGTTCATCTTACGGTGGACATGTTTGCCTGAAAAGGAATCTTTGAAATGTTTCATAGTTTTAGAAATATAGTGCTTTAAATTTGAGAAATGTATAATGGCAGATAGTGGCATGTCAAAAAATCACTTTCACCTAGAAACTCCATTCACACGTTTTATAATTCTGCTTACTGTGGAGACACATGCTGGAACTTTTTACTTTGAAATGTTTTGTAGTTTCTGAGTTATTTAACTTAAACGCCCAATGCATTCTCAATGGCAATAGCACAAACTTTGGCATGCTACTAGTTCTACATACTTACACCTAGAAACCCCATTCAAACCTATTTAGGTTCATCTTATGGTGGACATGTTTGTCTGAAAAGGAATCTTTGAAATGTTTCATAGTTTTAGAAATATAGTGCTTTCAAATTTGAGAAATGTACAATGGGGCTCAATGGCAGATATTGGCACGTCAAAAAAATCACTTTCACCTAGAAACTCCATTCACACTTTTTATAATTCAGCTTACTGTGGAGACACATGCTGGAACTTTTTACTTTGAAATGTTTTGTAGTTTCTGAGTTATTTAACTTAAACGCCCAATGCATTCCCAATGGCAATAGCACAAACTTTGGCATGCTACTAGTCCTACATACTTACACCTAGAAACCCCATTCAAACCTATTTAGGTTCATCTTACGGTGGACATGTTTGCCTGAAAAGGAATCTTTGAAATGTTTCATAGTTTTAGAAATATAGTGCTTTAAATTTGAGAAATGTATAATGGCAGATAGTGGCACGTCAAAAAATCACTTTCACCTAGAAACTCCATTCACACGTTTTATAATTCTGCTTACTGTGGAGACACATGCTGGAACTTTTTACTTTGAAATGTTTTGTAGTTTCTGAGTTATTTAACTTAAACGCCCAATGCATTCTCAATGGCAATAGCACAAACCTTGGCATGCTACTAGTTCTACATACTTACACCTAGAAACCCCATTCAAACCTATTTAGGTTCATCTTATGGTGGACATGTTTGTCTGAAAAGGAATCTTTGAAATGTTTCATAGTTTTAGAAATATAGTGCTTTCAAATTTGAGAAATGTACAATGGGGCTCAATGGCAGATATTGGCACGTCAAAAAATCACTTTCACCTAGAAACTCCATTCACACTTTTTATAATTCAGCTTACTGTGGAGACACATGCTGGAACTTTTTACTTTGAAATGTTTTGTAGTTTCTGAGTTATTTAACTTAAATGCCCAATGCATTCTCAATGGCAATAGCACAAACTTTGGCATGCTACTAGTTCTACATACTTACACCTAGAAACCCCATTCAAACCTATTTAGGTTCATCTTATGGTGGACATGTTTGTCTGAAAAGGAATCTTTGAAATGTTTCATAGTTTTAGAAATATAGTGCTTTCAAATTTGAGAAATGTACAATGGGGCTCAATGGCAGATATTGGCACGTCAAAAAATCACTTTCACCTAGAAACTCCATTCACACTTTTTATAATTCAGCTTACTGTGGAGACACATGCTGGAACTTTTTACTTTGAAATGTGTTGTAGTTTCTGAGTTATTTAACTTAAACGCCCATTGCATTCCCAATGGCAATAGCACAAACTTTGGCATGCTACTAGTCCTACATACTTACACCTAGAAACCCCATTCAAACATATTTAGGTTCATCTTACGGTGGACATGTTTATCTGAAAAGGAATCTTTGAAATGTTTCATAGTTTTTTTTAAATATAGTGCTTTTAAATTTGAGAAATTCAGAATGGGGGTCAATGGCAGATTTTGGCAAGTAAAGATTTGAGGGGGTTTTGAACCCACAATCTCCAGATCATGCAGCCAGTGTGCCAAGTCACTGATCTACTTGCTACCTGCCACAATGCAGTCTGCTGTTCCTTTTGAGTACAACATTGATACAAAAATAAAATACAAAAAATAAAATAACAGGAGATTTGTCTATTGTTTCTTTTGCTGTTGTTTATCTCTAGACGTTCGAATGTTTATGAACCACAATGGAAACAAGTCTCTGGCTCTTCTGTCATTATCTATTCGGCCTTTTAAGAAGTGCATGCACAGTGGCTCACTGGGTGCAGAGCCTGCCTGGGAATCAGGAGGGTGCAGGTTCAAGTCCTGGCTCTGACATAGTGTCCCAAAATCATGAAAGTATGACATAATATATTATGCCGTCCCAAACCATGGACTATAGTATGTCGTTTTTTCATGATTTTCATCTTTTTTTCGAATCCTCCAAAATCACGAAAAACGACATGCTATAGTATGCCGCCCGAAACCTTGAACTATAGTATGTCGTTTTTTCATGATTTTCATCTTTTTTCAAATCCTCCAAAATCACGAAAAACGACATGCCGTCCGAAAAAGATTATAACTTTGGCATGCTACTAGTCCTACATACTTACACCTAGAATCCCCATTCAAACCTATTTAGGTTCATCTTACGGTGGTCATATTTGCCTGAAAAGGAATCTTTGAAATGTTTCATCGTTTTAGAAATATAGTGCTTTAAATTTGAGAAAATCACTTTCACCTAGAAACTCGTTTTCAGCTTACTGTGGAGACACATGCTGGAACTTTTTACTTTTTACTCTCCAATAAACCTGGACTTTTATTGTACAGTATACAAATTATAACTGGAGAAAGAAATATCTCACATATGTTTTGATATTGAAGAGAAAATAAAATGAAGTGAAAAGTGAATGTAAACTTTATTGGCTGTTTTCAAAATATAATGTGTGGGAAAGAAATTGTATGCAACGTGATTTCCCAGAGGGAAATCAATGGGCTACAGTACACAATAGAATGGTGTTTGTACTTTATTGATCATATACCCTGAAATGACCTATGCTGCCTGCAATTAATTACCGGTATATCATGATAATGGCACAGTTATAGACATGCCCACACTGGCATCATTGGCTTCAACTTTTTTTTTTTTTTTTGGCCACAGTTTCCCATCTGAAAATGGTACCAAGGACCCCCATACAAGATTAGTGTTGTGTCACTAATAGATGTAAAATGTTAAAATGTTTTGAAATTAGCTAATGTATATAGGGTTAAAGTGGGCAAACATATTTTGATTATATTTTGATTATATATTATATATTAACTAATTTTGCAGGGGAGTAGTGGGGACCCCCTGGAACCATCCCAAGGACCCCTAGGGCCCAGGGGTCCCTGGACCCTACTCTGAGAACCACAAAAGCTGTCTTACACCCTTGTCTGCAGACGCTTATTGGTTGTGTGAAAATCCCTCTCTAACTATTACATTTCAAAGACCCCCCCATAGCTCTGAGAGTATGCAAATGGAACAAATTATTCTATTTGTATGCTCTCAGAGTTACAGACCTGGCTGTATGTTACAGACCTGGCTGTCCATTTGGAACCCCCCCCAAGGAACCCTGAGGGTCCATGGACCCCACGTTGAGAACCACTGAATATTAAAGGAACAACAATATTAATTTCTTAGCAGGAGTCCCAAATATTATCCCAATTCAATATTGAAAGAACTGGGGGTCTTAAGGTGTTTGTGCTCTCTGTTATGAGCCAATGAGACAGAACATGGTGTTGTATTGTACATCCCCAAGGACCCCTAGGGCCCAGGGGTCCCTGGACCCTACTCTGAGAACCACAAAAGCTGTCTTACACCCTTGTCTGCTGACGCTTATTGGTTGTGTGAAAATCCCCCTGTGAAAGCAATGCTGTTGCCTCGTTCCAGGATTAGGCTAGTGCTTGAGGAAGCTTTAGTAGCTGACACGTGTTGCACACTGCTCCTCTTCCAAGGAAGCAGCACTGCTCAGGTCCAATGGCGGCGTAAACCTGCAGCCTGGAATACTATGGGCTGTGGGTACCGAAGATGCTGGCACGTTAAAGTGTGGCCCACAGGAAGATGTGAGACATGCTGAGGTTTACAAGCAGTGATACAGCACCGGTTCTACTGAAGCTCCCAGCCGTCTGTGGGGGGCCACAGATGGCAGGGTGATACCATGTGAAGAGGACAGCAGCAGGAACCCAAAATGTACAGCGCAGGAATGAACAGCATCCCAGCTATGGCTCCACTTTCTCCCGGGCCGGCCAGCTGCCCCAGCTCACCAACGCCGTCCTCCTTGTCGCCTGCAGTGAAAGCTACATTCCAGTCTTTGGGCTCTCTGTCACCTGGGATGCTCTCCTCGTCTCCTTCCAGGGCGTCGTCCCCCCCATCCTCCCTGTCGAGGCGGGCCTCGAGCCCCCTCTATGCTCCCAGCGCGTCCATCATGTCGTCCCCGAAACAGTGGCAGAAAGCCTCCATCTCGAGGCTTGCAGAGGAGTTCTTCTGGATCGGTGGCAGTGTGGTGGCTCAGCCTAAATGGAGACTGGGTCAGATTGGTGAGACAGCACTCATTGTTTGCCACTTTGAATATTTTGCAGTGGTTCTCTAACTATTACATTTCAAAGACCCCCCATAGCTCTGAGAGTATACAAATGGAACAAATTATTCTATTTGTATGCTCTCAGAGTTACAGACCTGGCTGTACGTTACAGACCTGGCTGTCCATTTGGAACCCCCCCCCCCCAAGGAACCCTGAGGGTCCATGGACCCCACGTTGAGAACCACTGAATATTAAAGGAACAACAATATTAATTTCTTAGCAGGAGTCCCAAATATTATCCCAATTCAATATTCGAAAGAACTGGGGGTCTTAAGGTGTTTGTGCTCTCTGTTATGAGCCAATGAGACAGAACATGGTGTTGTATTGTACAGGTGCGATCCGTGATCTGGAGCTTAGTGCAATTAAAGTGGCCTCCAAAATGTTACATTTCAGAGTATGATAGAATGGAAATACAGGGAAGTGTGAGTAGATAATGGCCATATGGACAGTAGACAATCCTCTAGGATTAGGCTGAGTGATGTACCAGAGTGCATCACGTGGCATTTGAGCTTCAGATTACAAACACACCTGCTGCTCTCACTCTCATAAAATACACAACAAAACCTGCAAATAACAAATGATTCCAGGAGAAACAGAAAAGCACACCAGTTCTCCTGAAGCCACCTATTTGGTGGGCTTTATTTAGGCTGCAGGTACAATCGATATCCAATCTCCAAGTATTGGTATAAACACAGTGCTGTGATTTGTTCTTGACAATATGGACATTTTAAGGACTGTGCATGTTTTCTTCCAGCAGTACAAAACAGCTATTGACGTAGTGCAGTAATCTCATAATAAAAACTGCTTGTAAACTGTCTTCAGAGACTGCAGTGTGGATTGTCAAAATGTGTTTTTCTGAAGCAGTTATTTGTAACACAAATGAAAAGTGCTAACTACGACTACGACTACGACACCATAACTTGCAGTGATCATGCATTTGGACAATGTTTCAAAAGAAATTGAGCAATCATATGATTGACTAAAAAGTGAAAATGCTTCTGGGGAAAGAAGAGATTACAGTGTAAGATCTGATGAAAAAGAATGCTAGCTGCCTCTGTGTTTGCCTTTAGAATGAAGAGCAGTAGTATATACTAGGCCAGTACACACTTTTTATAAACTCATTTCATTCATTTATTGTTATTTTACATTGTTATATTGTGTTTTTGTTTTTTTTAGCCTATTATTTTCTATTTTATACTTTGACACTAACACTGGGGAGCTGGGGATCAAACCAGGAACCTTTCGTTTCCCAAGCCACTGCTTTTCCTCAAGACTCTTGATGTTTTGTGCAAAGCACTTTCAAGCTCCCTGTAACGTCTCTTGCCTTGCAGTGGAGAGATGCATGTATATGATGCAGAATGGCTCACAGATGTAACAGATGTAACTTCTCTTGCCTTGCAGTGGAGAGATGCATGTATATGATGCAGAATGGCTCACAGATGACCAAACTGTAACTTCTCTTGCCTTGCAGTGGAGAGATGCATGTATATGATGCAGAATGGCTCACAGATGACCAAACTGTAACTTCTCTTGCCTTGCAGTGGAGAGATGCATGTATATGATGCAGAATGGCTCCCTGTAACGTCTCTTGCCTTGCAGTGGAGAGATGCATGTATATGATGCAGAATGGCTCCCTGTAACGTCTCTTGCCTTGCAGTGGAGAGATGCATGTATATGATGCAGAATGGCTCACAGATGTAACTTCTCTTGCCTTGCAGTGGAGAGATGCATGTATATGATGCCGAATGGCTCACAGATGTAACTTCTCTTGCCTTGCAGTGGAGAGATGCATGTATATGATGCAGAATGGCTCCCTGTAACTTATCTTGCCTTGCAGTGGAGAGATGCATGTATATGATGCAGAATAACGTCTCTTGCCTTGCAGTGGAGAGATGCATGTATATGATGCAGAATAACTTCTCTTGCCTTGCAGTGGAGAGATGCATGTATATGATGCAGAATAACTCCTCTTGCCTTGCAGTGGAGAGATGCATGTATATGATGCAGAATGGCTCACAGATGTAACTTCTCTTGCCTTGCAGTGGAGAGATGCATGTATATGATGCAGAATAACTTCTCTTGCCTTGCAGTGGAGAGATGCATGTATATGATGCAGAATAACTTCTCTTGCCTTGCAGTGGAGAGATGCATGTATATGATGCAGAATGGCTCCCTGTAACGTCTCTTGCCTTGCAGTGGAGAGATGCATGTATATGATGCAGAATAACTTCTCTTGCCTTGCAGTGGAGAGATGCATGTATATGATGCAGAATAACTTCTCTTGCCTTGCAGTGGAGAGATGCATGTATATGATGCAGAATGGCTCACAGATGTAACTTCTCTTGCCTTGCAGTGGAGAGATGCATGTATATGATGCAGAATGGCTCACAGATGACCAAACTGAAAGGGAAAAAGAAGGGCTTGGTGCGCTTCTTCTACCTGGATGAACACAAGTCCTGCATCCGTTGGCGGCCCTCAAGGAAACACGATAAAGCTAAAAGTGAGTCATAATACAATTACCTACCGCCTGGTTTTACCAGTATTTGGTGTATTGATGTTACAGAGAATGTTTCTGTTTGATTCGGCCTCTGTCATAAACCCACTGAAGTCAAAGGCTCCCCACTAGGAAGAACCAATAACCAATTACTGCCTGCGCTGCACAAATTAGACCAAATAACAATTAGGAGGAAAAAAAAATTTGTTGCACTCCAAATGAAAAAGGTAAGGCCTCATTCACACGTATCAAACTTTTTTTGTTTTTTTAGGCCACCACAAGTACAAGTACTTTTGTATAGTATTTTTAAAGCAAGTACCCCAGTACTTTAACTTAAGTATTGACAAAGCAACTTTCACATGTACTTTGTCCACCACTGCTAGAATGAAAACAAGCCATACTCTGCATCTCAGTGCATGTGTTTATTTATTTGTAAACCACTCATCCCAACAATCATGACATTTTGATTTTGAATTATTTCTTTGTTCCAGTAACGATCGACTCCATCCATGAAGTGTGCGAGGGGAAGAAGTCAGAGATATTCCAGCGCTACGCAGAGAACCGCTTCGACCCCAACTGCTGTTTCAGTATCTACCATGGCAACCATCTGCAATCTCTCAACCTGGTCTCCGCCAATGGAGAGGAGGCCCGAACCTGGATCACTGGCCTTAAGTACCTCATGGCTGGCATCAGCGATGAGGACAGCTTCGCCCGCAGGCAGCGCACACGTGACCAATATCCTTTGTTCTATTATTCCTGTATGGAGTCTATTATTCCTGTATGGACGTCAGACCCTCCATATAACTATCATCAAAAAAGCTAATCTCCTTGTAGACGGTGCTAGCTGAATAGTTCGTCCTATAGTGCAGTTGTACCCTGGCACCATAAGGCAGTGCAGGAACGTTATTTGTAAACCAAACCAAAAACCCAAAACATAATTATCTTAACCACAAAAGCCCTATAGTCAAAATATGACAAATAACGATGCTTTGATTTTATCTTTTTCAGACCTTTTTTTTTTCTCTCTCACATTTTGACAAATCCACCCAAAAGATGCCAGCCGGGGTTAATGTGCTTAGCATACATTTTATTTAATTACATTGTGATTATCAGACATAAATATCAACCATATCAGATCATTTACCATTCCCAAAAGGAAATGCAATGTATTTAATTTAGTCCAATCCGGGAACCCATCTGCAAAAACAGGAAAAAACAGCGCCCTCTGCTGTTTGTTTCCATTTGCATTTGCCTCTGGGTGGCGCTGCCCAATAGAATGTGGCCTGCTTGGTCCACCCTCAGCCCTCCTCACCCGGGGCGCCTCCGTTTTCATTCCCACTAATCTCTCAAGAACAGATTCTGAGCTATAGCCTAGAATGTGTATACATTGTTGTTAGTTGGAATGAAAACATAGGCGCCCCACCGCACACATTCATGGCGCCGCCCCCAGAGGCAAATTCAAAGGAAAACAGGTTGCTGTTTTTTCCTCTTTATGCCGATGGGTTCCCAGATTGCAGTCCCACTAACAGCACCATACACGTTCTGAATACCCCTGCCGACAGATTCAGTAGTGCAGCTCAGAATCGGTTCTTGAGAGATATAATTGACGGCCACGCTACACCAGGCTTTTCTCGCGTGTTTACCCTAAACGCGCGGCCCGCGCGTGCGTTTTTTAAAATAGGACTGGACCTAAATTAAACGCATGCGCGGGAGAAAACACGCGAGAAAAGCCTGGTGTAGCTTGGCCGTTAGTCTGACCAGAGGCAGGGACAAAACATATATCCATAAAAACTGGAATATCGAAAGCAGATGAAACCCTATAGGAATGCTCAGGCAACCTTAACTCTGAAGACACATGGTTGCAGCAGACGTTCACAGAGGCAGACAAAAATGGGGACGGCACTCTGAGTATATCAGAGGTTCATCACCTGCTCCACAAACTCAACGTCAATTTACCCAAACAGAAAGTCAGAGAGATGTTTCAGGTAAGACAATATACCATGAATGAATTGAGTGGTTCTCAAAGTGCACTCCGGGGCGCCCCAGGGGACCTTGAGGTGGTTCCAGGGTGTCCCCTGTTTAACCACTTGAACCCTATATACATACTGTAGGCCAGGGGTGCCCAAAAGGTAGATTGTGATCACATGACATGCCCCTAAATAATATTTAAATTCAATATATAAAAGACACTTCTTGGCATCCATCTGAATTAAAGGTGACTTGATTGACATCAAAAAGCACCTGTCAGCTCAAATCCACAATGCAACATTTTGTTTTCAGTGTTGCTGTGCACAAACATCGGTAGCATTATAAATTAAATACAAAAACCCCTACCTATTCCATTTCTCCCCCTCTATTTCCCATTCCAAGTGCATTTGTCTTATATGTAATGCCAGTGCCGCTATTCTAAAGCACCCTCAGTTACATATTTAAACTATTTTCAGGTGGGTAGATCTTGTTGAGCTGGTCATTTTGAGGAAGGAGGAGAGACCCGCACACTGCCACTTGCTGGTTCAAGAACTTTATTTTAAAGAGTCATATAGCAACGTTTCGGCCTTTCGGCCTTCTTCAGGCATGGTCATTTTGAAAGTAGCCCCCCCACTCAAAAAAGGGTGGGGTAGGCTGTTTGAAAATAGCTGATCTACAAGCTCAAAATGGGTCACAATGTGACGTATTTGAGTTTAAAGATCGACTATTTCACCCAAAACATCTTGAAAAATTAGAATATCTGAGGAATGAGGAATATCTTTGAAACATTTTAACAACACAAATCTTGTATGGGGGTCCCTGGCACAAAATATTTTCAGATGGAGGTCCGCAGCCAAGTACATCCTTTATTTGGGGTCCATGACACGAAAACGTTTGAAGACCATTGCTATAACATAAGTTATGTCATATCATATATTATATTTACAGTATTGACATCTATAAATCACCGGTGTATCTGGGCTAGTGTCTCCATATGACATCGTGTCTAGTGTCTCCATACGTCCAAAAAATATTTCCAGTTGTTACAACTGCACTCCTGCCTTGTGTAAGTTAGTAATAACTACATAACCATAATATTGAATTGAATATTAGCACAGAGATAAGTTAGATAAGTTAGTCATGCCATCTCATCGAAATCTTTTGCCATATTATGTTTCTGTCAGTGGTGGAAGAAGTACTCTGATTCTGGACTTACACGGTAAAAGGTCTAATACCTCAGTGTAAAAAAATACTTGTAACTTCAAATTGTACCTAATTACCGTACATACTTGAGTACTTAGTTACTTTACGCCACTGTTTTCTGTTCCCTAAGGCCTCACTCAGACCTTTAAAACATTGATGCATGCTTGTTGTATGAATGTTGTGAGTGTCATGGCCGCCCCAATGCATTTCCAATGGAAGTCACATGGTTTGTAGTCCACATTTTGGACTACAAGCTGTTGTATGGCTTTCGGCTGTGTTTCGACTGCGCCCCTCCCCCTCATACAACACAAATGTTGTGTCAAACCATGTGACTCCCATTGGAAATGCATTGGGGCAAGCTGTGTCACACCCTTTGTATACAACAAGCATACAACAATCTGTTGCGACCGTGTGAGTGAGGCCTAAAAGATTTATCAAGGCGTTGAATGCACTGTAAGCATCAAGGTGTAAGGTTAAAGATCTTTACAAGTTGACCCCTGACCCTCACACTCAAAGGTCGTTGAGCTCTGTTGTCGTTCTGTACCAACGTTGGTTTGTCATTGTCACATGTTCAAGTCACGTTTACAGTACATAAAGTCCAAGAGAGAAAGAGACGGAGACGGAAAGGGTGACACGGTGACAAAGACAGAACCAGTGACAGAGAAATCTCAACAGCGCCAGCGTATAGTGTGCCAGCAGGACAGTACGGCAGAACGCTACAGGACTACCATATGGCTACCAGTGAACAGATGGCTTTGGTTGCACAGCAATATTGCGCAAGTTCAGTGACTCAGTTCTGTCATGTATTCCTCCACAAACCACAACAATGCACTTTCTGTGCTATGACTGGCCATTACCTTTCTATGTGGCTGATATACTAGATTTATCCCTAAGGTATTCTGTATTAAGCACTAAAATATGTCACAAGCTGTATACAAACTGAGTCATTAATTTCCTGCTCGTGAAAGGCTTTCGTCTCCATCCGCAGGAAGCAGACACTGATGAGAACCAGGGATCACTGGGATTTGAGGAATTCTGTTGCTTCTATAAGATGATCTCCACGCGCAGGGACCTCTACCTCTTACTGCTCTCATACAGCAATCAGAAAGAAGTCATGGATCTCAATGACCTCGCTCGTTTTCTGGAAAATGAACAGAAGGTGGATGAAAGCAGATTGCTATTTTAACCACTTACAGTAACCACTTTATTATACTTTGTTGACCCGGTATCCCGCAGGGGTCTGTATTTGGTGCCCTCCTTTCCCCCACTACACTAGATATCTTTGCCGAAAATAGCTGCATTGTTCTAGATCAATTATATTTGGGTAATCTCTGAACCTTTTGGTAATTTCTGAAGATTTCTGCCTATAGACCAGATCAGAATGTTTGTAAATTAATGTGTAGAGCGATATTTCTGGGTATATGTCTAAGGATTTTTATTACAACAATATATTACTCTTCATGTGACCACCGCGCTTTGACTATAGGTGCGCTACCCGTTCAAAACGGGTCGCACATATTTGAACAGGGACAAACATTTCGGCTATCCAGCCTTCATCAGTAAATAAACAATTTGAACTGTGAAGTCTTGGTGTGTGCGCGACCCACTACCGTTATTTTGATATTTTCTTTATTACAACAATATAAAATAAAGTGTCCAGAACATTTGCTACATCTGGTTTGTCAACTTGTGGACATTTAGAACGAAATAATATATTATTTCTTCATACACCATGTCCATGGTTTCATTTCACAGAAGAAAGGGATAAACAGAGAGCATCTTGTTGAGATAGTCGCACAGTTTGAGCCATGTCCTGAGAACCTTCAGCGCATGGTACTGGGCATTGATGGTGAGTAGAGCTTGTTCATATACCAAGTTCGATTTTTTTTCCCCCTGTAGGCCTATATAAAAAACAATAATCTTCAATGACAATCAACTGAAAACTTTCTTTGGAACCTTCTTTCAGGATTTACCAAGTACATGCGGAGTCCTGCAGGAGACGTATTCAACCCAGTTCACCACCAGGTGAATCAGGACATGAGTCAGCCCTTAGGCAACTACTTCATAAACTCATCTCACAACACCTACCTGACAGGCGACCAGCTAATGTCAGAGTCCAGGGTTGATATGTATGCATACGTCCTGCAGGCCGGCTGCCGATGTGTAGAGGGTAAGGATTCACACTAGGCTATACTGCAACTCCAACTCTAATGCAACTGTAGACACTAATCAGAGGACAAGGCAATATAATAATGAACATACAATGAGCAGACCATGTGAGTAGCTGCACTGACATGCTGGCTTAAGGGGATATTAGAAAGGCTTTTCTGGTTTTTTTAAAAGACATTTTAAAACTGGTTGGTGAGCGAGCCAATCTGAGGTCCTCTGGCAGGCTATTCCATTCTGGAGGGGGCTTTATGGCGAAGGGAACAACTAGGCTAAACAGGAAAGGGCGCACACCAGTGTTGGTGAGGTGCTGGCCTAAGGCAGTAAATAAGTAAAAATGAGAAAAGGCCGCACACACGTAGCCACGATGCTGTATATTTATTGACAAGAATCCAACGTTTCGACCTTTCGGCCTTCTTCAGGGAATGACGGGAACAACTCAACCTAATAAGAGGACCTCAGGCTATGGACCGGCACACAGGGCTATGGACCGGCACATAGGGCTTTAGCAGTTCCATTAGGTATAGGTGCCAGACCGTGAAGAGATTTAAAAGTTAATTATACAATCTTAAAATCAATTCTTAAAGTGACTGGCAGCCAGGGTAGTGCAGCTAAAACTGGGGTTATATGCTCATATCTCCTCGTATCTGTAATAAGGCTTCTGCATTCAGTACCGAGGCGATGTATGAGCTCTTACTGTGACTGGAGTAGAGAGCATTACAGTAATGAGCTATTATTCCACCAAAAATATGAAAAAAGTAACACATCTAAAATGTCAGGTCAAGGAGGACTGAATACTCACATTTCACTTTTTGATTTGGCTCACATCATGGTACAAAAACACAAAGTTAAGGCATACACATTTTTATATAGAGCCGTTTTAAAAAAAAAAGGTGAAATGTGAGTATTCAGTCCTCCTTGACCTGAAACGTGAGATGTGCTATACCTTTTTCAATTTTCTTTTTTGGAATATGCTCACTGGATTTTGTGTTAAGCGCTCTACTGAGAATCCCATTCTTGAAGCACAACCTCTTTTTCCAACACATAGCTTTCTTTCTTTCTTTCTTTCTTTCTTGTTTCAGTTGACTGCTGGGATGGACCAGATGGCGAGCCCATTATACACCACGGTTACACCTTGACATCAAAGATTCTTTTCAAAGATGTCATCGAAACGATTAACAGATATGCCTTCACAAAGTCACCGTGAGTGTCTCCTCATTTTTTTTAACTTGATTAACTTGGTGCCGGTGTTAAGTACTGTATACTTCTACTCCACTACATCTCAGAGGCAAATTTTATACTTTTTGCATCATTACATTAATTTGACAACTTTAGAACTGGTTACTTTGGAGATAGATTATCAATAATTAATACGATTATTAATCAAAAGTCTTCCGAATGTATCAAAAAATAGCTAATATACAAACTTGCTTGTAGATATTTTTGAATATCCGAAATATAAAATACGGCTTAGTGGTTAATGATTAATATAGTCGACTAACACGAGACATATGATTCTCTAATGAGTACTTTTAACTTTTGCTACTTTTGGGGCTTATACTTTTTTATACTTTCAGGACTTTTGCTTGTAACATATTGCTTTTGTACTGTGGTATTGCTGCTTTTACTCAAAATCTACTTACTTCTTCCACCCCTGGCCCTTCTGTGCTATCCTCAGGTATCCAGTGATCTTATCCATAGAGAACCACTGCAGTGTGCCTCAGCAGAAAAAGATGGCCCAGTATATCATTGAGGTGCTTCAGGACAAAGTGGACCTTTCCAATGTCAACATTGAAACCCGGAAGCTGCCATCCCCAGAGACCCTGAAGGGAAAAGTTCTAGTCAAGGTTTCAGTTTTCCAGTACACACAGAAAAAGAATGGTCCTTAAATGGTTATTTGAAAGCTATTATTTTATGAACCATTATTATGTTCCTCATATGGTAGAGAACGTTTAGAAGCTTTTTCGATGTTAACACTCATGTGCCGCCCATCCATCGCACGAGACTCTGAGTTCTTTTTTACTGCTGTTTATTAACACCATGCTGAAAACACTGTGCTGTAAAACACCATAGAACTGACATACAAAACAAGACAACAAACAAAACATTAACTTGGGACACATTCACAATACATAAACCTTCACAATAAGATCCAAACAAATACAATACTGACCACTTTGCCTGCTTGCACATGAATGGGGGGGGGGGGGGGGGGGGGGGCGACTTAACCTGACTCCGCCAGATGGGGCAGCAGAGAGTACACTGGGTTCCCACCTCCTGCTCCCATCTGGGAACTCTCAGGCAGACTTGATGCCCGGCCACTCCCCATCTGGCGGAGTCAGGTTAGGGTCGACTTGGATCCTTCAGTCTTTCTTGAAAACCTTTTTGTTTTCTCTTTTCTCTATTTTACTTTACTTCATTTCTTGTACTTAACTTTACTTTCTTCTGCTTTACATATTACAGTTCACTTTACTTCGTTCACTATAGTTCACTATAGTTCACTTTACTTCTCCTAGTTGACTTTACTTCTTCTTGTCTACTTTGCTTTCTTCCTTCCAACTGCTTTCTTCCTTCTGCACAGAGCTCTCTCTCATGTGATCTGCACAGTGCACTCTCCTTCAATGTAATGAGACTTCTGCCCTCTCTCACTCACAACAGGTGTAACCAACACGCTTAATTACCAGAAGCACAGATGCAACAAAGACACATAATTGGAAACCTTCAGCATATAGAACACACTAAAACCAGGGCTGGGCTCCACCGGGCGCGTCAGCGTCGCGTCTCCGTCACCGTCAGGGAATGTTCCCTTTTTAATCAATGAAGGGTGGCTCCACTGCCCGCGTTGCGTACGTTGACGGAGACGCGACGCGTGCATTAAAATTGAACCGGTGCGTTTTTTGACGCACGCGACGGAGACGCAACGCGCCCGGTGGAGCCACCCAACTTAAGGACAAATACAGAAAAATGAAAACCTTGACATGGCTGCAGTAACAACTCAAGTAATTCTGGGCATGTCTTAACAGGCGAACACTCTTCCAAAATAGCAGATCTACAAGCTACAATGCATTACATTGCGACCTCTTGTGCTTGTATATCGACTATTTATATCAGAGCGATTTGGTTGGGAAAGGGGGTGGTTAATGAATTTAATGAATCATTTCATAATTATTTAATGAACATGCTCTGTTCATTAAATGCTTAGGGGTTCTTAAGGGGGCTAAATGTTTCTTTAAGAACCAAAAATGGCTCTTATATGACATCACTCTGAAGACCCAATTTTGGTTCCAATTGGCCAATTTGGTTCCAATTGGCCAATGGCCCCACAACTGTTCGTCTGTCCTCTGTTGCACTTGTGCTCATGTGAATTAATGATTGGTTATTATGTTTCAGG
The DNA here is from genome assembly GCF_951216825.1 of Electrona antarctica. NCBI lineage: Eukaryota > Metazoa > Chordata > Actinopteri > Myctophiformes > Myctophidae > Electrona > Electrona antarctica. The sequence continues at coordinate 13,992,746 of NC_136790.1, forward strand.
GGAAAAAGCTCCCAGCAAACCTTGATCCAAATGCAGAGGAAGGTGATGTGTCGGACGAGGACACCGGAGACGGGGACAGTGAAGAAGATGAAGACATTCAGGCAGGCACGGTGAGACCTGCAGGCCTTATCTGATTCATTGAAAATGGAGGACCCTGATGTAAACAAGTCTTAGTGCTTTTTCTGGTTTTATCCTCGAGTCGTAGCAGTGTTGACCTGTACATTAGTTTGAACAGTACCTAGTACAAACTGTGAATAAAATAATCAATCAAACCTATGAGACAGAAAGACGGACGGACGGACGGACGGACGGACGGACGGACGGACGGACGGACGGACGGACAGACAGACAAGACAGACAGTATTTTTGTTAAATACAAACAAGTTAACAACGTTCTCATTCTGTTATTACTGTATTAAAACAAAATCTCAAGATGAAAACGACTTTTCAAATAAATATACAGATGACAGTTACAGATAAAAATGACTGTAAAGTAAGTGAGTAGCAATAGATAAATCGCACTTTTTGCATGTTTGATTGTTTTCATTAGGATGGGAACTGTGCTGTTACTGCCAAACAGCCAAAGAAGAAGAGACGACTTCATAAGTCCATCATAAGGCGTTTTAAAAGGAAGGTCAGTGTACTGTACTGTACTGTACTGTACTGTACTGTACTGTACTGTACTGTACTGTACTGTACTGTACTGTACTGTACTGTACTGTACTGTACTGTAGGTCTATTGCCATGTTACTAGTCCTCTGTCACCTTCCTTCTACTTCCTGTTCACTGCTTGCTATGCAAATAATATTCAAATGAGCTCCTCTTTCATTTCCACGTGATTTTGATGCAAAGTTGTCATCACAGGTATGGACATGGTTCCCTTATTTGGAAACTAGAAGGCATGTCCCTTATTGAACTGAAAAAGGACACACTTTGTTCCTTACTAAATGGCAATCAATCAATGACACACATCCTGCAAGATCAAATAGCTAATGTGCATAATAATAATACAGCTTGTTGATATAATACTATACAAAAACTGTACCTCCAGTGAGATTTTCTTTTTCTGCCTTATTTCACTATGTAAGCCTGAATTTCAGGTAGTTGGCAACCGTGTACGAATCCTAAACATCCTACATGCACTTTTCCTTTTTGTTTACCTAAAGGAATATAGTTCAACATTGTTTTCCCACTTCACAAGGGTCAAACAAACCCCTTTTTTCTACAGTTACTGACTGAGAAATGTCCACCGGAAGCTTGTTAGCATTGCAGCAATACAAATAGAAACGAATGGTCTCTGGTTGCCAGTAGGAGTAATCTATCTAGTTTTGAATGGCTAGGAATATACTTTCTATACGGTTTGATTCCCGATGACCTTTGCTGCATGTCACTCCCCCTTTCCTGTCAGTCTACTGTCGTATCAATAAAGGCATCAAATCAACGACAAAAACAATCTTTAAAAAATAAATAATAACTAGAAAAAGTGCCCTTCTGGGCACAGGTCTCCACCAGGAGGATAGGACTGTGTGAGATGTTTGGCAAAATGTTTAGTATTAATATAAACATGTTTTTGAGGTATTCTGTTCCAAAAATGTGTTTTGCAAAAATCAACCTGTTGGTGGCGCTATAACAGGCCAATGTGAAAAGGGTGGGATATATTCCTCAGCCTAGTAAGAAAATGTGTGAAAGATTTCACGTAAATTGCATGCTGTGTTCATGATTTGAGGCTTTTGTTCAAAACGGGGCAATCTTGCAAACTGTGAAAGCTAATTATAGCCAATTAGGATGGAATATGAAATATCGGACAGTAAACCTCCTGACCACTAAGGTGTTTTGAGCACCCATCCATTAGCTGTTTTTGGATGAAGATGGAGAAGAAAAAAACTAAAACATACGAGCTAATGGATGCATTAGGTGAGTCATTTATTTGGACATAACAACATCCACTCAAGAGAGCCAAGACCCAGAAATAGCTCAAACTTGATAGGTAGTTTGTGATAAAGGAAATGCACTCAGAGCTATATGTTGATGTGCCACTGACGCAAGCTTGCTCACTCGCTCCATTAAACATTGTCCAATTTGTCCCCAACCCTAATGCCTAACGCACGCAATGCCACGTGTCGGACCCATGTGGCATCGAAATTATGAGTGGATCCCCTTTTCTCTATGGCTCAAAACAGCTGGAATGACAAAATATTGTTCTATAAGCCTTCTATGGTAAGTACAATACACTACCGTGTGGCATTCTAAATCAATACTTAACTAGAAAAAGTCTGTCTCCACCAGGAGGATAGGACTGTGTGAGATGTTTGGCAAAATGTTTAGGATTAATATAAACATGTTTTTGAGGCATTTTGTTCCAAAAATGTGTTTTGCAAAAATCAACCTGTTGGTGGCGCTATAACAAGCCAATGTGAAAAGGGTGGGATATATTCCTCAGCCTAGTAAGACAATGTGTGAAAGATTTCACATAAATTGCATGCTGCGTTCATGATTTGAGGCTTTTGTTCAAAAGGGGGCAATCTTGCAAACTGTGAAAGCTAATTATAGCCAATTAGGATGGAATATGAAATATCGGACAGATCCGACTTGAGCACATGACCATAGAGATAGTGTGTAACGATTTGTGAATCTTCGGCCTCCTGGTGGCGCTATAAAAGGCAGATGCGGAAAATGCAGGTCAACGGTTTGTCCTTGGCCTCTAGGGAGTGTGCATGCAACGTTTCACGCAGATCGGTGCAGTTTTAGGTAAAAAATGTGAAAAGCTGCCTCATGGTGGCGCTATAACAGGCCGTTCTGGAAAATGTGGGGCAGAGGTTCATCGTTGGCATCCAGGGAGTGTGTGTGCAAAGTTTGGCATCGACCGGGTTAACGGTGCCGGAGATTAGCTGGTAACAGACGGACACACGGACACACACACGGACGGAGTGCAAAACATACTCTCTCCCCATGCCTTCGGCCTGGTGGAGACAATAATCTCAATAACTGTAGTGGTTGGGGAAATGATGTAATATCAAACCCAAATACCAAAAATGTAACAATTCCTTTAAGAAAACACTACATGTCTGTTTTCTTGCTGTGTCATCATCACTTGAGTTTATCGCAGTAACAGACTGTAACGAGACAACAGTTTCCTTCATGAACATCCCTCTGTAGTAAAATTGCTGACTGATGTGTATTTCTGTACAGAGGAAAAAGAAAGTCCGGGTGATAAAGAAAGCAACGTCTACGGGGGAATCAGAGTCCCACAGCAACAAGGATCACACTCAGATTGTCTACCACCCTAAGTAAGGACACACACTGCACTTAGTTTACCACCACAGCAGTAAACGAAATGTAAGGACCCCTAAATTGGTATGCATTTATGCCACAAATCCACCATAACTCTGTGTACTGTGGGTACATTTGGTTACATTTGTACATTCTCTGAGTTACAGATCTGTATTAAAGGGTCCATTTGGTTGCTAACTATTAATAATTAATCTGGGGACCCCAAGGGAACCCCCTCGAGGACCCCTGGGGGTTCCCAGACCCCACTTTGGAGAACCACTGGTTTATCACATGCATTATGTTAATTTCGAGGCCTAAATGTGCATCCCTATTTCCATGGCCAGGAACAGGAAAACAATTAGGTTGTCCCGAGCTCTCTCTGACCTGGTCAAGTACACGAAAGCTGTCCGAGTTCACGTTCACGACATAGAAACACAAGGTAATATCATCGTTTTTTTGGGTGTCTGGAATGATTATACTTCATCGTGAATGTCATATCGATCGATGAAAAGAGCTAATTTCTCAGCTATTTTTGAAAATCAATCACTCGCTCACTCTGCGAGCAGCACAATCATAATGGCATATTCAAGTCAAATTGAGCTCTAACTCTGTTTTGTTTGTCTGGCAGCTCATCTGACCAGTTGGCAGGTGTCCTCCCTCAATGAGAACGTTATGAATCAGATTTTGGAACTGCAGCCAGCTCAGTTGGTCCGTTTAAACCAGCGGCAGCTCGTCCGGGTTTACCCCTCCAAATTCAGAGTGGACTCAAGCAACTTTTGCCCACAGCCATACTGGAACACAGGATGCCACATGGGTAAGTGTGTCACATGTTATTGCATTTGAAAGAAGGGTTTCTATAGCAACTGGGAATATAGTTTGCACTGGGTGTTAATGTAATGGAGTAAGAGTAGCCCTGCCTGAGGTCAGAGGAGGGAGGTTGAATGGAACAGAGTATAGACACGCCTAATATCTCCCATGGTCAAGTATCCCCTGGCTGAGTGATATAGATGCATGGATTCCTGTGCATGGTTCAAATCCTGTGTGTTACACTATGACTATACAGTAAACATACATACACAGTCTGTCTGTCTGTTTATTGTGGGCTCGCTGCGGCAGCAGCAGCGGGCACGCTATAGATAGGCTATCCTACACTTTTCGTCTCCTCAAAACTGAATTTGTACTTTTTATTGTTTTGTCTTGAAACTAGCCCACTATAGGCTATTTATGACCAATATTTTCAAGTCTATACATCTAATCGATCTTATTTTTTTATTTTTTGTATTTCAGCTGCACTGAATTTCCAAACAGAGGGACGAATGCTTGAAGTGAACCGAGCAAAGTTCTTAAGTAACGGCAACTGCGGATATGTCCTGAAGCCTAAGTGTATGTGTAAAGGTATGTAGTATCAGTACGCACCAGAACTAAACAAATACAAAATTAAATGAAAGCTTTCTCCCACTATTTAAAGGACCTATAACATAAAATTCAACTTTTTCAATTTCTTTTGTGTTTTTGGGGCTCCCATATGTGTTTTCTATCCCCACAAATAACCAATTTTGAACAATCAGGCTTTCATATCATATGGGTGCTTTAATGGAAATTGCTCTCAGGAACAGCTCAACTGATTTTGTCCTCATCGGGATGTCATCAATGTCACCCTACTTTGTATAATTCCTCCTCTTCTTCAGTTCCAAATTTGCATTTCCACTTTGTTTACAATGTCCGCTATTTTCCAAGCTGGCATGGAATGGAAACAAGCCTGGTTTTAAATATGAAGTAATCTGCATATCAGCGCCCCCACCACCTCAGGACATTGTGGTATTGCAGCTAAAACTGCTTTCAAAGTCCAGAAAGAAATGACAAGGACTGGTTATATCAGAGTGGTGATTGAGGCTCAAACCATTAGAAATAAGTTTGAGGGACATAAACAATATGATATTAAATTAAATTGTTATTTCTGCTTTAAATGAAATGTGATGTAGCTAGTAAACTCTGTGTTGAACCTCCATAGGCAGTGGCAGCGGTGGCCGAACGGATAGCGGCGCGGTCTAGATACCGGAAGGTTCCCAGTTCGAATCAGCCGTCCGACACGTTAAAAAAAATTACCACCGCTGAAATGCCCTTGAACAAGGCATCAACCACTACGATGAAATGTGTTCTATGAGCAGGGCCTGGCTGGAAACAAGTTCTTGAGCTTAGCCCAGATACCCTGGGTAAATATAGATTTCATTTCATTTCATTTCATTTAGGTGCCTTTAATCCTATGGTAGATGAGCCCCAACCGGGATACAGAAAGACTCAGTTAGAGTTAAAAATCATCAGTGGCCAGCAGCTGCCCAAAAACTCCATGCTTGGAGACAGAGGAGAGGTGAGGCATGCATTGCAGCAACAAAACATTGGAACAGTGGTTCTCAAACATGTTCATGTCTACAGACCCCGAACCCCCAGCTGATTTTTTTTTTGTACCAGGGAGCCCCTATCACAAGGTGTCGTGATCACGTGATGTGATCACAAGGTGTTGTCGATCGGCAGTTAAAGACTCATTTTGAGTTAACCCATTCTGGGCGGGAACCCCTTTTGGTGTTTTAACTAAGCATTAAATGTAATACTAGCTATTGAAAAATAGCAGATCTACAAGCTCATCATAGCGCGCACGAGCTTGTAGGTCTGCTATTTTTGAAAAATCACACCTGTGTGAACTGAGTGGTGTAAGGCCTGTCTGACGTAATGAAATCATGTCTGACGTAATGAAATCACACCCGGGTGAACAGGGTGAACATAGCAACCATGCTCATTTTTTCTGCACTAACAAAGCCAGTTGTATGAAATCACACCCGGGTGAACAGGGTGAACATAGCAACCATGCTCATTTTTTCTGCACTAACAAAGCCAGTTGTAGGAGTGGTTTACACCACTCAAAAATCGTGAAAATGTGGCACACATCTTTGAATATATATTCTTTTAGAAGACTTTTTTAATTTTATTTCGACGTTAGGCCCACTAGGGAGTCGGGACCTCTTATAACCCGTTATAACCCCACACTTTGAGAGCACTTTGAGAACCACTGCATTAGAACATCAAGCAATTGTTTATGTCTATCGTCCATGTGACATAATAGTAAAAGTGTCTCTTTTTGTCCATCCAGATTATTGATCCCTTTGTTGAAGTAGAGATCATTGGTCTGCCTGTTGACACTGCCAAACAGCAAACCAGGGTAGTGGAGGATAATGGTGAGTGTTTAAACATTCGTGTAAAAGTAAACAGTTCAAGAGAATGGGTCAATGAAGCTAATTTGTATCTAAGTACATCTCATAGTAAGCCAATCTTTCGCTTTTCGTTTTTTTATGTAAGTGGGGTAAAAATCACACCCATGTGAAGTGAGGGGCGCTCTTATCATCATCATACATCGTCATTCATCACGTGCTCAACCAATCAAATCATCACAAATGTCATTCCAGCCAATCACTTTTGGCGTCTTCACTTTTCTGCGCTCACTTTTATCTTCAATAACTTTGCTCAGCCAATCAAATGATTGTAGATTGTAGATTTAGATTATTATTACAAAACATACAGTAACCACTTCAGCCCTATATACAGTACATTTCAGCCATTTGAAAATAGCAATCTACAAGCATAATCCCTTGTGACGCGACGCATTGTGAGCTTGAAGATTTGCTGTTTTTAAAGGATCTGAAAACTTGTGAAATGGGAAATTCTGCATAATGAGTACTTTCTTCTTTTGGTACTTTAAGTACATTTTGATACCAATAGTTTTGTACTTTTACTTCAGTACATTTTGTAACAAGAGTATTTCCACATTGCAGTATTGGTACTGATAAACGTGAGTACTTTTTCCACCACTTCCTTACTGCAGGTTTTAACCCTATGTGGGAGGAGACAATGGTCTTCAATATGCAGATGCCCCAGATTGCCCTTGTGCGTTTCCATGTGTGGAATCAAGAAACCATTGGACATAATTACATCGGACAGCGGACCATAGCTTTCATCAGCATGATGCCAGGTATATTATTATGACATAAGTTACATACTGTAGGTCTACTCTGTCTTGGTAAAAAAAAACAATAAACAGAAGAAAAACTGTTTAGCTTACAGACGAAAATCTACTGTTGTGCAAAATGTAGGCTATGATTGTTTTAAATGTCTTTTTGAAGGTTATCGGCATGTGTATTTGGAGGGTCAGACAACGGCGTCCATCTTTGTTCATATTGCCATAAAGGACATGTCAGGAAAAGTAAGAGACTCACTGAAATACTTAATACAAATTAAATCAATGACTTTCGGCTGAACCTCTGTTTAAAACCTTGCTGTTCCTGGTGAAATAGGTGAAATCAACTAATGCTGTGAAAGTGGCAAAGAAGCACATCAAGAAAGCAGCCAAGAAACATATGAAGGGTCATCAAATTCAAAAGCGCTCTTCAATGGACCAATCCTTAGAAGATGCATATCCGCTGCACTACCGAAAGGATGTGGATTCTTTGGGGCCGGCGGCCAAGGCCAGGCTTCACAGGGAGGCTATGAGTGAGCCAGTGAGGCGTGCTCTCAGAGTTCAAATCCAGGATCCACCAAAAACAAGTTCTGATCTCGAGTCGAGTTCACCACCTTGGTGGTCTTATAGCAGTGCCGTTTTTGAAGACCAAATTCCACTCCAGACAGACAAGCCTGACTCTGAGTCGGACAATCGACATGTCAGAGAGCCAACATTTGAGCCATCGTTGCCCGAGTCGGCTACCCTTGAGGAAATATCAGTTAGACCAGAGCCAGGCGATGAACCTACCCTTGAACCTCCATTAGTATCAGAAACTCAGGGACAGTCTGAATCACTCCCTCAGCTGCACCGTTTAGCCCAGCCATCTGCACCGATCCCTCCATCGTCGCCTGCCAGGGTGAGAAGGACCTTGCAGGCTCCACGCCGGGCCAGTCCCCCCAGTGTAATAAGTGTACGCTCACAAAGTTGCCCACGGAAACAAACTACCTCTCCTCCCCACACACAAATGGTGAACCGCAGCTCTGCTGTCCACTGGCAGATGCCTCCTGCACAGCAATATGGTAGCTACAGAAACCAGATGAAGCCCATAGCCAAGGGTCTCTGCCTCTCTGACAGTACAGCTAGCAGTGATGGGAGCAGCATAGACAGCCTGGAGCTTGCATGCTCCTCTGTGCCAGCTGGCGGAGAGAAGCGCGAAGGCACCCTGCAGAGGGAGATGAATGCTCTTTTTGACCAGAAGATGAGAGAGATCCGCTGCACATCTCCACTGTTTTTCAATGGTGAGTCATGACAGTTTTTGCCTTTCCCGGCAAAACCTAAATTACAAGCTGCCTTTGTATTGATACTGTGTAGATACAGTAGACTGACTGGAAATGGGGATAGAGAGATGGGGCACACACACAGCAAAGGTCGTCGGGATGGACTCGTAAACACGCTGCATTAACAGCCTAGGTACTGTACCGGGGACTGCTACGCCAGCCGTTCGGGTCAGCTGCAGTATTTTCTGTCAAGATGTGATTAGATGATTAGATTCGTATGGTTATAATGATTATGATTATGCTTTTATGTTCTCTGTTTGTTAGATCATGCCACACTGTAGCTCACAGACTATAAGGATCACAAGGAAGACAAAGGCGAGCAGAAAAGGAAGAAGAACCGCTTCAAGGAAGGATATTATTAACCAGAGATGTTTCAGCTAGAGTAGATGTTATGTATGCTAATGCACTTGTCCAATGCTTTCCTCACTTGGAAAAAAGACACTGACAAATGTACAGAATTAGACTAATTTATTGTCTGTGAAATTGCTGTAATGTTTACAAATACGGTACAAATACAGTAACACTGTTTTATGCATGAAATCGTGTTTTATATATACTGAATTAAAACATATTTTCATATGATCAGAATATTGTCATTGTGTGATGCCATTGCCAACTGTACAAAAGGGATTATATACGTAGATGTACACTAAAACTAACAGCAAATGCACTAGATATGCACCATTTTAACATTATTTATTCATCATTCCATTTGGCTGTAGTTTCTGACTTTTCTCACCTTACAATGATACAGTTTATGCACCAAACCTTTTTTTAATTTATTTTTATCAATTTGATATCAGCCTGGTTATACAGCCAACAGCTTCCAAACTAAAATTATATTTATCTTAATTTGTTATTAAAGGTTAACACTAATTAACTAAATCATATCACGTCCTCTACAATCACGACTTCCTACAACAAGCATGGGCTTCAAGTAATAATAAAACCATCAAAAGGTAATTATTTCACACCCACTAGACAGTAAACATTGTTTCGCCTTTGTTAATACTTCAGAATATCATATTCCTGGAATGATCCTATCAAGTAATATTAATCAAATGTAATCATGCTTTATCTTTATCTTTATCTGCCACCTCCTGCTTGCTGTTCCAGAAGCGCTGTCTCAGTTCACCAGCCAGTACAGTGCAGCAGGCTTTCTGTTGGAGACACAGAATATAGTACAACATGGTACAAAGATGAACACCTACACATCCAGCAGCTCCATTGAATGTATTCTCATCTCGCTGTAACATAGATTGTGCAGTGTATATTTACAGTATAGTGGTGCAAGTGCAACAGTTTTAATCTAGGCCTATTATAAAATAAATATTTGATTTGCGGTAACATTTAGTATAAAATGGGGCTCAAGTTGTTAATAAGATGACAATCAATTTGGTCTATTACAAAAACAATCTAATTGTTCGGTACATGTATATAAAACATGCTTCTCGATTATTCGATCAGTTGAAAAAGTAATGGACAGTATAATTGCAGGGGTGCATGCATAGTTGCATACGGTATAAATTAACTCGAGTGTGTTTGCCTCCCTCCTCGACGTGCTTGTGTACTGTATGAGAGGCCACAATAATACACATACCCTCTGGTCCCCGGCGTTACTACGGCTCTTGGATGTGAGTTCCAGAACAGCCAGCAGCACTCCAAGTCCCAGGCCCAGAGCCAGGAGCAGGAACATACCCTTCAGGCCATGGGGTTCAGTGGAGGCCTTGGACGCATCGGCATGGCAGCCAGTAGCCCACCACTTACTGCGCATGTAAGACAGCTCTCCTGCCTCACTCAGCTGCAGAATGGCCACACTCAGGTTCTTTATCATAGGGGAGCCTTTAGGGCAGAAAGATAAGTGGTGTTTGGTAATAGGGTTCGTGGGACAAAAAATATCTTTCATATTTTGGTTTAAAGATATTTCAAGTCCATATAGCCTCACCTATTGGGGCAGCGATGCTGTACCCTCTCATGCCTACGACTTCATGGGCCCTGACTAATTCACAGTAGCGAGCTTCTGCCAAGTCCAGTGAGACTGACTCTCCAATAAAAGCAAAGTTGCCTTCTCTTGCGCGCCGAACGCCCTCGTCCATTGTCGAGACATAACTCTTCTTTCTCTCCATGTTTTCATAGATTCTGCGGTAGACCGGGTTGTTTGAGTTCTAGATAAAGAGAGATGGAAAAAGGCAAATGGCAACTGGCAAGTGAATAGTGAATACATTGCGTCTTTGAAAAACTAAACAACCAGAAGACAAAATATCTGTTCAATCATCCTTGACAAAGGATAAATGTGGTGTTTGACGAAGATTACAACAACACATTTTCACCCCACCCATCATAATTTATTCTTGTCACACAAAACACTGTCTCCAAAACATATAAACCAGGCTTTAGACTTACCTTAAAAAAGGCAAGAGTGGAAGAGCCAGCCAGACAGCCATATTCAATCATCTCCTGGTTGGCCAATTCCTCAAAGCCTTTCACCACCAGATGGGTGTCAGAGCTCTGGGATGAGCTGAAGTTGGAGAAGTAGCATGCCAGCAGGACAAGAACAAACAACCACCAGCAGCACAAAATTACTCGTCCTGACAGAGCTTTGGGATGAGGACCAGCCCCTGGCAACACAAAAAAAATACAAAATTAAAGTGTGAGATACTATTATAGAGGAGGAAACTATTCCAACTTGGCCATTTATCTTTTAATTTAAACACATCTAAATTACAGTTTAAATTGTCCTCTTTGTGTATAGGCCTCCCAGCAAGCCAAATAACGTCATGATAACGTTATGATGACGTCCTCCAGTGACTACGTTCAGGACTAGGCCAGATCACAGCCCATATGGGGATGATCTTTACGTTCAGGACTAGGCCAGATCACAGCCCATATGGGCAGGATCTTTACGTTCAGGACTAGGCCAGATCACAGCCCATATGGGGAGGATCTTTACGTTCAGGACTAGGCCAGATCACAGCCCATATGGGCTGTGATCTGGCATAGAATTCAATATTGATAAAGTAAACTAGAATTCAATGTTGATATAGCTCTAATCTGATTCATGGCATTAACATTACAATGCTTCAAGTTTGCATGATTCAAGTTAATCCCATTAACTGTCTTGATATGTGCTGTTCTTGTTTTGCTAATGCTCTCAGATTTGTGTGTATAGCATGCTGCTTCCAAAAAATTCAGAGAATATCTGCCAGAGCGTGGAGCCTTTAACGCCAAGTATAACTGTATACCATTTTTTGGAATAAATGGTCTACTTTGACGTGAGTGTTTCCTGTCTAAAATACTTTCATTACCAGACGTTTTCAGAAAAACGCGCCCAGTGTGCAACCACCTTTAATGTTAGAACCCTGTTGTTTACCTTGTAGGGTGAGAGCTCCCGCTGTAACCCACAAACTGTGTAGGATGGTGAAGCCATTCTCTTCACTTTGGGGTTGACTCCACTCACACGGGCTGAGTCTGTGTTGACATACACGTATAGGACAAACAAGAGGTCAAATCTAGAGGAGTGAAAAATATGTAAACCATAGATCAGGGGTGGGCAACTGGCGGCCCGGGGGCCACATGCGGCCCCCACCTTCACTTAATGTGGCCCTCAGGTTCATATCAGAATACTGATATAATATTGGTTTCAGCTGTTACAATTCCACAACATGCAAACATGACCCGCTTTAATTACTTCAGTCTAAATTAGTAGCTCATTGCTCAACACAAGTATAATTAAAGGCATTTGAAATTACATAAAAATGTTAATTTTCAGGATTCCAATTCAAAAATAGCAAAAAATAATGCAAGATTTCAATTCGAATATAGCAAAAATAGCCGATCTACAAGCTCAAAACGCGTCGCAGCGCGACGCGTTTTGAGCTTGTAGATCGACTATTTTTGCTACGACAGTATAATACATGGCTCTAAGGGAGTGAGTGTGGAAATATAGTGGCCCTCTCCATCGTCAAAGTTGCCCACCCCTGCCATAGATGCTAAAATATAGTGCCCTATACACTGCCATGTTCAAGTGACTTTAATGAGCAAGTTAAAATCTCAAGGCACACGGTGCATTGTGATCTGTAGGTTGGCTATTCTTCCTATTTTTGGAGAGTTATGAAAATTACAAATAAATACATTTAAATGTAAACATTTTGATATGTCCAAAATTGGAACGCCAGGTTGAAAGTCTTTTGATTGTTTATATTGATAGGTTCATTCACCAACCTGGCAACTATGAAGATGCAAACAGTAGTTGCTAGGTAGGCAACGAGAATGCCCACCCAGGTGTGAGTTGAGAAGGGGGACAGGAAGTCAAAGAAGCCTGTCGTCTCTGAGATGTCCCTCCTCAGTAGGATGCTGATTCCTGTTTGCATGAACGGTTTGGTCATCTCCACTGCCTTCTCACGAGCTGCAGTAAGGGTCAGCGGAGCAATTGCAAGGTCTGCCTCCTGCAGGGAATGAATTAATTCATCCTACATGTAGACTGTAGTATACAGTATATCATTTCTAGCCTGGAAACCATACGAATGTGCCATAACATTTCAGCTGAAGCAGACATCCCATTGACGTATTCTATTATCATCGGGGGGCAGTGGCTCAGGGGTAGGACTGGCGGGTAGAGCAGCCGGATGGTGAACCGTGAGTTAGTGTCGAAGTGCCCTTGAGCAAGACACTGAACCCCTATTGCTCCCGATGAGCAGGTTGGGGCCATGGTTTCCTCCGTCATCGGTGTGAAAGCAATGCACAATCTATGTAAAGCACCTTGGATTAAAGCGCTATATGTCTGTATATGTATGCACGTCTGTGTGTTGTACCATTTATCATGCACAACTTATTTTGTTTTAGTTTTTTGCATCGTTCATAAGTCACAAAAGTCAACTGGAAAATGTAAACCTCTGAAATGCAGATGTGTTTTCGGCACTCTGATTACTCCAAATGTCAGCTTTCATGTACTCACTCCTCTCACCACCTCTCCAATCATTCCATTCCAGTTGCCATTCTCATCCTGTCTTCCATATGAGGAGTCCTTCACCAGGTGCACTTTGTACTTGAAGCCTAGCTTCTTGGAGAGTTCAGACAGAAGGTCCATACAGTACCCCTCCATCTGTGAGCCTTTGTGCATTGTGTATGGTTCTTGCTGGAAGAAAACAAAGTCAATGCAATAATCAATAACAATATATTAATGTTGCTGTTCGGAAGAAACCACTTAACTAAATTTTGGAGTTTTTTTTATTTATTCTATTATTTTTTATAGATCAGTGCTATTGAACACCCTTTGTCTATTAAAAAGCGCTACAAAAACCTCATACGTCATAACTCCACTTGAGCTGGATGTTTTTTCATTTCCTGAAACATTTTGCAGTCCGGTGGTTTCTTCCAGACAGCAGAGATGTCTATAATATTGATATCAATCATTCCAGTGGGATGAGATACAAGCTTGAATGTAACAGATGCGTTACCTTTATAGTTGTTACTCTAACCTCTGATCGCACTGATGAAGAACAAAAAAACAGAATGAAAAGGGAATTGATTTTACAATATACAGGAGTGATTCAACACCAGTTGATGTACATGCATCTACGAAATGAATTATAACGAATATGGAAACAGAATTGAGACATCAGAAATGAAGTAGATATTTATAGACTGGCTGGCACACCGTCGTGTGCCAGCCAGTCTACCGTGTGGTGTGTGAGCTGATAAAAGAGGCGCCACGATCGTTTGTAAGATCGCTCTGCATGACCACTGAAGACCCTTTATTCCAACGGCAGGATGAGTGCCACCAGAGTCATGCCCATTTGAAGTGCTGAAGACATTTGACAGAATCAAAAGCCCTGAGGTGAATGCGGGGGTGAGTTGACATGCTCTCTGTCACATATGGTTTCCGGCTGTATCCTAGAGATCTGGCCACTCTCCTCGATCTCCCTCTTGAAAGCAATCTGAGCCACATTACAATCTAAACTATTTGAGTGTTAATTCAATGAATCACAAAGCCATGGCGCTGTGAGGTGGGAGACCAGTCAAAGATTATAAAGGGCCTTGATTCAGGCCAAGGCCTTGGGGCTCCATCAGTATCACAGGGTGATCCTGACAACCACCATCAGCTCCTCCTATTCAGAAGATGACACGTTTACAAGCTCGTCAGGCCCTTGTCACTTTTTGGCTACTCGTAAACACAGGGCCCTTGTTTGTTGCATAGTTGATTTATTACCATTTTTAGTGAGAAAGTCAGCTGGCTCGCTTCCTTTTCTATCAACATGATGGGTGCCAGGAAGGATGTGGCGCTCTACTTTGATTTGGAGCCCAGCTGACAGTTTAGCTATTTATGTCACTTCAGGCCTTTGAGATTTCTAATGCATCCAGCAGTGAAAACATGAGGGGTCTGGCATTGAAATGAGCATGCTGTCATCGGCCATAATTATAAATTAACTGATTTGGTCACGCTACAGAAAACATTTTTAGATTTTCTAACTTTTCTTATACTGTCAGTCAGTCAGTCGGAGGATCAGTAACATCAGTATAATTAAAATGGCTAAATAAGAAATGGAAAAAAAAGGCAGTCCTCCAAAGTCCTCCAAAAAACATATTTTTAGTCGTATTTGGTCAGTCAGTGTTCATGTGTCAATATTAATTAATTAATTAAACAGCATAAACCCTAGCATACCTATTCTAGTTATATCATAATAAGTTAATAGGCGAGCATTCAGCGATAATAAGAGAACATTTGGTGAGAATTACAGATCTACGAGCTCAAAATGCATCGCAGCATTTTTTGGGCCAACGACATTTGGAGTATAAAGGGGAAAAAGAGGCAATCATGAAACAGACCCCTGGGCACCACTCAGCAAAGTAGGGTTTTAAATGGTTAATAATAAAAATAATAAATGTGTTAATATTATGTCTGCAGCATGTTTGAGGGTGTGTTAAATGGTTACTTACATGCAGTACAGGTTCCTAGGCTGAGAAGAAGACCCATAATGCATAAAATCGAGCTAAACTGCATCCTTATTCTATTTATTTGCATCCTACAAAAACAACAACAGCAACATTGTCATTAGTGGCTTGTACAGGGCATCAAATACAATGTATATAGGCTTACTTATACTTAAATAAATCGGTAACAAATCACAAATTAGAGTTAGAAAAGAAACTACAACTTCAGAACAAGATGAATGGATTAAATATCTATTGATGAAGTAACATTTTAGTTAGTTATTATAGTCTGTGAAAGCATATGAAAATATGTACTGTACCTAACACGGTTCAAAGATGTGACTGCTGGGCCACCACTTCAGAATGATCCTAATGGGCTAAACTGTGATGCAGGACTATAAATTGGTACTTTTCAGCCAATTAGGACAGACAACGACATTCAATGACATTGTTGTGGGTGGAGAATTTCTGAGGGTTGCATTGGGTGCATCAAGTAAATATGCATGTCTCCTTAAAGGGCCACTTCACCCCTTTTGCAACCAAATCTTATTTTAATGTTTGGGAGACAAGAAACACTTTCCTGGGGTTTTTATGTGGGTAATTTGTGTTTTTAGATATTTCAGTATTTCAAGTTGTTGAACAGTTGTTCTGTCCCCTGTACCATGTTGATCTGTTCCTGTATTGTACAGTATTGTATTGTGTTTTTGTATGGACATAGTGTTGGGTGCTGGCACATATGCACACATGGCATCAACACTATGTTGGGTGCTGGCACATATGCACACATGGCATCAACGCATGGTGTTGTGTGCTGGCACACTACACACTCTGTCTTTCTTTTATCTGTTGTATTGTGTTTTTATATGGACATAGTGTTGGGTGCTGGCACATATGCACACATGGCATCAACGCATGGTGCTGTGTGCTGGCACACTATACACTCTGTCTTTCTTGTATCTGTATTGTATTGTATTGCATTGTATTGTACTGTATGTGTCATTGTATGTTTAGTTTTACTACCATTTTAAGAGCCTGCTCAGGGACTACAGATGTAAATTAGCTTATGGCTAACTCTGGCACATTTACATGGAAGTGAAAACTGAAATGTTGATTAATGAGCATTGTCCCTGTCAAATAAATAAATAAATAAATAAATAAAGTGTCCATGAGCTCCTTGTGGATAGGGGGAGGGCTGTCTTACTGAGACAACATGTAGTCCAGGAAGTAAGTGAGCCCAGTGTCTATGGCATCATGGAGCTCATGGACACTTTGAAATACTGAAACATCTAAAAACACAAATTACCCACATAAAACCCCCAGGAAAGTGTCTCTTGTCTCCCAAACATCATTAAAATAAGATCTGGTTGCAAAAGGGGTGAAGTGGCCCTTTAAGAAGACATGTATTTACTTGATAAAATGCCATCAGTGCATGCATTGTAAGTAGAACTGGGGGCAAAATCTACTGACTTGGCATGGTTATCATAGGATTATGGGAAGGATTTTTTTTTTAAAGAGTGGCCCTGTTCACTTTCTTGAAAACGTTGATTTGCCTATAGGCTAGCAGTGTGTGTAACAGCTGTAAAAACATCATAATGTAAACAGTGCATATACGCTACTTCAACTTGCATTGTTTATACATTACTAGACCGGTGCCTGGCTGTAGAACACCGAGTCGGTAACGATGGAAGTTGGAGATCCATGCCCCACCCGGCTATGCAATACCCGTTGTACCCGTGTCAGAGTACCCGTTCTACCCATCTGTCTGTGCCCATATATGGACATTTCTGTATCTGTCTCTCTGTGTCCGTTTATTCATGTCCAAACGTGGAGTGTTGAGATGTCAGAACAGGCCTGGGCAGGGGCCCTGTCCAGAGCCCGGGCAGAGGCCTTTTGTGGTGGTTCTGGACAACCGTGGGTCCGACCGACTCGACACCGGGCACTGCACTCCCTGTGAGGGCGTGGAACGTGTGTGTTGAATTTTAAGTCGGTTTTCGAGTTACGTGCATACGCACAGACTTGGTGCATTTAGATAGACTCTACAACGGTGCCCGTTGGGTACTGGCCTACTTGGAACGATGCAAGTCGGAGTAGACTGGACTGGTTATAGGGCTGGGGCGATATGGGATTTTTGTTACCGCGGTAATCGTCCTCCCCCTTACCGTTGGTATGGCGGTAATTACCGCCAGCTCCATATGGACCCTCATGCAGGGCAGGGGCCCTGTCCAGAGCCCGGGCTGAGGTATTTTTGTGGCGGTTCTGCATGGACAACAGGTGGGTCCGACCGACTCGACACCGGGCATGTGCACCCCTGTGGTGGTGTGAAACGCGTGTGTCGAATTTGGTGGGGGGAACGGTTCCCGAGTTATGTGGATTACACACACACATTTATAGTTAGATGACATATATGTTGTGACAGTATTACATCTTCTCAGTGAAACACTGACATGTCAAACATGTCCAAACGTAAACAGTGCTTGTAACAGGTGCACATGTCATCTGCATGTCATAATGTATAGTTAAGGTGACCGTCGAAAACTACAATATGATGTCACGCTGCGGTGGTAAGCGACTCACCACTCACTCACCCAAACAATCTGTTTTTTACTAACCACCGGGTGGTCACCTTATCACCTAAAACTGGAGTATATAGGCTTAACAGGTGTACTGTACAGTGAACATGTCAGTAACCAAACAGTCAACAGAGCTTGTAACAAATGTGCAAACATGTCATAATATGTGTAAACTGTGCTTTAATTGTAAAGTGTGTAAACATGTCATATTGTGTAAACTGTTTACTTGTAACACGTGCGTAAAAATGTAATAATGCATGATAACAAGCATGTAACTTGTAATAATGGAAACACTAAACAGTGCATAACAGGTGTGTGTAATCACGTAATAATGTAAACACTACAGTGCATAGGTGTAAACACGTCATCATGTAAATGTACAGTGCATGTAACAGCTAGCATTTAGAAATATGCCACAGCATACATAGGTCATGGGTGCGTGTAACAGGTGCACATGTCAGAATGTAAACAGTGCATGTGTAACAGGTGTCACAGTATTCTGGGGTCTGTCGATAATGAAGATAAGGCGCGCAAACTGAGCGCCACGATGTTTTCCTCCGCGCTGTGTCCTCGACTGACCACCAGCCACAGCTCGGTGGCTGCGGTGGTCAGCGCTGACCAATGGCGGGCCGGAGCGCGTTGTGCGCGAGCTCAAACGATGGCCTACAATTGGCTGCGCTCGTTTTTTCTGAAGGGGCGTTATTTTTCAAGCCATCTTGACTGAATATTTAGCCTTATATTTTCCAAGGCACATTTAAACTTGATATCTTGGGGGGATTTTTTTTGTGACTTATTTTGCGGAGTGTGGGAAAACGTTGAAAAGCGTCAAACGCGCGGCTTTGAGCGTGGCTCGCGACGGCGTTCAGATGGAGGAGTGAAGTAGTGGAGATGACGCTGTCGCCCCTCACATCACCGGCTAGCTGAGGAGGCTAACAGCTAGCCGTGGTGGAGAAGCAGCAGCTAGCATGTCTGCCTGCTGCCTGCCACTAGTATTGTGTCACTAGCCTGACATTTGGCTTGGCTTTTATAACGGCAGTTTTCTCTTGACACGCGCGACCGCACATTAACAGCATTTCGCAAGGTAAGCGACTTTTATATTCTGAGGTTGTGCCTGTTTCGTAATGTGCTTAAACTGTGGGAGAAATGTCCGACCGAGTGAAACGTTATTATCACATCAGCACAGCAGAGAGAGAGAGAGAGGGAAGCTGTGTGTCTCTGGTCTATATGAAGCAACGTTCAACCGTTGCAAAAAACAAACTGCAGTGTCATGATGTCTGTATGTGCGAATAATGAGTGCGTGCGGTTTGACACCGTGCGTGCACCTGCAAAGCGGCTGCTACTGTTACATGTTTGTATATTTGGGCTGCTGCTGGTCAACTTGCAACAACACAAGTGTTGCCTGTGTTGTTGTTACGGGCAAAATGGCTGACAGATGTTAGAGGCTCGGGTTGGTATTTAGCGCTCTGCAACCGAACTACGTGCAGCAACAAGGGCGGAGCCTAAATAGAGGATGCTGCCACGCGATTGGTTGGAAGGCGCGGTGGCACTGTGACCGACCCCCGATCGGACCAATGGAGGCACTGCTCGGGGGAGGGACGATACGTGCACGTTGAGCCCGCTTTATAGCCCGTAGTGCGACGGTGTTGCATACCCAAAAAAAGAACAGATTTACAAGCTAGCTAACAGCGCGTTGCAGCAGATCTGTTTTTTTTTGTAGCATATGAACTGGATTATTTTAACGAATATTACTT
Source organism: Electrona antarctica (assembly GCF_951216825.1). Classification (NCBI taxonomy): domain Eukaryota; kingdom Metazoa; phylum Chordata; class Actinopteri; order Myctophiformes; family Myctophidae; genus Electrona; species Electrona antarctica. Next base: position 14,012,592 of record NC_136790.1, read on the forward strand.
TGCTGACTTTGTGTCACACGACTGATCCTATTGGTCAGGGGGATTGTAAAAATACAATGTACAGACAGATTAACAGTTCACATTACTTACAGTGTTATTATTATGAATAGTATAAACCAGCAGCACCTTGTTAATTAAATGTAATCATTTCAGCTATAGCCTAATATTGTTATGTTAAACATATATTTGATCACGAAAAATACAGCCTAAATGTGATGTTGGTAGTAGGATAGTAGCTGTTTTGATGGTATATTTATAAACAGTAACAGTACTGCAAGGTCCATATCACAGCCAGTACTTTTACTTTTCTGATTTTTTTGGGTCACTGAGTAGCTTAATTGGAATGGTTCTGGACTTTTAAAGTCCTTATTTTAGGTACATTTTTAGTTATTGATGCTTGTTGTTCACTTAGTTAACCTCATACATATTTTCTAAGCTTGTACTTCTGATTTGAACAGTAGATTGATTGATTGAAAATGTTATTAACAGTTGTAGAATGGGTACAGTACTACAGTTCAAGGAAAGTACAGATCAATGCAAAATCTGCTAAGAGGATAAAACCAGAAAAAGCAGTCCTCCATTTCCAATTCATCAGAACATTTAAAGATGTACAATTTCATTTCAATATTGTACCACTGCCATCCAGCTTATAGTAGATAGATATTTCCATGACCTATAGAGCGTCGCAGTCCCCCGCCCCCTACCATGGCCCAGGAAATGATTCTCCGTTCATTTTCCTCATAGACATTTCAGAAAGTATTTATTTAAAGACGTTTACGCCGCGGACAAAGCCAACTCGAGTCGTGACAAATCATGACGGCAGGTTACAAAACGGCAGGTTACAACACCTGCTTGTTTGGCTGTCATTTTAATATAAACATTTTACCCTGGATAGCACTTGCGGTTTTGAAAGAAACACCTGTAATGTACTTTTGATTGATTTAATACTTTATTGTCTGAAATTTCTTTATTAGGAACAATCCCTTGAGATGAACCATCTCGTTTTCAAGGGGGTTCACAAAATACACTTACATAAAGACACTTTTTTTACAGACAATTCAACCAGACAAAACAAACAAAACAAAACAAGAAAAAACAAAACAAAACAACAGTACACATAACGTGGACATCACACATGGATCATAGCATCATGGATCTGTTACAATGATAATTAGTGAAAACATGAACAGGTAGACTCAAGATGAGAGGACACTAGCACAGTTTTAAACAATTGAAAAGATGTTATAGAACGAATATGGATAGGTAGGTTGTTCCAGTCACAAGGAGCTTTAAACATAAATTATTTTTTGCCAACTGATGTAGGTATATTAAAGTAAACCTGTGAGCAATGTCTAAGTTGATGTGAAGAGGTGTATGGTATCAGAAGATGTTTCAAATACTGTGGATAATTGAAGTGAATGCATTTAAAGATGAACTGCAGCCAGTGCTGCTGTCTTCTTGATGAGACAATTTGTTCATTTTATTTCATTGTTAGATATCTTGTTATTGAGCCAGGTTTCTGATAATGTGATTATATTAGGTTTATGTTGTTCAACCCATGGCCTAAGTAGATCCATTTTATGTTTAAGGCTCACACTGTCCATCATGATACTTGATGTTTAAGAGTCACAAAACCATTAGCATAGATCACAAAGTACAATGTGTTAATGAGAAATACATGTATAGACAAGTTAACCACGTTTCCCTAGCCAAAAATGAGAGAAAAATAAATAATAAAATAAAAATAATTAATGATGGTGGGGAAAAAAAAGAGAGAGAGAGAGAGAGAGAGAGAGAGAGAGAGATCAGATCTCGTTAATCAATTATTGCCTAAGAGAGAGTGTGGAGAGAAGAGACAAGTGAATACAATACATACGAAATAGGTGAATGAAGGAAAGGAAGTATCCAATCCAAGTCAAGGTAAGACTTGTATGCAGCGTTCTGCATACAGTGTTTTGTTCAGATGCGGCCCCCAGGTAGTCATGGCAATGAAGACGCGCTGCTGATGTCATCAGCATTTCTGACGTTATTAGTCAGAAATGTAAAGAGCACGTGGTACAGTCAGACATTAAGGCTAAAAGGATACAAGGAAACAAGTCTGGGGGACTGCATCAACATAGAATAACAAAATAACACAATAATAATAATACTAGCAGCAGCCGACCTGGCTGAATACCATGAATGCAATAGCATTTTTAATATGCTGTAAGGTGCTGTCTGCATAATGGCTATAACTTGCATCATTACTCCGCCTACATGTGTGTTTTGTTGTTGTTTTACTTTTCTTTTAATTGCAGGGAGGCAGTGTTAAACCTCCATGAGGAAAGCGAGGAGGCGGGGATGCGAGACTGGTGTTAGCCGACTCGACATGGGCAGGGGCCGTGGCAGAGGGAGGGGAAGGGGCAGGGGGTCCTCGGGAGGGCTGAGGCCCCCTTCCCCTTATAGACTACAGCTGTCTCCGTCCAGGGAGACTTTGACGTACGCTCAGGCCCAGAAGATAGTGGAAGTGGACCTAGACGGAAGGCTGCACAGGATCAACATCACGGATCCTCTGCCGGTCATCACAGAGGACGAGATGATGGCCCAGGACATTGTTGAGTGCAACAGCAACAAGGAGAACAGCGAGCAGACCCAGAGCAAAGCCAGGCCGGGGAGGAAGCCGCCCAATCTCAAAGGGCGGCGGAACGGCAAAAATGCGTCGCACCAGAGCCATCGATCCGGCTCCCAGACGCACCAACAGCACCCCTCCCACCAAAGTCCCCTGCCCGAGCCCACATTCCGCGTGCTGAGCTCTGTCTGCCCTTCGGAAGCGCCGCCTCTCCCGACGGCCTACTACCGCTACATAGAGAGGTCGGGGGAGGAGCAGGAGGCGGAGGCCGAGTATGACATGGACGAGGAGGACCTGGCGTGGTTGGACATGGTCAACCAGAAGAGGGTGTCGGACGGCTACGCCTCCGTCTCTGCGGACACGTTCGAGCTGCTGATCGACCGCCTGGAGAGGGAGTCCATCCTGGAGTCCCGGAGCCAGGCCCTGTCCCAGAGCGCCATCGACGAGGACGCCTTCTGCTGCGTCTGCCTGGACGACGAGTGTCTGAACAGCAACGTCATCCTGTTCTGCGACATCTGCAACCTGGCCGTCCACCAGGAGTGCTACGGCGTGCCCTACGTCCCCGAGGGCCAGTGGCTGTGCCGCTGCTGTCTGCAGTCCCCTTCTCGTCCCGTGGACTGTGTGCTCTGTCCCAACCGGGGAGGTGCCTTCAAGCAGACGAGCGACGGACGCTGGGCCCACGTCGTCTGTGCCATTTGGATCCCGGAGGTTTGCTTCGCCAACACTGTATTCCTCGAGCCCGTCGAGGGGGTTAAGAACATCCCCACGGCTCGTTGGAAGCTCACCTGTTATCTGTGCAAGCAGAAAGGCAGGGGGGCCTCCATCCAGTGCCACAAGGCCAACTGCTACAGGGCGTTTCACGTCACCTGTGCCCAGAAGGCTGGACTGTTCATGAAGATAGACCCCGTCCGGGAGACGGGGGTCAACGGAACGACCTTCTCTGTGAAGAAGACGGCCTTCTGTGAGCACCACTCTCCAGTCGGGTCTCGGCGGGACGGGTCCGGAGATGAGGGGGTTGAAGGGAGGCTGGTGGGGGGCAGGGGTAACCGTGGTCAAAGGTCCTATACCCAAAGCCCCCCTGCGCCGCAGAATAAGAAGGCCACCAAGGGCCAGAAGAAGAAGGCTAAGAAGGGAGGGTCATCCCGTCGCTCTGCTGTGCCTGTACTGCTGGTGCCTCAGATCCCCTCTCACAGGTAAGACAGTCACACTCTTTCATCCCCTTGTAACAATAGGCGCTATGCACAGCAGCCATATTGGAAATAAATTGGGCCTCTTCCTTGAGTCAGGGTGTAGATATTGTGCAATGTGAAACACTCTGCTACAGTGGGTCTCAAAGTGTGGTCCAAGGACCCTCAGCGTTCCTTGAGGGAGTTCCAAATGGCCCCTTACGGGGGTGTACAGTAACTTCCATTTGTACACTCAGAGTTATGGGATGCTTGACATTAAAGAGTTTGAGAACCACTGTGCTAAATTAAATGGAACAGAGCCTTAATTAGTATCATTGGGTATGGGTAACATCTGTGAAGGAAGTAAGGAAGGGCCTTAGGGGCCCAATTTATTTCCAATATGGCTGCTGTGCATAGAGCCTAGATACACAGAGGTGATTGGTGCTCCTCCTGGAGTCTATACAGGAAACGGTTCATTCAATCATCTATAGACTATTGGTTTTAATTTCTACATTTATGTTACTTCAAGAATACTGAAGAATGCAAATGATCAGCGTTGTCACTATCTGTCATAACAGTCTTGTTATGATATTGATTGCCTCTGGTTAAAAACAAGAAATTAAATGTCAGTTACAGGTGGCTGCCACACACACACGCACACACACACACACACACACACACACACACACACACACACACACACACACACACACACACACACACACACACACACACACACACACTATTTTGCCTCAGCAGCGCAAAGGCACAGCCAGGTGCTGTTGCTGTTGGACACACGCCCTAGCTTTTTTATTGGCTTAGAGGCCAGCCAATCATGAAAAGGACTGTTTTTGTCTCAGTGGTGCAAAGGCAGAGCTGCACCTTGAGTCAAGTCACCTGTAAACAATGTCTCCACAGGCTCAATAAGATCTGCACAGGGGTCGCAGTACAGAGGAAGACTCAATTCATGCAGAGGCTTCATAACTACTGGTTACTGAAACGACAGTCGCGGAATGGCATGCCACTAATACGACGACTTCACTCACACCTGCAAACTCACAAGACTACTGAACCGGTACAGAGGAACTTTTCCTTCTCAATAAAAACTTGACCGATTGATAGATTTACAAGTTGAATTATGCAATCAGACTTAAGTGCTTGCATCTTTATTTTGTCGATGTTCAGAAAGAGCCCGATGAGAAGCTGTGCGCGGCACGGGAGGAACTACGCTATTGGCAGAAGTTGAGGCAAGACCTGGAAAGAGCCAGACTCCTAGTGGAACTCATCCGTAAGAGAGAGAGGCTAAAGAGAGAACAGGTGATTTTGATTTGCATGATGAAGCCTATACAGAACCATTACATGACCTGATGTAACTAACATCGAAATGTCGTCGTTCCTGCCTTACACGCTGTTCTATTCTCTTCTAAGAAAAGGCTACGATTGTCTGAGTTGCTCCAGTGCTTTCTTTTTGCCTCTATACAGAACCTGTTTTATTTTTAGTCGTACGACGGTGTCCTGTGCTGAAAAGAGGGCAGAGCAATACAGTGTTTTGCCATTTTTGGCTAAGTTTGGCATCGCATTAGTTAAGCTAAGTTTGAAACCACACAAACGGTGGTTAAGACTTTTGTTTTTTTATGATTGTGTTCAGTAGTCTTTGTTATTATTATTATTATTATATTATATTCGAACTAATGTTGAGTTTTCTATTTTTCTTTTTTCTATACGTATCGCTTCCTTCTGCCTCTTCAGATGAAGATTCAGGAGGCTGCTCTAGAGCTCAAGTTGACCCCTGCTCTAGTGCTGCTCCGCACCACGCTGGACCAACTGCAGGAGAAGGATACAGTGCAGATCTTCTCTCAGCCGGTCAATCTAGCGGAGGTTCTTATAGTCCTATATTCATTGTGGTATATTCATCCATATACTCGGTGTCGATGGACATCAGTGGTGGAAAAAGTACTCAAATGTTTACTTAAAGGGGCATTCCACTAATTTTCAACATTTTACTATGTCATTAATATACCTTAGAGCTGCTGTGTGGAAATAATAAAAAGTCCCCCCATTCTGTGTTTCCTAGAACTGTAAGTATGAAACAAATCATTAACATGGTGAAACGCATCTTGATGACATCATCAAGATGTGTTTAAAGTATCAATACTGCAATATAGAATTACGCCATTGCCAAGTCCGGAATTCAAAAGTATTGTCTTCAAAATGTACTTGACACAATCTATGCCAATCTCGATATCTCGTGAATAGCTATTTAATCCATATATGCCAACTTCGAGATTTTGAGATTTGATTAAAGAGCATCAATCCAGCTTTAAAAATAATATTTTTACCTTATTTTCGCTTCCGCGGCTGGACTCCCATGGTAGAAACGGCCTACATCCCCGATCCTCGGTCACGTGCGCACGCGGTCATTAGTGTTTTTAGTGCTCAGAATGGGATAAAGTACGATGTTGGGAGCTTAATAAAACATTAATTCAAGGTCACGCTAGCCACATTACAGACATGCAAACGTGTAGCTTTTCGGCGAAAATAGCCGTTTTTATTCCAAATAAGGCACCTGTGTGATTCATGCAAATCCGTTAAAAAAATGTTTGGGGGGGGTGAGGGGGTCTGTGGGTGGGGGTGGAGCCCGAGCCCACTGCCCGGAGCATTCTCTGACGGACTCACGAGACACGAACTGTAATGATTCTGAACGATATTCTGCTTGTATCTGGGCGCACATCATGATCATGATGTGCGCCACCGCTGGCCGCTCCGCGAAAAAAAACCTGTTTGTGTGGACGCGGGACTCGGCGGGACTCGCCAGTCAATCCCATAGTTTAGCTGCAAGTGCAGCTGCCACTAGTTAGCATTAGCAACGTTAGCACCTTGCGTTATACTGTCTGTGGTGTGGACACGCCGGCGTCAGTTTCTCTCGCTGTGTGTGTGTGTGCGCTCGCGTGTGTGCATACATGCATGCGAGTAAATGAATAAAGCACGTGCACGTGTGTGTGCATGCGTGCGTGCGTGCGAGTAAATAAATAAAACGCTTGATACATACAACTTGTAGTCCTACACCCCCCCCCCAGGGCTTATATATAGCCTACTAAATAGATATATTAAAAAAGAAAACATGCAGCTCAACTGTTGAATAAGGAGAGGATGTTAGTTACTCTTATCTACATGTCTTAAATTGACCAAGGCTAAAATAATGAAGTAAACTGACCCTGTTCCAAAACTATTTTTATTATAATTTATTATTTTGCCAGTGAATATAATTTCTATTTGACATGTGAAGAGTGTAACTATAAGGGATTTTGAGATGGGAGTGTTGGACCTGTTTTTAAAAATCACACCTGTGTGAAGTGAGCGGCACTCTTACAGTATCATCATACATCATCCATTCATTGTCATTTTTGTGACAATGAATGTGTAGGACAAAAATAGCCGATATATGACAATTATTCTCCATTCATTGTCAATGGCATTTAGGACAAATCTACACTATAGCTGAATATAGGAGAGGCTAGCACTCCTCAAACTGTTGGAGTAAATGAATTGTTCTTCTATGACTATCAGGAAATTAATGTTAACATCTTGCTCAATACTGACTATAGATTTGTACTGATTTAGTAAATAATTTTTGAGTGGTGCAACCACTCTATAGACAGCTACAGTATGTGTGTGTGGCTGTGTCCCTGTGTCCCTGGCTGTGTCCCTGTGTCCCTGGCTGTGTCCCTGTGTTACTGGGTCTGTCCCTGTGTCCCTGGCTGTGTCACTGTGTCACTGGGTCTGTCCCTGTGTCCCTGGCTGTGTCCCTGTGTCACTGGGTCTGTCCCTGTGTCCATGGCTGTGTCACTGGGTCTGTCCCTGTGTCCCTGGCTGTGTCACTGGGTCTGTCCCTGTGTCCCTGGCTGTGTCCCTGTGTCACTGGGTCTGTCCCTGTGTCCCTGTCTGTGTCCCTGTGTCACTGGGTCTGTCCCTGTGTCACTGGGTCTGTCCCTGTGTCACTGGGTCTGTCCCTGTGTCACTGGGTCTGTCCCTGTGTCACTGGGTCTGTCCCTGTGTCCCTGGCTGTGTCCCTGTGTCCCTGGCTGTGTCCCTGTGACACTGGGTCTGTCCCTGTGTCACTGGGTCTATCCCTGGCTGTGTCCCTGTGTCACTGGGTCTGTCCCTGGCTGTGTCCCTGTGTCACTGGGTCTGTCCCTGGGTCTGTCCCTAGCTGTGTCCCTGGCTGTGTCCCTGTGTCCCTGGCTGTGTCCGAGCACGAACATAGCGTTATAGTGTTTGTTCACCACCAAGTGTCACTGTTGCACAGCCTAACACACAGACACACACAGGCCGGGGAGGAGGGCTAGTACAGTACAGGAAGTAATTCATTTGAACATCTTTCTACATACTGAGAGCAGGGCATTTTTTTTTTTTTTTTTTTAAGATCAGGCTGCCAGTTGATATTAACCTGCGGGCCGCATTAGGTGAAGGTGGGGGCCACATGTGGCCCTCAGGCCGCCAGTTGATATTAACCTGGGGGCCGCATTAGGTGAAGGTGGGGGCCACATGTGGCCTAATGTGGTGGGGGCCACAGGTGGGGGCCACATGTGGCCATGGTATAAACAGCACCCCCAGTGTAGAGGGATGGTATAAACAGCGCCCCCAGTGGGGATGGATGGTATGACAGACTGACTGGTATAAACAGCACCCCCAGTGGGGAGGGATGGTATGACAGAGACTGGTATAAACAGCGCCCCCAGTGGGGAGGGATGGTATGACAGACTGACTGGTATAAACAGTGCTCCCAGTGGGGAGGGATGGTATGACAGAGAGACTGGTATAAACAGCGTCCCCAGTGGGGAGGGATGGTATGACAGACTGACTGGTATAAACAGCATCCCCAGTGGGGAGGGATGGTATGACAGAGGGACTGGTATAAACAGCGTCCCCAGTGGGGAGGGATGGTATGACAGACTGACTGGTATAAACAGTGCCCCCAGTGGGGAGGGATGCTATGACAGAGAGACTGGTATAAACAGCGTCCCCAGTGGGGAGGGATGGTATAAACAGCACCCCCAGTGTAGAGGGATGGTATAAACAGCGCCCCCAGTGGGGAGGGATGGTATGACAGACTGACTGGTATAAACAGCACCCCCAGTGGGGAGGGATGGTATGACAGAGAGACTGGTATAAACAGCGCCCCCAGTGGGGAGGGATGGTATGACAGACTGACTGGTATAAACAGTGCTCCCAGTGGGGAGGGATGGTATGACAGAGAGACTGGTATAAACAGCGTCCCCAGTGGGGAGGGATGGTATGACAGACTGACTGGTATAAACAGCATCCCCAGTGGGGAGGGATGGTATAAACAGCACCCCCAGTGTAGAGGGATGGTATAAACAGTGCTCCCAGTGGGGAGGGATGGTATGACAGAGAGACTGGTATAAACAGCGTCCCCAGTGGGGAGGGATGGTATGACAGACTGACTGGTATAAACAGCATCCCCAGTGGGGAGGGATGGTATGACAGAGAGACTGGTATAAACAGCGTCCCCAGTGGGGAGGGATGGTATGACAGACTGACTGGTATAAACAGTGCCCCCAGTGGGGAGGGATGCTATGACAGAGAGACTGGTATAAACAGCGTCCCCAGTGGGGAGGGATGGTATAAACAGCACCCCCAGTGTAGAGGGATGGTATAAACAGCGCCCCCAGTGGGGAGGGATGGTATGACAGACTGACTGGTATAAACAGCACCCCCAGTGGGGAGGGATGGTATGACAGAGAGACTGGTATAAACAGCGCCCCCAGTGGGGAGGGATGGTATGACAGACTGACTGGTATAAACAGTGCTCCCAGTGGGGAGGGATGGTATGACAGAGAGACTGGTATAAACAGCGTCCCCAGTGGGGAGGGATGGTATGACAGACTGACTGGTATAAACAGCATCCCCAGTGGGGAGGGATGGTATAAACAGCACCCCCAGTGTAGAGGGATGGTATAAACAGCGCCCCCAGTGGGGAGGGATGGTATGACAGACTGACTGGTATAAACAGCATCCCCAGTGGGGAGGGATGGTATAAACAGCACCCCCAGTGTAGAGGGATGGTATAAACAGCGCCCCCAGTGTAGAGGGATGGTATAAACAGCGCCCCCAGTGTAGAGGGATGGTATAAACATCCCTCAACTGTAGGCTGGGGGCCAACTGGCGACCCCCAGGCCACCAGTTGATATTAACCTGCGGGCTGCATTAAGTGAAGGTGCCCCCCCCCCCCAAAGTGGGTTTAGTACCGATAAACACTTCGCCCGCGGCACAGCGCCGTGCCCCGCACACTGTCACCTTTTTCACCTTGGGCCTGTTTGCATGCCTGACATTAATAGTCCGATCGGCAGAACACAGCCGCGAGAGACCGTGTCACCACAATGATTGATTGATTGATTGAAATTTTTATTAACAGTTTGCAGAATTACAGTACATTTCAAGCACAAACTCAATACAAAGGCTGTTAACTGTAAGTGGACGACCCAATTAAGCATTACACTTGTTTACAACAGGGTCCACCATGTTCAAATCATCAAAACATTAAGAGACGTACAAATAGACACTTCTATATAGACAAAGAACAGTACAGGAATTCATCATAATGGAGGTAAAAAGGGAAAAGAAACATATACAGTGAGGGGAAAAGGGGGGGGGGGGTGGCGGTGGGGGGGGGGGGGAAATGGATAACTGAAGTCCTGACGGAGGCGCGCCGTGTCTGGTGGCCATGAGCTACGTGAGGCACCGCCGAGCGACGCGTTAGCCGAGTGAGTCGCCGTGCCGAGCGTTGCGAAGGCCACCAGACCCGACTCAGCGCCGTCCGAGTTACGTCCTGATAGGCAGAGAATATTATATATTAGTAGCTCCTAGTTCCATGCACCGACAATAGTTGGAAAGGACACGTCCACCAGGGGGAAACCTTGACCAGGCTATGTGGTGAGGATGCCAGTATGGACATTTTGGCACCATTCAAACGTGCTGATAACGGATGATTTCGCCGATTCAATACATGATACCAGTCGAATGGGGTGGCGCCGAAGTCCTGACGTCACTCGCTCGTCCCCTCGATTCCCCTGGTTCACGGAAGTAATTTCTCTATGGAGAATAACATGGGGGTCATCTTAAAATCGTTTCATATAAGCGCTGTGGTCCAAAAATAAACAAGCTGTCTCAGCGTTATTGTCAGGGAGGTGTTTCTGTATCGTTTGCGACAGTCAGTCACTCATATTATGATAGTCTGCTTCTAGCGAAAATGTAACTAATTCAGTAGCAGTAACAATAGCGTTTTCTCTCAGTCAGTTGATTCTTCATATCCATATGAGTGAAGCGGCCAGGATGATTTGTTTATTTCTCAAACACAGTCCTTATATGAGGCGATCTAAACCCCCCCCCCATGGGGATTAAAATGCAAATAAAAAGTACATGAACCTGTGGATTTGTGCCCTCTACCGATATTGACGTCAGACTTCGGTGCTCTATATCTATTCACATTTTCACTGCTGTGACACCTGAATTTCCCTCTGGGGATCAATAAAGGTTATGTCTTATTTTATCTTCGGCTGGTATCAACAAGATACTGTACACAGTACAGACGGGTGTTTTGTTCTGCATTTGCTCATTCTTATGTAACCATTTCTTCTTTAAGGTCCCGGATTACATGGAGTTTGTGTCCCAGCCTATGGACCTGGCCACCATGCGTGCCAAACTGGAAGCTCACGCCTACTGCTCCATAGCAGACCTGGAGAAGGACTTTGACCTAATGGTCTCCAACTGTCTGAAATACAACTCTAAGGACACAATGTTTCACACGGCGGCCCTGGACCTGCATGAAGTAGGCGGGGCCATTCTCCGCCACGCCCACAGGCAGGCACAGAGCATTGGCCTGGACCCACACACTGGCATGCACCTCCCAGAGGCTCCGAACAAACACAACTTCTACCAGTGCACCTGGGACGACGGTGAGTTTGAGGGCTCAGAGTTTGTTCATCAGCATCAGTGGTGCACATTAACCCATTTTGACCTGAGATCAGATTCTAAAAATGTCTTCTACATCCTGACAGTTTTCTGAAAAAGCCTATGTTTCTATGTCGGTGGTTCTTCGATTTAAAAAAAATAGCAGACCTACAAGCTCGTAGGCTATGAGCTATGAGCTATGAGCTATGAGCTTGTAGATCTGCTATTTTTCAATAGCTAAAGCATAACGGGGCGACTGTGGCTCAGGAGGTAGAGCAGGTCGTCCAATGATCCATGGGTCGGCGGTTCTAATCCCGGCTCCTCCTGTCTACATGTCGAAGTGTCCTTGGGCAAGACACTGAACCCCAAATTGCTCCCGATGTGCTGGTTGGTACCTTGCATGGCTTCCGCCGCAATCGGTGTATGAAAGGGTGAATGTAATGCACAATCTATGTAAAGCGCCTTGGATAAAGGCGCTATATAAATGCACCATTTACCATTTATAACATAATGCTAACACCAAAAGGGGTTCCCGCCAAAAATGGGTTAACAAAGTACATTTACTTGAGTATTTGCATTTTTTGAATGCTTTTGGATGGCTTTTACTCTACATTTAGAAAACATACATTGTACCTTGACTCCACTATATTTTGTCAAGAATACATTATGAATTAGCCACATAAGTCCTATTTAATGAAAATCCTTGAACGTTGAACGAAAATGTCTACATTTTAATAATGCAATGCATAGAAACACTTATTGTGCCCAGGATGTGTCCACACGTCTTCATAATTACACCCGCAGGGAGGCACAGGACGTGTGGACACGTCTTGAGGTCATAAAACGTGGTTGCTAAAAATCTTTTTTTTTTGACAGCGGCCGTTGCTAGGCAACGCCTTGCTCGTCCGTCCCGGAGCTGTTTTGTGTGCGCGACGCGTGCAGCCATTCACTTCCTTGTTTACGCCCAACAAATCTATGCTATTATCTCTGAATTTCTGACTTCAGCATGCATCTCGTTTTGGAATATTAACGCTTCTAAAGAGAGATCAGACTTATTAGCGTAGTAGTAGTAATGTAACATTTCACCTCCCTGTTATGGGGGGAAATGGAAGGCAGGGCTTTTCAGAGGAAAATCTCCCTCATCTGCAGGGCACTTTAGCGCCTTTATTTTGAAAAGTTTCTGGGCATTAAAAAGGAAGTATTAAAGTATTAAAAATAAATATATTATACACACATTAAAAGCAAGTGCTCCAGTACTTTAACTGAAGTACAAATTAGTCCAGCACTTTGTCCACCACTGATCATCATCAAGCAGTATTTATCTGCAGTATTGAGTAAGCATCTCATTCCCTCCCTTCTACTCTCTTCCTCTACTTTTTTCAACATTTTCAAATGCCTTTCTCTGCAGTCGACTCCACCCTGGACCCAGAGAACAGACTCCACCTGACCACAGACGAGCAGCTTAAGGTCTTGCTGGATAAACTGGACATGGTGACGCCCATGCGTTCCAGCGGCGGCCGGACCAAACGCATCCGGCTGCTGCGCAGAGAGATCAACACGCTCCGGCAGAAGGTTGACCACCAGCAGCAGCAGCACCACCATAACTCCCATTCCGTCAACGGTAACGACACGGACGACGAGGAGGACGAGGAGGATGGAGGGAAGGGGGAGAAGAAGGAAGTGGTGGAAAAGGAGAGGAAAAAGGGAAAGAAAGACATGGTGGATAATGGACCTCTAACGTCAGTGACACCACCTGGGACAGGTAACGGAACACATCAAGTTAGAACAATATTCTGAACGGTAACATAACATATTGTCGGGTGGAAACTTACTTTTCAGGAAATGGTAAAAATAACCTGTGTTCCAATGGATCCAATGTAGTTACTGTGTTAACCCATTTTGACCTGAGATCAGATTCTAAAAATGTCTTCTACATCCTGACAGTTTTCTGAAAAAGCTATGTTTCTATGTCAGTCGTTCTTTGATTTTTCAAAAATGGCAGACCTACAAGCTCGTAGCGCGCCACTCGGTGGCGCTTGTAGATTGTCTACTTCTGCTACTTTTGTGTGGCACTCTTGCACGAAGTAGCGGATTTATTTATGGGAAAAAAAACATAGAAATATGGAGATACAAGGTTTCTGCTCAACATCACCAATATTATTACTATGATTGATCTCCCTCAGTGCTCTCAGATCCAGATGACTCTCCGCCAGTGTTGGAGCTCACATGCCCGGTGTCATCACCGTTGCCAGGAGACGCCCCACTCGAACCCCCGGTCCTGGGCATGGTGACTGGCGGGCGTAGATCACCTGGCCGCTCCTACAAGCGCCAGAGGTCGGCGCGCGGCGGGAGCAAAAGCCAGGGCGAGGAGGAAGCCGAGGTTGGCGAGACGCCGTCGTCACAAATAGAGGCCGTTCACGAGGTCACGCCTCTGGGTACTCCGCCGGCCCCGCCCTTGGCCGGAGTCGGGCGCCGCACGTCCGTTCTCTTCAAGAAAGCCAAGAATGGCGCGAGGCTGGCGAAAAGAAAGAGCCCAGCGGAGCAGAACGGGAAAACCTCTGAGGGTAAAAGCAACGGTCTGGACAGCAACCCGGCCAGTCCAAATTCTAGCATCACCACCATTTCCACGTTAATTCCATCCCCCGCCGCGACCCCTCCGTCACCTTCCTCCCACCAGCTGAGGTCCAGAGGCCCCAGCTCAGACTGCTGGGAGGCAGAAAAACCCCTTCCACTACCCAACCAGGAAGGTAAGACAAATCCTTAAGACGACAGTGTGTGTGTGTGTGTGTGTGTGTGTGTGTGTGTGTGTGTGTGTGTGTGTGTGTGTGTGTGTGTGTGTGTGTGTGTGTGTGTGTGTGTGTGTGTGTGTGTGTGTGTGTGTGTGTGTGTGTGTGTGTGTGTGTGTGTGTGTGTGTGTGTGTGTGTGTGTGTGTGTGTCATACAAGGTTTCCACCTGACAGCGACCAAATGCACATACACTAAAGTATACATACGCATATATTATATTAGGGCTTTAAGCAACTAGTCGACTAGTAAATCCACTAGTTGACCTTGTTGGTACTAGTTGAAGCAAAAAAGGTTTTTTTTATTTTTATTTCTTTGTAGGCCTCAAGATCAGCTAGAATGCTTTATTATAGTTAGAAAGAAATCAGCGATCCGATCCGGTTTGATATCAATAATAAAGCGTATCTGACGTAGCGTTCGCCAAAAGCGGTTGCCGGTTGGATTATAATTGGCAGAACGTTCCGTCACGAGCAGTTAATTTGTTAAAAAAACCAATTTAAGTTTATTTTTTTATTTTTTATTTTTTACATAATAGGTAGTTAAACATCTAGTCGACTAGTAAACTAGGCAACTAGTCAAATAGCAGTTGAAAAGTGAAAGCCCTAGCCTAGCATATATATACACACACACACACACACACACACTAGTTCTCTCACTTTACACACAATCTACTGTTCAGACATGTTTTCACTCACATGTGCACAAACGTACACAATACACATTGTGCACCATGAATGCTCCTCTACCTACAACACAAACGCGCACACACTGAAATTAGAATTTAGGGTTCCCATCGGAACTAGGGGCCCTTTCTTTCATTCTTTGTCCTGTCCAATGCTGATTTACTATAGGCCACAACAGTATATAAACGGGAAGCACTCAAAACACTGAAGTTCTCCATGAACGTCCTCCAGTGCAGGTGCACCAGAAAAGATTTTTGTATGCTATGAATCATTCTGAAAGATATTTAGTAAAGTTTTGATAAAGTGGTATTGTTTGTGTTTGGGTGTATTCCTTTAAATTGTACAATTACAGTACAAGAAGTTATTTTTCTTCCACTATCTTAATATTTATGGAAATCTTAAAGGGACTTTTCACAGCTGGAAGAAACTCCAGTCACTCAATGTTATTAGTATATTTGTAGTAGATAACAGTAGCACAATTTAAAATTTGCACAAAATAATAGTGTGTTTGACTGGATTGCTGGATTACTACAATTACCATAATGCTTTGGTGCACTCACCCCATAGACATATAAAGGTAGACGCCTCTTCCGGCTCTGGGGCGTCTGTTCTCGAGGGGGCAAAGCTTTCCTAAGCGTGCGTCACAGAGAAGGGGAGGTTCGGTAGGCCAATCATCAGACTCACGACTCCCTCTTTCGAGGAGGGGCTCAAATGAACTGCAGCGGCCAATGAGGCATCTATTTATTTCCCACCTTGTGGAGAGGGGGGGGGGGGGGCTGTCTTACTGAGACAACATGTAGTCCAGGAAGGAAGTGAGACCCCAGTGTCAGTGGCATCACAGACACTGTGAAATACTAAAACATCTAAAAACACATATTAACCACATAAAAACCCCAGGAAAGTGTTTCTTGGTTGCAAAAGGGGTGAAGTGGCCCTTTAAGAAGAAATCCTTTTTCTGGTTAGTAATCTAATGTAAGTGTATTATTTATTTTTTTAGGCTTAACTAATGGACTGGGAAAGCACCAAGAGATCTCTGCAGACCACACCGATGATGAAAAACTAAAGTGAGTATTCCAACAGTATAGGTCAGTTATGCATAAGTAATTCATGTCGTTTGGAATTTAATGTATACGTTGAATCAAATATTTTAAATTGAGCCCATTCTGTCATCAGCTCTAGTGTGTCTCCACCCAAACGCAGTCGAGGTAAACCAGCCCTGGCTAAAGTCCCCACCAGTGAGAATGGAGACATGCCTGCCTCTGGTGTGTATTATCATTATCACAATAAACACTTCTTCCAAATGGTCGGACATGGTCGAAAACATAGTCTCTGCCACGCCTTTCGCAGAAGGCAGACCAGTATTCAGGGGAGGCGTAAATTAAGATGTATCCCATCAGATTAGTTGCGTGGCAAAAATAGCAGATCTACCAGCTCTTTACTAGACAAAATGATGAGTTCAGATTTTCGTGGTTTGCTAATTGCTTTGTCACAACAAGATGCAGGGGGCAAACGGATAAATAAATACATACACATTCTCTTCTTGTGCACAGGAACTACACTTCTGACTTTGGATAATGAGAGAGAGCTCTCACCTCTAGACCTGGTTTGGGCCAAATGCCGTGGATACCCGTCGTACCCAGCAATGGTGAGAATACATTTGATGCTGTGCCAGTGGGGTGTAGTCTGCTGTCGGCTGCAAGTGGAGAATTACGGAGTGGCACTTCAGTGCATCAGTTAATGTGATGAATTCATGTATCGGGCTGACTAGCTGGTGTTCAGTCAAACAAACCCATATTCTCTGTTATCCATCTTGCAGTGAGACTGAGGTTACTTACGCCACATACTGTACGTCACAAGAGATCCTAAACGGAAACGGCAGTCTACTTTTAAACATTTCTAGTACATGCCACCATAACCGGTTCTGAGAAGGGAAGATGATGCAGTTCTTTGGCGAAACGTATAGCCACGTTTTATTGAATGAAGATTACCAAACTAAACTAAACTCGGGTAACTAAGAAGTCAGTCTTTAGGATCTCTTGCTTCCATGTGGACTGGCCCTTGTGTGGTTCACGTGCTGCACCAGATCGCCACCCTGTAGCTCTTCCCTCTTTTTGTTTTATTTGACCATGAAGTCCCGTTGAGATGCAAGATCTGTTAAGAGACCTGGCCAAGACAGCAGCAACAATACAAATTGCAGTATTTCACACCTAAAATCATACAGTGAGTAGGCTCTGTATCAGAGATTTTAATTCACCAAGTGAAATTAAGGTATCTAAATAATTAAGTTATTTAATTAAACCATTCCAAGTATGCTGGATTCTTTGAGAATGTAGCCATCCAGTGGATCTGGTTTGATGGCTGTTTAGAGGCAAAGCAGACAGAGTGAAGCTGCAAAGATAGAGGAAACGAGCTTATATATAGGCTATTATTGACGCGCGACACAGTCAAGTATAAATTGGGCTACTTGGCATGAGTAACCACACACGGGGACAAAATGGTAAATAATCTAGCTTCTTCAGCATGCATAAACTTTGTCCATTATAGACAGTAATGTACTGTAACTCCTAGCCTCAAAAGCAAATCACTGCTTGTTATGAAGAAAGGAAAAACAAACGTGTTTTTTTCTTTACCATATTTTCAACTTGTGCCGTAAACGATAGGAGCTGAGAACAAACCACGTCCCACTGGCGCTGTCTCACTCTTGTGTTATCTAACGTAATTTGAGCACTAAAACAATGCTGTTTCCTTCCAGATCGTTGATCCAGGCATGCCCCAGGAGGGTCTCCTTCACACTAAAACAATGCTGTTTCCTTACAGGTCGTTGATCCAGGCATGCCCCAGGAGGGTCTCCTTCACAACGGCATCCCCATTCCAGTGCCCCCCGTGGAGGTGCTCAAACTGGGCGAGCGACGACGTGTTGAGGAGGGCGAGGACCTCTTCCTGGTGCTCTTCTTTGATACCAAAAGGACTTGGTAAGATCCGGAGTTAGTGTTGCCAGATTGTGTGAGAGAAACAAGCAACCAGTTCTATGAAAACAAGCCCAAACGAAGCAACTAGGCCACATGAGCGCACGCACGCACACACACACACACACACACACACACACACATTGTGGCTAAAAAAAAGGCGATCTACAAGCTCACAATGTGTTGCGATGCGTGATCTTGTAGATCTGCTATTTCCAAAAGAAAATGTGATATTCAGTATATTTTTTTAACATAACATAATATCTTTTAATTAAATTGTTAATTTGTGATGTATCATCACACATATAAGTCTAAATCTCACAAAAGTGTATTGTAATTATATTTAATTCAATCTGACCAGAAATGGTGCAGGGATAAAACATGTCCCCACCGGAGATAAAAAATAAGAGGCAGGATATCAAAAACGGGGGGTATCACCCCAATCTCCCCAAAGGAAATCGAACCCTGCTAACACTGAAAGTGCAGCTGGTTGTTTTGATGGTTCTCTCCATATAAGCGAAGAACAGATATACTCACATAAACAGATACACACTCAGAGATTTGTGGAATTATGAATAGATTTGTCTTGCTTTTCAGGCAGTGGCTCCCTCGGGACAAGTTACTGCCAATGGGGATGGATGACACTGTAGACAAACTGCGCTTAATGGAGGGCAAGAAACCCAGCGTGCGCAAGTCTGTGCACACGGCGTACGACCGGGCCATGGTCCACTTAAACCACGTGAGAGGGAACGTAAACTTCACCCCGTCCAATTTTATATGAATAGTTTTATTTTGAAAATGTAATCATCCTTCACAGGTTGCCTGGCTTGATGGATTTAAAAAAAAGCCTGTTCAAAGATGAAGCTCCAGAATAGGTGAGAGAGTAGCGTTATAGAGTAGATCATATTCACACGGCGGCCATCTTGCCATTAAGTCAATGGCAGGTTGGCCATAGATATTTAAGAAAAATAGATGCCTCATTGGCCGCTGCAGTTCATTGGAGCGACGTGTCTCCAATGAAGGCAGGAAGTCAAGCAGGAAGCGCTGAAGGCATTTGCTGAAGGCACGCTGCGTCGCTGCCCAAGTGACGTCACTCATGCCTCCATGTCTCTCGCTGTCACTCAAGTGACAACTGGCCAATCACAGCGCGTCTTTTCCGGGATTTATGTTGCGCACGCGGAAGCTTGACAAGCTTCCACTATGCTTCGCGACGAATCTCTGGAAAATTGTGCCTTCAATTTTGACACGCGCCCCAGAGCCGGAAGAGGCGTCTACCTTTTTATGTCTATGAGGGTGGCAACTTGCTACCCTGGGTTTTCAATGCAAAAAACCCAACATGGCCGCCGTGTGAATATGGTCTATGGTTTCCATTTGAGCCGTCGGGCCTCGATTGGAGTTTGACGAGTTTGAAGTCAGTGTTGTTTGGGTTATGAAAGAGTCAAATGTTTTTATCGGAAGAAACTGCTTGAAGAGATTTTTGAAAGATTATATTATTCATTGGATCATGTGATTTAATTTGTATTTGTTTTACACAACCACTTTTTGCTATGTGTTTTGTTTTAGGCCAAAGTGAGTCAGGACTTCAAAGTGACAAAATGTAAATATTTTATTCTCAAAGGGACTAGCTTGATACAAAGCTTATTCAGATTGTAAATGCCATCTGAAATATCACTGATTTCTTACAGAGTCGTTAAGTCTCAGCAACAGCCATGTCTCAAACCTGTTTTTAAGAAAATTGTTTAAAGAAAAACGTCATTCATCATGAAATATCCCTAGTTTTGTTCAAAATTATTTATATAACATGTAATTGTGCCAAATACACAGAAAGTCAAACTAAAATAACTACAGAAGTGGACTAGATACACGCCCCCCCAATTCATGTCTTCCTCTTAGTTGCTCTGTCAAGTAACTTGTTTGTCTGATAAATATGATTAATTGATAAGTTATTATGCTTTGTCTGTAAAAAAAAACGGCTTATTCAATTATTACAGCCAGGACAAACGTCATTTGGAAAAGTAGTTCTGTGTCATGGTAGAGATGAAGAAAATGCCAGCACTCATTGTATGTCCTTTTACATGATTTTATTTAGGTAAATAAAATCATGTAAAAGGACATACAATGAGTGCTGGCATTTTCTTCATCTCTACTTCTATCTTCGAGCCTTGCACCTAGAAGGATTTTGTTTGAACCTGGAGTGCTGCGGGTTGTCTGCTACGGCAGTACTATTCTCTGTGTCATGGTATACTATACGACTCCTGCTGTGTATTGCTGCTGGAATACGATTTGTGCACTTCATTTAAAGACATGGTATCTTAAAATGTAATCACAAATGCTGAAATTGATTTCAGTTTACATAACTGGGGACATTTCAAAGAATTTATGGTAAATTAATTGTATGTGCGTAGATTCAAGTTAAAACTAAACTTTTATAGAAATGTTCCTTCAGTTATGATTTGCTTTGAGTGAGACTTTGAAACCCTTTATTTTTCCATATTGTGAAGCTTTTTTTGTATTATATTAGAATGTTGGAGTACTTGGTGCAGCTATTTGGGTGAATGCGGTAAAGATGTGAAGTCACTACCAAGGGGATGCTAATTTCTAGTCATGAAAGAGGCCACTGTAATCACTTTTTGAATAACTTGTAAATGTCTGCGATCCAACCAGTAATGACTTGAAAAGCACAATTGGTTTGTTTGAAAGGACTTGTAGAATTGATTACTCGGACTCTTGAAAAGCCATATGTATGGCAAAAAAACCCTTATGTATATAATATATATATATATACAAATTCAGCTGAGTACATGTGCATGTGTATAGTTTTGTACATATGTAAATGTATGTTTATATTAGCTTACATGAAGTAATTTAAGGAATGCAAACAAATCAAATTATTAGATCTTAATTTATATTGTGTGACAGATGGAAAGAGTGTTATTTAAAAAAAGAAAAGAAAAAAGTAAATATTGAGAAGATTTATGTGAGATGCTCAGTAGCTCTTTGTAATAGTGACGGTACTTAAAGAAATGTCAGAACATGTTCCCTAGCAGTCAGTTGGCACAAAACCCTTGATGTAGGCATGAGTGAGTTGGCACTAGCCTACAAGACTGTTTTTCTTTGGTGGCACGGAAGGTTTTTGATCTTGTCATTATGAATTGTACTGAAAGATCTATAATCTGTCTGAGACAATATTCCCTCACCCAGGAATAAATACAGTTTGAAAGGACCTACTTGTATGTGATTTTACTATACTGTGATTTCTTGTAGCCCCACTTTATCAAATTGACACACCTGAACGCAAATGACAAGCAAAATAGATTTGTGCAACCTTGGGTTTATTTCATAATACTATACATATTTTCTCCAAAGATTGAAGTGATGGCATACTCATGTAACTAAGATGGGGCAATTGTCTTTATTCCAATTTTACACAACACTCAATGTTTCCATCCATTGTCTGCGGTAAATGCGCTATTTTCTGTGTGAGACATGATGCAAGTCCCAAGTATTAATCAGGCATTACTCTTAAAGCATCGCATGACCATCTTCATCTGGAGTAAACTTATTTGCACATGAGATCAGTTTATTTAGTCGCAGTGTGCCATGCTGAAAGTAACTGATCTGCGAGGCGGCGTGATCCTGAAGATCTGCAATTTTCAACCACTCGACACAGTCGTACGACGGGCATCAGCTTACCAGATGACCTCACGAGACTAATGGAATTTGTGTCCACAAGCAATAAAGACAGCAACACTGTTGATCATGTGAGTTGGGTTTATGATCCCATTAGAGCTAGGATCGCCATATAGAATTTTGTCTGTGTAAAATGTAACATGGGAAAAGACAAACTTAGCTTAAATTAACTGAATATAAGAAGCATCGTTGAGCACAATGTAGTTCCAGTTATTCCAGTTGTGAAGCCTAAACAACATAGCCTATGTGTTGGATTTCCTGCATATCCTGTTTCGAAGCCTGTTTTTTCACGATGTAAAGCAAATCATTTTAGAAGCTCGTTTACGTTTATTGTTTTGCACAATGTACCAATGACTGAAATGTTGAGTGCAACAGTTGGACCATTATGTGAATTATGTGGTACATTCACTGTCTGTGAGGGGAAATAAAGTAAGAAAAGAAAACACGTTTACACTAATAAAATATAAAAACATTTAAATATCATTGCAGCGATACTTAATAATTCTACCACAGGTAAATTTAAAATGTACTATATCATAATGCAGTTTTTCCCCCTGACTGTATGTGACTGAAAGCACTATCCTAATGCAATGACATGCTTTCTCGTTGGGGGGGAAAGACCATATTAATTACCACCAAGGAGTATGTTGCTTCTTAAATAGTGGGGGTGGAAAAACGTAGTGTTGTGTCCAGTAGTCAAAGTCTGTTAAGTTCAGGTATCAACGTCTGGGGGGTTTCCAAACATTGTGTAACCACCAGTGTGCAAACTACTTTTTGAGAAAGCAGGGTAGTCGATCTACAGTACGTAGCTCTATAAGAGGGACATGAAGCCGTTGTCTGTGGAGTCCTGCTGGTCAGACTTCCCTCCACGAGAGCTCTTACTGGGGTTGGGGGTGGTTGAATACTTGGGGGGATATCGGATGAAGAGTCGGTCCTCTTCCTTCTTAATCCACCGTAGCAGCTTAGTGATGGCAGTGATGGCGCAGGCTTTGGTGACCAGGGGACTGAAGCAGGTGTACAGCTCGAACTTGCTTGTGACCTGCATTGGGAATGGCAAAACACATTTTAGTAATAATAATTACTTTAACACACTATACATTTGAAGCAAATTTCCACCACTTCTTAAACCCCATCCAACATGTAATGTATTCCATATGTATGATTAAGTGTCATGCTGGATGTAGCAAATGCTAACTTCCTTCCGTACTACGCAAAAACATCACAATAAAACGTAGTTAACAAAACACTATCAAATCAATAAAAGGGCATATATTAAAAAGAGAGAGTGAAACTACTAATGTTATAAGTGATCAGGTTACTTTTTAACCACCGTTTCAATTGTTCTTTAAATGCTGGCTCTCCCTTAGTGCAACTGGGAGATGGTTCCTTTGATGGAGAGAACATTTTGTCCAAAGGTGGACAGTGAACCTTGCACTTTGCAGACCCCTCTGGAAACTGACCTAGTGCCATGTGTTGTGTCCTTTTCCCTATGAATAAATTCCCTAGAGGGGGGAGCCAGTCCATGTAAATCCAAATATCTTTGCTGAAAAGAGCCAATCTACAAGCTGACACCAGGCACTGTTGACAGCTTTGTCTCAGACCTGATGAAGACCCTCAGTGGTGTCTTCATCATACGTTTTAACCACATTTTCTACTGGGAGCCGAGTTCCATTCCTTCTTCCCCACTTGCAATATCCTCACAGCCCACCAGTGGGCCCTGGATTATTTGTGATGCTGCTTTCTGTGTGTAAAGGACCTTTGTGGCACTGACTTCGCTTCTCATTTGCTTCCAATAAACTAAAAATGTCATTGTTTTGCATAGAAAACTAAACTAAAAAGTCAACTTTGCATAGAAATGTTTGACAAATCTAAAAACACAAACGCACACAGATGGCAGATTTGAGGGTTTCCCTGCAGGAATCATAAAACACACAAGACATGATGTTGAGACTGTCCATTGTGCCAATAGAAGTTTTGCACTCATGTGCATACATGTGCGAGTGCATTTCTTAGCCGGGGGTAAGATGTCAATTTCGGGACGCATCAGTAGTGTGCCTTTGAATCAGGGGGTGTTTCAGTCTGGCTCATCCTCATCAAAGGTGGCCAGTCTGAGCTCGTGTCCCATGCCCAATCATTAAGATTTGCCTAGTTGCAAAGGGAGCTCCATAACAAGCTTATTAATTCATTAGTTTCTTTTTCTTTTAGTTGCATAGTGAGGCTTTACGTTGCATTGTAATAACCCCGCTACATACCCAGGCTAGCAGGGTTTCTCTCTCAGCAACGTGATAGATGAGCTTGAGTGGTCGTGAGGAGCTGTGGATGCGGCTGTGCATGTACCGGTACAGATCCAGCAGTCTCATCTTCTCCTCCTCACTGCCGTATGGGGCCTCCATCTCTGGGCTGCAAAGCAATGAACACAAAGCGTAAACAGAGGCCTTTCATAATGTACAGAAATACAGTAAAGATATTTATTTCCATTCTTCCAGATTAAAGCACCCGTTTCGACTGGTATCAATGGACAAGACCGCAGTTATCAGTTAGGATCAGTCGAATCGGCTAGTTTAAGCTGCCATTTAGCAATGTGGACTAGATAGATCGAACCCACTTAACTGTCCTATCCACTGATAATGCTTCTCTAGTGCTCACGCACATAATTTGATTTCCAACCATGGCCGGCCTCACTGGTAGCCCTGTACTATAATTAATTGGACACTCGATGCTTCTAATCCGTTTAAATAATTGAAGTCACTTGTCATTCTCGTTATGGTTAATGCCATCATGTTGTATTTACAAGTGTCACAGATGTCCAGGTTGTTTCCCCCTGAAACCAGTAAGCATAGTCCCTCACATTGTACAAATGTACAGTCAGTAACCTAATTAGATTCAAACAGTGTGCCACGCCACATCAATAATACATGATGTGGACTCGGACATAAAGTAAATGTGGTACACAAATGCTAACTGGTTAAAAAATATAAAAGAGTCCACAGTACACATAGTTATGTTAAACTTACTCTGAGGGAATTATATTGATATTTGTTGTTACTAAATTGTTTTAATTAGTCTGTGACATAGTGTGCACTGGTCTTTGACAGACTAACCAAATGGCATTATTAACTGTATTTTCTCATTTGCATCTTTTTACTTGTTTATGCACTTTGACCTGGTTTATGTAATCATGCAATTAGCTCACGACTTGTGTAATTGGATATGTTCACAATGATTGGTCAGCTTCCATATCAGACCAAGGGGTTAAACGGCAGCTGACCAATCAAAGAAGCCAACAGTTCAGCCGCGCTGAACTGTCACCATAAAATACTTGGCTGCAGAAGTAACTCAACCTGTTGAACAGGACAAGAATCACCTGCCAAACACGTTTGGTGTGGAAGCTGAGAAGAAGTTTATCGGGACACAAATTAACTACATAACGGCGACCTTCGACAGTTCTATGGATGGCTGCATAAGTGGGTATCAACAAGAGGCACATTAACCTGGCATCCCTATTTTGGTCATGACATTACAGGTGAAATGTTTCCGGAAAAAGGTGCCTATATACATACCCAAAATAGGAACACCAGGTTGAAAATGGTTAAGTGTGTCCGTTAAGTGTGTTAAGTTCACCAATGAAAAGTATTTACAAGAGCTTGTGACTAAAAAGTAACTACATTGGAACACAGGTTTCTCTTTCCATTCCATTCCCTGAAAACGAAGTACGGGTTTCTGCCTGATAGCCGCAATATGCTAGCCCGGAAGTGGGTCCTGGTCTCTAATTCGGTTGGAAGAGTGTACAAATGGAACCAAATGGACCCTTACGTTACGAGGCCATTTGTACACTCCTAACATTAAAAACACTAACGATTTTACATTGTAGGTCCTTGAAATTAAAAGGGTCACTGTGTTCATGGTGACTCCAGACAATCTGCATGGCCACTGACATTCCAGCCCGGCGTTTCCTTCTTGGTAACACTGTAGGGTGCGGTTATTGTGCTGATTACAATGTTGACACTGTAGCGTTATCAGGATTTCGGTGATGTGATGATGTCACCGTGACTTCGTGTTCTTTACTCACATTTCTTTTGCCTAAGATTGAGGCAATACACTATGTACACTGTGTTAATGTGTGTTTGGAGGCACTTGGGTGGCACAGTAGTACCTGCCTGGCTACCACTACTGTGGAGTCTAGGGGTTTCGAATCCATCGTGGTACATCTGGCTTGTAAATTATGCAAAAAAAAGTAAATTACGATGTCAGCAGGGAGTGTTGGGCGGGAGGACTTAGGACAGAGGTGCTACATGCTCCTGATGAGGGAATTAGTGGGATACACACATTAGTGTCACTAGTGTGTGGGGAGGAATTCATTGGCAAAAAGAGTACAGTGGGGAGAAAAAGGGGTACAGATAATTCATCAAGATCAATAAAGTTATATCCATCCATCCATCTATATATCTATCTAGGACATTACAAGCAACATAACACAACACACCTGGTGAACTGAGTGAGCTGGCGGTGATTGTCTGGAACGTCAAAGGGCTTGTACATGAAGTGTCTGAGGTCTGACACGCCCACCTGGCTGACACTGTACGAGTGGGCTTTGGCTATGAGGCTCAGTGAGTTCTGAGTGACCATGGCTTCCTCTATCCGCCTCTTGCACTCAGCCACGGCATAAAAGGCCTCCTTATCCGTCGAGAGCAGCAGCAAGCAAACAGTGCATTCTGGTGGGTCCAGGTATGAAATGTATGCGTAAAAGTAACAGTCCGGGTTAAAGAGGGGGAGGCAAATGGGAGTCCAGATCTCACCGGCCTGGAAGGCCGAGGAGGCTCCGATGAGGTTGAGCAGGAGGTGGACGTCGGCCGGCTCCAGCCTGGCGTCCTCGATGACCGTCTTCTCCTGGACGATGGTGAGCAGCTGGTTCTTGGCGATGAGGATGGAGAAGACCAGGTTGGGAGTGATGGCCTTTTGGAGGATCTGGCTCAGCGAGTCCCTGAGAGAAGCGGCTAGCGGCAGGCAGTGCACCGCCGCCAGGAGGAAGCTCGGGTCAGTGTCCAGCAGGTCCAGGAGGCCGTCCAGGATCTTCTCGGAGCCCGCCAGTAACCGCCGCAGGTCGTAGTTCTTCTTGTGTTCGAAGATGCGATTGATGCTGGCCTGCGTGAGCATGCTGATGATCTGATAGTAGACGTATTGGAGCTCGTCGCGCAGCTGCTGCTCGGACTGCCGGCTGCTGGATACACACACCAGCACCAGGGGACCCTTCTGAAAGAACACCACGGTGTGCTTATCTTATGGGAGGGGAGACACACAGGCAACAAGGATTAGACGTTATTAAATTATGTCTGGGTTGAATGAAAACTACAGTTTTATATCGTCTCCCTCTCCTAACAGAGGTCATTGCAACGATATGTTCCAACTGTCTACAACAATAAGAAAGCACCAATCTGCTTAAAATAACTTTATTGAATAAGTGGACCCTGGTGTCCTACCCGACAGCAGGGTCTACATTTCTCAATGGAAGAGTAGAAAGACCAACTCTAACCGCAGATGTGCAAATTATATTGTATTAACATACTGTACTCTATATAGATTTATTAAAATAACGTTTTCATAAATGTAATGTCAGATTTGTCAGAGCTCTCACCTGAATAGATTGAGCGGATCATGTTATCGCTACTCTGGACAAAAGACACCAGTGCCATCATGACTCCCATGGTAGAGGAGAGCGCCTCTTCACTGCCGTAGCGGGAGTAGATGGGCTTGCCGGCTTCACTCAACACAAACACGTGCTTCCTGTGCTGCCGCCAGCTCTCTGAGGTCACGTCCTCCTCGCGGTGGGACAGGAAGGCAGGTGCTTCGGACGCTCCCGTCCCCGTTTCCGAAAGCGGAGACGACCTCCCCTTCAACCCGACGCCTTGCTCTTCCAGTTTGCCCCTGGCCAGCATGGTGACGACAAACTCCCCAGAGTCCTCGTGGCTGTCCTTCCCGACAGCCGCCTCCTCTACGTCGGCCGTACTGTCGTCAGCTGGTTCGGGATCCGTGGTGACATTCCCCGGCGGCGGCTCCTCCATCTTGTTGGCTTCGGGCTCCGAATCTAGACTCCGCTGCTCCTCCTCCTCCTCCTCTGCTGTGACATGGGACAGCAGCAGCACCTCTGCAGGAGGGTCCTCCTCTGGGTTCTCGCTGCCATCGTCTTCTCTCTCCACCACCCCCGCCGCCACCCCCGCCAGTGCAATATGATCAGGAAACATATGGTTGCCCAGCAGGGAGAGGGACGTCGCCAGGGTGTCGGCTGTTAATTGAAGGGGGAGGGGGACATGTCAGTTTTGAGCAGCAGAGCTTTGGGGCTTGAATGCAAATTGCAAATGTATATAATGGGTGGGTATATCATTGGCTAAAACCCATTTCCTTTTTACCAGTTGGAGCCAGGCTTTCAGAGAGTAGATCAGAGGTATTCACGCCTTCTGCCTCTTCGTGTTGTTGTCTCTCTCTCTCCATCTTACCATCCCAGTGACTGGAGAACAGAAAACTCACATTTTTATTACACATATTGCATATTCAGTACAGTCTGATCTTGTACTTTGTTGTACAGCTGTATGCGTCACGTGTGCCCTATAGTAAATACAAGCTCAGGCCCGGAACGCGTTGTGAGCTTGTAGATCTGCAATTTTCAGGCGCCTGACACATTTTATAAACATGGCCTCATAAAAAGCCTGGTCGTCATGGATACATCAAAGCCTCTAATAATGGGAGTGGGGATCTCTTGCATCAGTGGTCAGGTGACATGATGAAAGGATTAAGAGAGGCAAAACTGACCTCAGTGGAGAATTCAAAACTCCCACAATAATAATACTTTAAGGATGTGGAATTCAAGACCCATTAAATCTCTCAAATAGTTACATGTACAGTAGCTTAGCTAATATTTAAACTTAAGCTGTTAATGCTGCACTGCACAGAAGCACAACGAAAAGCTACAAGCTAGCTAAATATGTCCGTTGAGCCAACCAACAGTCCCTACTTGACGTACATTGTATTCCCTGACATGTCTTCAAACTAAATTGTTTTTTAAACATCCCAACAATGAATATATCTGCAAACATCCCCAGGCTTAGATGCTAACAGGCTAACATCACCAGCTAGCTAGAGATCCATTTTATGGCTTCGGCTTTAAGTCTGAATGCATGCATGCAGCCCGTGTGTTGTACTGTATGTGTACATCAGATAATGAAGGTTACCAATAAGGTCTGAGAGAAAAACTTACGATTTGAATGACGTTGAAGCGTTGGAGAAAGATATTTAATCCTTAATGTAAACTTTGATGATGTGACAGCAGCCGGTAAGCAACATTAACAAGCTGTCAAGATCACAAGAAAACAAATGTTCCTCTTACCACAGCCGACATCCGGAATCCCTGACGACAAGCCCTGCCGACCAATCAGCAACAGGCAACGTTAACGGATGGCAGCCAATCAGAAAGCTCGGTAACTGCTGTAGCACCGCCCCCTGGGGTACGTTCCAGACGGTGTGTTGACAACTGGTTTTGCAAGTCAGTGGGGGAAAAAATCATTGACAGTAAAGAGAACTGTGGATTAAAACGCCTATTGCATAGATAATGCATGACATGTTAATCCATTTTACGGAGCATTTGGATACACAGAACATCATTATATGAAATAACGTGAGGATTATTGTCTCCGCCTTTGATTGATTGATTGAAAATGTTATTAACAGTTTGCAGAATTACAGTACATTTCAAGCACAAACTCAATACAAAGGCTGTTAACTGTGAGTGGACGACCCAATTAAGCATTACACTTGTTTACAACAGGGTCCACCATGTTCAATTCATCAAAACATTTACAAATAGACACTTCTATATAGACAAAGAACAGTACAGGAATTCATCATAATGGAAGTAAAAAGGGAAAAGAAACATATACAGTGAGGGGAAAAGGGGGGGGAGAAAGTATGTTTTGCACTCCGTCCGTGCGTGCGTGCGTGTGTGAGAGTCCGTCCGTCCGTCCGCCTGTGTACAGCTAATCTCCGGCACCGTTAACCCGGTCGATGCCAAATTTTGCACACACACTGCCCCAAAATTTCCAGAACGGTCTGTCAAACAAAACTCCTCTTCCCAGCATCCTTTTATCCAACGTCAACTCCCTGGATAATAAAATGGAATTACTCCGCGCCAGAATCAAATTCAACAAGGAAACAAAACAATGCAACGTTATATGCCTAACGGAAACGCACCTAAAGCCTCTCGACCCAGTAACATCACCGGCTGGTTTTTCCACGTTTCGAATGGACAGAGACAGTGGTATAACGGACAAATCAAAAGGTGGGGGAGTGTGTTTTATGATAAATGACAATTGGTGTAATCAGAACTCTGTACACGAACTGAAAACGTTTTGCTCTCCAGATATTGAATTCCTTGCTCTGCTCTGTAGACCCTATTTCTTGCCTAGAGAGTTTTCAGCTGTAATCCGATTTTCTGTGTACATTCACCCTAAAGCTAACACCGAGCTTGCCTGTATGGAGCTGCACAAGGCCATAAGTGATGCTGAAAATCGTCATCCTCACGCATCGCTTGTGGTTCTGGGGGATTTTAATCAGGCATCCTTGCGAAAAGTTATGCCTAAAATGTACCAGCATGTTACAGTGAAAGCCCGCCTCGACAAGACATTAGATCACTGCTACACATCTATAAAACAGGCATACAAATCACTAGTGCGCCCAGCTTTTGGCAAATCCGACCATTCATCCGTATTCCTTATGCCTGCTTATAAACAAAAGGTCAAGCAGTCACCTCCAATAACGAAAACAGTCCAGCGCTGGTCAGATGAGTCTGACTCTACCCTACAGGACTGTTTTGAGTCCATGGACTGGTCAATGTTTAAAGAGGCTGCAGAGGGAAATTTTGATGAATATGCCGACAGCGTACTGTCAGTGATCAAGAAATGCATTGATGATGTAGTCCCCACTAAGACCATCAGAGTCTTCCCAAACGATAAGCCATGGTTAAACAGTACTGTGCGTGGGGCCATAACTCAGAGAGACATTGCATTTAAATCTGGAGATAAGGAAGAGGAAAAACGATCTCACTACTTCCTCCGCAAAACACTGAAAACCGCCAAAAAGGATTATGCTAAGAAGGTAGAAGAACACCTTGCCTCAAATAACAGCAAGGAGCTGTGGAAGGGTCTGAAAATCCTGACTGACTTTAAATCCCCCCCGAAAAACGATAATGCCCTGTCTCCTTCTCTCCCTGATCAGTTGAACAATTACTATTTCAGGTTTGAAGAAGCACAGAGAAAGCTGCCCCCCTCCCCCCTCCAGCAGCCTCACTGTCTGACCCCCTGGGTTCTCAACAAAGGAACTGCCGTTCACACCTCTGTGACGGAATGTTGCAGAGATAGCCATCAGATGGACGACCCACTACAGCCTCTGGAGGAGGCTGATGTTCGTCTGTCATTTCTGCACACCAACACCAGGAAAGCAGCAGGACCGGACGAGATCCCAGGGCGAGTCCTCAAAGCCTGCGCAACACAGCTGGCCGGTGTCTTCACAGACATTTTCAACCAATCTCTCCGTGAGAGCAAAGTACCATCATGCTTTAAAACAGCAATCATTGTCCCAGTCCCTAAAAAAGGCAAAGTAACTGGGTTAAATGACTGGAGACCAGTCGCACTCACACCCATTGTGAGCAAATGCTTTGAAAAACATGTCGGAAAGATGATCAACAGCAAGCTGCCACCCACACTGGACCCCCTGCAATTTGCCTACCGTCAGAACAGATCCACGGACGACGCCATTAATTTGCAACATCACTCCACACCACCCTCTCACACCTTGAGAAGGAGAAGTCCTATGTGAGAATGCTGTTCATTGACTATAGTTCAGCGTTCAACACCATTATCCCCCTCAAACTAGACTTCAAGCTAAAGAGCCTGGGTCTAAACTCAAACCTTTGCAGCTGGATCCTCAACTTCCTGTCAGAGCGCCGTCAGGTGGTGCGGATGGGAACAAAGTTCTCTGCCCCCCTGACCCTCAGCACAGGAGCCCCTCAAGGATGCGTTTTGAGCCCCCTTCTCTACTCCCTGTACACCCACGACTGCGTGGCTTTGTTCAACTCAAACCAAGTGGTCAAGTTTGCAGACGACACCACAGTCATAGGCTTGATCACGGATGACGACGAAACAGCGTACAGGAAGGAAGTAGAAAACCTGGCACAATGGTGTCAAGAGAACAACCTGGCTCTCAACATTGAAAAAGCAAAAGAGCTGATCTTTGACTACAGGAGGCCTCCCAGAGATCACTCTCCTATCCAGATCGGAGGTGCTGCAGTGGAAAGGGTCAGAGAGTTCAAATTCCTGGGAGTGCACATTACTGAGGACCTCACCTGGGCAGTGCAGAGTGCAGACAGAGCGGGTGGTGAAGAAAGCACAACAACGCCTCTTCTTTCTCAGGAAACTGAAGAAAGCTGGAATGGGTCCAAAAGTTCTAAGAGCTTTCTACAGAGGCACCACAGAGAGCATCCTGACTGGTTGCTTCACGGCCTGGTATGGCAACTGCACTGACCTAAACCGCAAAGCATTGCAAAGGGTTGTGCGGACAGCCGAACGCATCAGCAGATGTGCTCTCCCCCCTATCCAAGCCCTGTACGATGAGCGCTGTGTCAGCAAAGCTCAAGGAATAATGAAGGACCCAAGTCATCCCAACCGAAGTCTGTTTGAGATGCTACCACATGGGAAGCGGTTTCGCAGTCTCAAAGCCACTGGAAATAGACTGCAAAAAAGCTTCTTTCCCCGAACAATCAGATACATGAACGAACTGATAAGAACCAAAGCGTATCAGGGAAAAGGAAAACGCTAGCACCCCCCCGCACCTTTGCCCCGCACCTTTTGCCCTTTGCCCTCGCACTATTGAGCTCAAATTGCACCTCTCTAAAAACTTTTTTGTTGTATATTTGTATTGAACATAGTCTACTGTGAAGTAAATAATAATAATAATAAAAAGAATACTATAATAATAATAATTGTCCTACTACAAGGAAAACATGCACATGTACATATGATACTCTTTTTCTACACTTGTTTGCTCTTTTTTGCACTCTATATTCTATTTTGTTTGCTGTGTTTTGCTGTTTTGATGTCGTATTATATTTTTGCTCTTTTTTGCACTCTATATTCTATTTTGTTTGCTGTGTTTTGCTGTTTTGATGTCGTATTATATTTTTGCTGCTGCATTGTCTGAAGGAAGCCAAACAAAAATAAGTTTTACTCTTATGTACCTGTACACAAGATGTAACAATAAAGCACAACCTTGAACCTTGAACCTTGAACCTTGTTATAGTGCCACCAGGAGGCCGACTTTTGAAAAACAATTTCTTACTTACTCCTCCAGATTCTGTCCAAAAATCCCGCAAATCATTGCACACTATCTCTAAAGTCATGTGTTCAAGACGGATCTGTCCGATATTTCATATTCCATCCTAATTGGCTAACATTGGCTTTCAAAGTTTGCAGGATTGGCCCGTTTAGAACAAAAATCATGAACACACCGCTGCAATTTATGTGAAATCTTTCACAGACTTTCCTACTAGGTTGAGGAATATATCCCACCCTTTATTTTCACATTGGCCTGTTATAGCGCCACCAACAGGTGGATTTTTGCAAAACACATTTTTGGAACAAAATGCCTCAAATCATCCAATTGCCATCCAAGGCAGAAATGGCACCCTTTTCACATTGGCCTATTATAGGCATAGCGCCACCAGGAGGCCACAACCTGACCGTCACCTGCCCTGGTGGAGACCTGTGCCCCGAGGGGCACTTTATCTAGTTCAAGCTATTTCTATAAATCAGGCTGATTCCTCCAGTACGGAAACAGTGTGCAGTATACAAGGCCAACATTAGGAGGCAGCAATACACCAACGACAACGAGGGGCGCTTATTCATTTCTCAAGAAGAAGAGATAGCACAGCCGACAGCATAGCAAGCTAGGTTCATGTACATTCATAATATCCACCAAAGTCATCTCTAAAACAAGACATTTTATAGATACAACGTTATGTTTTCATTTAGGATACTAGCCAAATAACTGCCAACAATGGAGGAGTCGTCAACTTGGGACTTTGAGTTTTTGTCTCGTATTGTTGACAGCTTCGTGTCTTTTCTCTCTGAATTCGTGGACGACTGGCTTGCTAATGATATGAGAGTGTCCATATTCAAGATACTGTTCAGTTGGTTGGTTTTCAGTCTTATTGCCATTCACTTTGCATGGAAGGTCTATGGAAACACTGTGAATGACATGTATTACAGACAAGGTGAGTGTTTCTGTTGAGCTCATGAAACGACAATATGTCTGGTCAGCACTTGTTGTTCTAGGTGTTGTTCAGTTCAGTTAGTACAATGTGTTAGTTTTTTTTTTTTAGTGCTGTGTTATTCAGTGCTAAGTTTGTTATTCAATAGTCCGTGTATTTAGTGTTTGTTCAGTACTGTCTGTGTGCTTACAATGTGTTTGCTATTCAGGTACAGGGCAGAATGGAGGCACACCTGATGCTGCGCCTCACCTGAGCGGATGGTAAGTGTCTGTCTATGCATCCATGTCCCTTCAGATGGCAAGCCCACCCTTTATACACTGTCTAATGTGTAGACCCAGGGGTGTCAAACTCGTTTCACACGGGCCTGACCGGGCAAAATGCAACTTCATGTGGGCCGGTGTATCCCAGATCAGTTGTGCACACCTGCTCCCACAGCAATGCATTTAGCTTACATGTCTCAGTGCATTGAACATTGCATTCTTTAATTGCTGCTTCCAGAAACCTGACACCCCTAAATTGGCTCTAACCAGCCTGTCATAATGTTATTTAGATATCAGTGTGCCGTGCGCTAGCACTGTTTGGATTTGTAATGTTGTTCATCATGGACAAAGCCTGCTCTAAAGATGTGGTCCCAAACATGTAAATGGTTGCTTTTTTCATCACTGCTTAAAGCTCGTTTACCTTTTGCGTTCTGAGTTGTCCTGCATACTTGTCACATTTTCCTCGGTGTGCCACACCGAACATATCAGACACACAGATTTGTTTGACTTGCTTTGACAGAAGTCAAAGGCAATCAGCCCTGGTGCTCTACTGGTCTTTATGCACAGTGGGTAGTTAACTGTTAACTGCTGTCTATCCTAAGTACACACAACAAGCTGTCAACACAGCAGCAGGCAGTAGACACCAGTAGGGAGAGATGGAGGTGAAAGAGCGGCTGCCATACAGACAAATATTTTTTTATCCACGCATGCTGGTTCAGCGCTGGCAGTTTGCTCAATGGACCATTGATTGCATTATCATAGTTTCTTTCTTTTATGAGCATTTGTTTTCTTTTCCATCCTCTTAGGGACAATGCAGAAGGAGAAACCAAGACTCACAGAGACTAAATACAACCACATTACAGGACTATGGACCTTTGACAACCATACATACTGTATCTCCAAACACGTCAGCTGATTCAAGTTTTGCTCAGTTCCTGGAATGTGCCTTCAAGTTACTGGATAATGAAGCAACTTCAGTTAAGAAGAAGGAAGGATGCACCCGCTGGTGTCCAAGAGTGGCCGATATGGACACAATCAAATATCACATTTCTGACCAAATACCTTGATATTTATATTGTGGGGAGGATTACTATTGGTGCTTTCACTAAATATTTAGACACTGAGATTTTGTATAATCATCAGTATTCAGTAATGCATACCCCTATATAACAAAATGGTACAGACAAGTAGAACACATCAGTCGGGTAAGATCAGACATTTTGAAAACCAGGAAAAGACTAAACGTATCATATGCCATATTATCCAATACTTAGTGTCATAACGCATTACAATATTTGTTGATATATTGCCCAGCCTTACTAGTGATTATTTCGAACCTGTCTCATCACGTTTTATTCATATCTCTATGCCCATCATCTATATAGTACGTCATTCAACTCGGTAGCCTCCAAGACATGTGTACCATAACAGATCAAGATGGCGGATTAAGGACAAACATTCTTCTAAGATACTGAGCCTGATCTGTCAAGCTGCTCTCTTATCACCAGTAGCCAGATGGCTAAATGGGTAGGGCTTTCCAGAACTAACTTTGCATTTCATTGTGATTTTGTCCCTTTCAATGCATTGATAGCATTCGAAGTGGGTGAGTTCTGTTGATTATGCTTGGGCATAATGGGAGTGAAGATCACTAGACATTGGGTTTTGGAAGCAGACACACATACCGGTGTTGTGCTTTCCAGAACTGTTAACCCATTTAGACCTGTGGTGACCTGAGGCGATTTTAAAAATGACTTTTCTCAGGAACAAAGTTTTCAGATTTTAATTCAAATGTTTAAAAAAAAAAAAAAAGAATATGTTGCTATAGCGACAGCTAATCTTACAGAGTTGTTCCCTGATCGAAAGGTATAACAAAATATAGGTGTTCCAGGTCTAAATGGGTTTTTAAGTGAGACAATGTTTGTATCATTTGGAATTTTGTTATGAAAGGCAAATGTGTAGTACGAAAATGTAATTCAAATGTTGGCATTTGAATTTTTTAATTACATGATCAGAATAACACTGGACACTTTGCTTAGAGATTAATGTGCTGGAGGAACTACAGAAAGCTTGACTTGCATTAGAAAGACAAGGATGCTCTGAATTATGTAAGAGTGACTGATGTCTGTGAATACTTATTTGAAGTGGACAGGGTTATTCTTATGCTGCTCTTCCATGAAGAATGCACAGTGGCACTGCCAGGGCAATTGCCATCAATTGGACCATCTCATGATGACATCATTTTGTTCAAGACCATCTGTGTTGCATGGTTCAAGACCATCTGTGTTGCATGGTAGTCGTCTAAAATTGATATTAAATGTGCTCATGGCTACACCTGGCTGTCCTATAGATCCTTTTATACAAAGCATTAAAAATACGAACATATTTGAGCCTTAACTATCATATAGTTTAAAATTGTTAATTTATATCACTAGTAGAGTAGCAGGACGAGGGGTTGTGTACTATAATAAACTAACATTTGCCTGTTATTGCCTGCTCTAAATTAAATCAGACCATTACTTGATTTTCTCAATTTGCTTTAATCGATTATAAAGATTCAGATGCAATAAAAAAAAAGCTTTTGATACATTCTGTATTAAAGACCAGACAGAGTGCAATCTCTAAATCTTCATGTTTATATCATGTAAACTGTAGAGCTTAGCCTCCTTGTGGATTCAAGTTCTCAGTCAACATGACTGATTACATTCATTTGGATTCTATAGAGGACAGCATGTCTTTCTCCAACACTGTTGCTCTGCTCTGCTGGAAAAGTCAAGCCCTACTACAAACCACTAATAATTGATTTTAAATAATACATTTTACCGGTATTTAATTGTTCAAACTAGCAATAGAAAATGTTAATCATATTCCATAAAATCCCAAATGTATATTTAATAAAAGAAAGGGTTAAAGCCTCAATCTGCAATTTCATCAGCTGGTTGACTGTAATTAACAGCAGGAACATAAGTTGGGAACAATTTAATCAATGTTTTACATAGTGCTAAACTGTAAGTGCTTTTTCACAAATTTCAGACTGGGACTTGGCCTGACAAATGTAATCCCATCCAACTGTTTATAGATGAGCCGCAAACTGACCCTACATAGTACATACCGGTATATGTATACAGTATGTATGTATATGGACAGTATGTCACTGCCTGCAAATTCATCCACCTTGGGTGTGGAAGTCTCATCTATGCACTCCTCTAGTTGCCTTGCAACTATGCTATATGCTTTGTGTTTTAGTCAATTATGTGTTAGTGGGAAGTGAAGGAATAATCAGCATGTGCACATCCATCACATTAGTGCCTGTTAGACCAGGTACAAGTAGACGCTGTCCGTCAGAGAGTTGTGAAAAGAAAGTAAAAGAATCATTGTTAGAAATGGTGCCATCAATGTCAAGTCCTTGTGCTTGTGCTTCTTCCCACAACCCTCCATCGGTGACGGCCCCTGCTGCCTCAGTGGGTCCATCCTGGCCATCAGTTCCACCACTCAGGAATACAGGACCCTTTGGTGGGAGATGCATGCCCCTAAACTCCAGCGCCACTCGCAGAGCCAGCTCCTGGTTACGCCCGCCCCGCCCTTTGCCTGTTAGCTCAACAGTAGGCTCGCCCCCCGCCAACACGCATGTAGCACCCCAGCCTTCTGTACGCGCTTCATCCAGGACTCGCATCACACGGTGCAGGTCCCAGCTATGTACGCCAACCTCAGGTCCCACCTTTAACACTTCAGCAACAAGTTCAGGAGGAGGCGCATGCTGAGAAGAAGCAAACCGCCCCAGTAAGCCGTACAGGCGGGACACTGCCCTTACATCCCCACAGACTCCTGGTGAAAGCACAACAGGACGGAAACCTAATTCTCGCGCACGGTTGCCTGCACACTGAAGTGCAATGCTGTTGGAGCCGATCACAGCATTGAGAACATGCCCGGTGCTGTCTGATTGCTCCTTTCTTTCTTGGCCCAGTGGACTTGGCCTTCCAAGGACTTCCTTTATAGAGTCAGGGAGAGAGGGGCAGACCTTGTAACGTTCAAGGATTGCCCAGACGTCCTCTGAACACACTTGACTCGACACTGTGGGCCCGCTGGCTATCAGGTCAAGTGGATCTCCAATCACATCAGACAGTATAAGTGCAATGACCTGTAGAGATGATACCAGTCTGTTATTAAACTATTGGAATTAGTTCATTTATCGATTAGTTAATTTATCAGAACAACAATAAAAAAGCATAAAGCATTTACCTGAGCAGGGTAAGCACAGTGTGCAAGCCGCCCACCCTTCAACAATGACAGGGCACGGCGTACAGTGTTCAGCTCCTGAATAGTGGCACCAGCACCAGCAAGTTTACGCGTTACATCCTGTTTCTCTTGTAGGGAGATTGGTGGGATGGGTGCTGGTAGGAGTGCAGAGCCTCCACCTAGGAAAAATGTGAAAACCCTGTTAAAGATTACAGTCTAGTCTACATATAGGCCTATGACTTTATGTAAAGAGGGAACATGACGATTACCCACATTAAATCTGGTATCCCTATTTTATGTGGCAATTGTCAAAATGTGTGAACATCAACAAGCTGTAACATCACAGCTGTGTAGCATCATTGTAACACATTGTGATCTTGTAGATCGGCTATAGTTCTATTTTACCTGAAATTAGTACAAGTAGCAAGTCTGTTTCCGTCAGTTCACTGGCTAGCTGTTTGATGCATTCAGCTGCATTCTGGGCATCAGCATCGGGCAAGTTGTGTTTAGCTCCCTCCATAACTTTGATAGAGCTACCATTTTTCAAAAGCATCTGTCTGAGATGAAAATGAGAAAACATTAAGGCAGCCCTGTCTCACTGGCTAACATAGTGGGTACAGTAGGTGTTGCCACTGTAAGGTTTCTGCTTACTCTTTCCCGTGATGCCGTAAGGTCTCCTGAATACCATGTGGCACACTGATCACTCCTTTGACAAGGTGGTCCCCTAAAATCCTCTCTGCCTCCGCGGCCATACCCAGCACGGCTTTTCCGAATCCCACCAAATGCAAGTTGTGTCTGAGCATGAAAGAGCGGCCATCGATAAGTATGGAGTCTTCCTTGCGCTCTATGCTCCGCCGGACCACAATGTTTGGCTGTACGGCTTCCACGGCTGCACCGAACACTTCTCGTGCCCGTGAGTCCAATGACATTCTGCAGCACAGAGAGCTCCTCACCAGAAGAGATGAAGGCCGAAACAGGGAGAGAACACGAGCCATGGGGGACAGTTCAAGAAAGCACCTGAGGAATGAGAAATCCATATTGTACATAATAAATAAAACTATCAAAATTATAGAAAGAACATCATGCTTAGTAGAAGTAGTT
This sequence comes from Electrona antarctica, assembly GCF_951216825.1. Classification (NCBI taxonomy): domain Eukaryota; kingdom Metazoa; phylum Chordata; class Actinopteri; order Myctophiformes; family Myctophidae; genus Electrona; species Electrona antarctica. The sequence continues at coordinate 14,052,364 of NC_136790.1, forward strand.
ACCCTAAAAAGATGTCCATATACATGAATGCGTCATGTGGATAAAAATGCTAATCAAATTAGACAATTAGTTTCACATTTCACTCTAAAATAATTACATTTAAAGCCTGTGGTGGTTGCCTACCTTTGCAAATAGGAAACGGAGATGTACGCTGAGGTAATCTCACTGAACAGTATGATAGTGCGGTAAATATCTGGCCAGAGGCTGACTGGACTTGATGTGTACCCTCTGTGTAATGATTGACTCAGTTTGACCAGAGGGCAAAACATTGCCCAACTGTGCATTTTTGTGTCTTTACATGGTTTTGTTTTTTCATATCTGGGTCTTCATAAAGCAAGGCTCGGTTAAATGTACAAACAAGGGACTAAAATTATTTTCGCTCTTATGCCACCAAAATGTGGAACGCCCTACCAACAGTCATTAAGACATGCGAATCCCTTGACTCCTTCAAATATATCCTATATATAAATATATATTCTTTTCCCTTTTTACCTCCTTTATGATGAATTCCTGTTCTGTTCTCTGGCTATATAGAAGTGTCTATTTGTACGTCTCTAAATGTTTTGATGAATTGAAACAAGTAAACAAGTGTAATGCTTTATTGGGTCGTCCACTCACAGTTAACAGTCTTTGTATTGAGTTGTGCTTGAAATGTACTGTAATTCTGCAAACTGTTAATAAATATTTCAATCAATCAAACAAGTTCTTCTATATTAAGAAGTGTGTGAGACTGACTGTCAAGACACTTTGTGGACTGGGGCCCGCCGCCCTATGTTCCTTCAGTTCAGGGTTAGGCTTGTGGTAGCAATTTTAGCTTTGATGGAACAGGGCTGAGGGAATTTATAAGCTAGACACATTTCAGGCCTACCTGTCCAAAAATAACACCCCCCTAAACAAACCAATCAAGTTAGAAAAAAAGAAAAGTCAACATATTTGTTTACACGAGCTGACTTACTTTACATTATACATGTGCGTGTGCCAGAAAGAGAACGTGACGTCACACCCAGATTCGGCACAAACAAGGGACTAAATTCTTTTCGCTCCTATGCCACCAAAATGTGGAACGCCCTACCAACTGTCATTAAGACATGCGAATCCCTTGACTCCTTCAAAACCGCTCTCAAAGGGCACCTACGGATGGCTGCAATTCGAAACTGGCCCCCGTAAAATCTGAATCCCCCCCCGCCCCCCCCTTTTTTCCCCTCACTGTATTTATTTCTTTTCCCTTTTTACCTCCTTTTTGATGAATTCCTGTTCTGTCTATAGAAGTGTCTATTTGTACGTCTCTAAATGTTTTGATGATTTGAACATGGTGGACCCTGTTGGAAACAAGTGTAATGCTTAATTGGGTCGTCCACTCACAGTTAACAGCCTTTGTATTGAGTTTGTGCTTGAAATGTACTGTAATTCTGCAAACTGTTAATAAATTCTTCAATCAATCAATCAAACACCATTGAAAGTACGTTAATAACCTAGTCACTATGGTAATAGCTGAAAACCTCACAAGATGGCGCCACCTGTCCGTTGAACTCAATGGTTGATTGGTTGTCGCTCGTTCTGATATCACTGACTGACTGCTAGCCTCGGAATTTCGGAAACCCAGACGTTTTTATTTCCAGGGAGAAATTAGCCCTGAAACATGACTGCCATGATAATCATCATGACAGTCATGACGCAACTGCAGCCTGTTTTACGCGATCGCTACATTTACAGTCCAAACGTGTATATAAACATTCCGTTTTCAAATATAAAGTACTCACAATTTGTCCCACGGGTGTTAGAGATTTGTTGGTACAGCGATTAGCATTGCTGCATCCCGCGTTGTTTAATAAAAAGCATTGTTATCCGAGCTGTTTTTTTGCCATTGGCTTTCAACTACGCGCCCCTATCGGTCGGGAGGAGTGTGGCAGTCTGAAACACTGGGTGTGTTCGATATAGGCACGCTGACAGCACTGCCAATACAGACTAATAGGCGAGTGCGCTCCCGGTGTGCAACTTTGTATTTCCCAAACGAACCCCGTTTGAGAAAAGTAGCCGGGGAGCTCGGATAAAAATGCTTTTTATTAAACAACGCGGGATGCAGCAATGCTAATCGCTGTACCAGCAAATTTCTAACACCCGTGGGACAAATTGTGAGTACTTTATATTTGAAAACGGAATGTTTATATACACGTTTGGACTGTAAATGTAGCGATCGCGTAAAACAGGCTGCAGTTGCGTCATGACTGTCATGATGATTATCATGGCAGTCATGTTTCAGGGCTAGGGAGAAATATGAGACTGACCCACATTTCAATTCATGCAACGTACGTCAATGCTGTTGTTGGTGTGAGCAGGGCAGGCTGTGTACCCACTCTACTGTACATCATGTACAGACAGTAACAGTAGCAAACATGCACAACTTGCCATCCAACGCAACAACTGCACAGTGCACATACAAAACATTTCATGTGAAATCACCATGCATGTAGGGCGCACCTGGATCCGTCGTTGTGAAACTTGTGAACGCCATGTGGATTTACCTTAGAGTATCTAAGGGATTCACAGATTATAATACAGACTGTAAAAGGAGTCAAATCAAAGGTAAAACCAGGGTAAAACTTTTCCAATCGATCACGATTGATGACGGAAGTAGATCGTGTACGTGTATCGCGAGACGCGAGAGTCTCGTTGGGATTTGGAGCAGGAGTGGAGAAATTAAATCATGTCAACATGTGAAGCTGTTCCAGTCTATGGTTCCAGTAGGCATAATCCAGTAGGTGGCGGTAGAGCAACGTTTACAGAAGCCAACTGCTATAATACAAGAAACCTACAAGAACTGTCTATTTCTTTACTTCTTCCATTTGGCTCTAATGTTGTGTTGTCTGTATAAAAAAATACTTATTTGTTTGTGTTTGTATGTCTTATTGAATAATAAGAATATGAATAAAGCTAGAATATAATTATATAATAAAACCCAACATGGTATGCCAGTGCAGTAGGCGGCAGTGTCTGCGCGGCTCTGAGGCGCAACCCGCCAACCAAGACCGTCGAGGACTCGAGGAGGAAGAAGGATATGCGCGTTACCAAATGTTGCAAAGGCGGTGCTTTTCTTTCTGTGTTTTATTATCCCGCACAACCACAGGCGGGCTTTCTTTACTGTCTTTAAACTGGGAAATAATATAACATAAGATACGTTTAGTTGCAGCACCACCTTTTATTTATATAAATAATTACAATAGTATATTAAAAAAAAACATTTTTAGCGAGGGAGTGCAGCAGAGTAGTGGCTGGCTGCGCCCCCCCCACCTCACAGCAGGCCAACATGAAGCTGACGGACAATGTGCTGCGGAGCTTCAGGGTGGCGAAGGTTTTCCGGGAGAATTCAGACAAAATCAACTGTTTTGACTTCAGCTCGAACGGTGAAACAATCATATCCAGCAGCGACGACGACTCCCTGGTCTTATACGACTGCCAGGAGGGAAAGTACGAGTGGATTTTACATTCTAAATAATGTCACCGCATTCACGTTCGCTAGCTAACCCATCGTCCTTGTCATGAGATTCGTTTTGATCGCCTCCCCCCACCTCCCAAAAAAGGACAGATCTACAAGCTACCAACGCGCGCCCCTTGTGACGCGATGGTGGTTTGTAGATCTGTTAATTTCGTGCTGAAGCAAAGTGACATCGCATGGGGTCCAGTTTTGCAGTGAGGCCCGCTGGACACAGCAGAGGCCCCGGTCTTGCGTTAAATTTCAGGCTGCTGTTGGTGATAGCCTAGCCCCGGCTGTGTTCTACCTGATCCCCGCGGCTTGGATGGAAAGATAGTCGCTGGTCTTCATGTGATTTGAGACTTAAAGTTATGTTTTGATTTTGGCTGTAGTTTTTAATTCAAGTAGTATTCTTTTTATTCGTTTATTTTTGTTTATTTTATATCCTTTTGATACTATTTTTGTATTTGAACGCCACTGCAACTCCATGCAAATCTGCTGGTAGAATGTATTGATGGGAATTTAATATTTTCATATTAAATGTATTCACTTCCTCTTCTTAACTAAATCTAATATTCTGCAGGCCCAAACGAACACTCTACAGTAAAAAGTATGGAGTGGATCTCATCAGATACACACATGCAGCAAACACAGTGGTCTACAGCTCGAACAAAATCGATGGTATGTTCTATTGATTAATGATGTTACCATGCCTTTTTGTAGCCTCATAAATCATGTTTATGTGACTTTTTAACCCCTTGAACCCCAGCATCTCCATTCTGGGAGGAACATTTTGCCGATCTACAAGCTCACAATGCAATGCTTGGTGAGCTTGTATATTGGCTGGGAAGATCGGGGAGATGGGGGGAACGGCGCACCATGTACAGAGAAACTCGATCGTTCGTTTTACTTTTTTTTGGTTGATTGATTTGAAAAATGTATTAACAGTTTGCAGAATTACAGTACATTTCAAGCACAAACTCAATACAAAGGCTGTTAACTGTGAGTGGACGACCCAATTAAGCATTACACTTGTTTCCAATAGGGTCCACCATGTTCAATTCATGAAAAACATTTAGAGACGTACAAATAGACACTTCTATATAGACAAAGGACAGAACAGGAATTCATCATAAAGGAGGTAAAAAGGGAAAAGAAACATATACAGTGAGGGAAAAGGGGGGGGGGGGGGGGGTTCAGATTTTACGGGGGCCAGTTTCGAATTGCAGCCATCCGTAGGTGCCCTTTGAGAGCGGTTTTGAAGGAGTCAAGGGATTCGCATGTCTTAATGACTGTTGGTAGGGCGTTCCACATTTTGGTGGCATAGGAGCGAAAAGAATTTAGTCCCTTGTTTGTGCCGAATCTGGGTTGTACATGGTTCGTTGCACTTCCTCTGGTGTTGTGGGTGTGGACTTCGTTAACATTGAGGAAGTATCTAGACAGGTACATGGGTATCTTGGTGGTGTATCGAATCTTGTGGACCAGACCCATTGCAAGATGCTGTACTCTGTCGTCGACCCTAAGACTCAATGGGTTTAAGTGGTTGAGTTTGGGGTGCAAACAATGGACCTGATACAAGATGCTGACGATACAGGCAGGAGGGACCCCTGAGGACTTCTGCTTTGGACATGCTGCTCACCTTGGTCTGAGGTAGTTGTTTGTACAGTTTGAGGGTCTGTGATTCTGCCCCATACAGGAGCTAACTGTACAACTGACTGCCTTGCCCAGGGCTGAGTCCACTCTTCTGACCTGCCCGTAACATTTTGGACACCAGTTCAGTTTTGTGTTTGTGCTGTCCTGTGTGTGTGTTGTGTACAATTTATATAATCATGTAAAATGTCTATAATTTTATCTCCTGTCCTTAACTCTGTGTTGTTTCTTGAAGACACTATCCGGTACCTCTCACTGCACGACAACAAATACATCCGCTACTTTCCTGGGCATAACAAAAGGTAAGGAGTGATGAATTAACATTAACCCATTTTGGGCGGGAACCCCTTTTGGTGTTTCAAGCATTCTGTTATACTTTAGCTATTGAAAAATAGCAGATCTACAAGCTCATAGCGCGCCACCGAGTGGCGCGCTATGAACTTGTAGGTCTGCTATTTTTGAAAAATCGTAAAAATGCAGCACAAATCTTTGATTAGGTATATATTCTTTCAGAGCGAACGTTTTTCTTTCTTTCGACGTCAAGCCTAAATGGGTTAAGTGATGTTTATAGTTCACCAGGGTTATATGCCGCTTGCTGGAAAAAATAAAATGGAGTTTCAGTGACTGACACAGACATGCATAGAAGTATAAATTACGTTTAACAGTTTGTTTGTTTGTGTTCACTTATCTAGAGTCACATCACTGTCCATGTCTCCTGTGGATGACACGTTTATCTCCGGCTCATTAGATAAAACGATAAGGCTATGGGATCTCCGGTCTCCCAACTGTCAGGCAAGTTTCCTAATTTTCCCTCCATCCCATTCTAGTGTGATTTGTTATGTCTGAACTGTCATCAGTGAGCCTAAGCATCTTGTGTAAAGCTGTACTCTTTCATTGCCACTTTCAGGGTCTGATGCATCTACAGGGCAAACCAGTGTGCTCGTTTGATCCAGAGGGTCTCATTTTTGCAGCTGGAATAAATTCAGAAATGGTTAAACTTTATGACCTGCGGTCGTTTGACAAGGTGAGAGAGGATTTTGACCATATATTTAGTTAATGGATTCGTACACCGATTGTCATTTTAGCCATATCCCGGCTATAAGGACAAGTGAAGGTTTTTTTTGTGTATAAGCCTTAAGAGTTCTTAACCCCCAAACATGATATTTCCCTCCATCAGTTACTCACTCCACGCTGGATTCAATACAAGGATTTGTTTTGTATCACTATCACAAACTAAATAGTAGAAAAACAAGACTAAAAGGAGGAACAAGATTATCCACAGTAAAACTTTATCAAAAGTAAATTTATAACATACTTTAACTCTGTCATATACTCTACTTCAAAAACATTGCTTTTTAAGCTGCAAATATACATTTTATACTACTTCCGGAAGTTCCTGTGTAAACTGTCTAGTGCACGAGCAAGGAAAACACCTGGGCATGTGCATCGTTTGTGCATAAGAGGATTTAGCCTGGAAGTGTTTTAAACAAAGTTTCAGAGAAAAAGCAATGTTTTGAGGACATGGATACGGGAGTTAAACTTTTGATAAAGTATTGCAATTAGTCTTGGACCCTATTTTCTTTCCCCCCAGTTTTCTTCTTTCATCGCTATTCTTTGTTTTTGGATTTTTGCTCACCGTAAAGGATGGTTATACAAATGTAAATTCTCCTTGTATTCATTCAAGCCGCCATGAGTGAAAGTAATTTGGGGAAGCGCCTGGCTCCTTTAATCACAGCTACAGTCTCATGGGGACACATTTAACACGGGAAACAAATTGCTTCATGCTACTGACTGAGCTAATGTGACAGACATTTATTTTTTGCAGGGTCCCTTTGCAACCTTTAAGCTCCAATATGATCGCACGTGTGAGTGGACAGGACTTAAATTCAGCAATGATGGAAAACTCATTCTTCTGGCTACCAACGGGGGAGCCCTTCGCCTCTTAGATGCTTTCAAGGGCGCTGTGTTACATTCCTTTGGGGTAAGAGATCACTCGCATTTATAGCGACACATAAAACCACAACTGCCAGTGGAAAGATTTGTTATTTGAGGCAAAGGCATATAGTCTCATACAACCTAAAGGCATATAGTCTCATACAACCTAAAGGCATATAGTCTCATACAACCTAAATCATGTTGCTTTGACCGCCTGTCAAATCTAGATTAAAGATTAATTTGTCAAACATGTATGAGCAGTTAAATGTTGGTGTGGCAAGTAATGTCTAATAATGCAAAATATAAGTTGCAAATACAAAGTCATAGTTAAGGAAGGAAGTGTCGTCATGAATGACATTATAATAGGATATAGTGTATATACAATTTAGACTTGCACCTTCCCTGAGACCAAGGGTTTACAGAATTAACCATCAATTCTAAACTGATGCCATTAATGCTCACAATTCCGCGTTGATGCTTTGTTTCCCACAGGGCTACAATAACAGTAAAGCTGTAACACTAGAGGCATCCTTCACCCCTGATTCTCAATTTGTAATGATTGGTAAGTCAAATGTAAGTTATATACGACTGTATAGGCTTTTCATCTTTTACAACACAAAAAAACTGCAAGAAACTTTAAATAAAAACAAGATGTACAGGTATTAATTAAAAAAATGTGCTTGGCCGCACTGAATAAACTTGTTTGTGATGTATTATGCTTTTATGACTACCGTATATTTGAATTCTTATGGCTGTGACCATTATTTATATTTAATATCTACTATTAAAATGTGTGTAATAAATGGAAAATATAATTGATTTAAGATTGTGACTGTGTGGCATAGGCATACAAGTTTGAGCTGAATCCTTTTGTTGGGTTTAAAATTAATCTAATCAAACTCAGAATCAAGCAATAATGCATGCATGTTGGTATAAATGTATTCCAGCACTGATGCTGTCAAATTTTGAGCATCAAAAATAAATGAATAAACTGAAGGTTCACTGGATGATATCAATTGGTTCTGTGTTTTCCAGGTTCTGAGGATGGAAAGATCCATGTTTGGAATGCAGAGAGCGGCATGAAAGTGGCTCTACTGGACGGGAAGCACACGGGGCCCGTCACCTGCTTACAGTTCAACCCCAAGTTCATGACATTTGCAAGTGCCTGTTCAAACATGGTGAGCCAACAATATAGAGGCCATGCATGCACACACATGCTGTATTGATCTAATATGACTTGAACTCCCACGACTAGGTACAAACCTAACGGCACTCTCTCGTCCTCTGCAGGCATTCTGGCTCCCCACGATTGATGACTGAGGTCTTTGGAGACCAAAGGCAAAGAAAGGGCCCAGTAGGGGTCACCAGACCAGATGTTTGATTTTCACATTAAATGTATCATGTTCATTGTTTATTGTAAATAAGTGCAGAAATGTCTTTTTTCCACCAACTTTTATACATGTATTTAACATTAAATATGTTTTCTTTGTAAGATACAACATGTCAATTTGATTTATTTGTGAAATTGTGACAACTGTGCTTTTAGAAATGCAGACCACCCTACTAGCCTTCATCCACGTTGCTCCTCAGTGGGTTGACCAGTCAGTGTACTTGGACTCACCAACTCACCCCAACGCCAGCAGAGAGAGGGCTCATTGACTTTATGGCCATTCATTCATTTTTCTCCTCAGTGGGTTGTTGTATTGAGCTGAAATTGTTTGAAACGGATACATTTTTATTTAAGATGTTTATCAGCATTTGTTGTTGTCTTAAGTCTGCACATAGGTGTGGTGTGCACTAGCCTGGCTTTGGCGAGACTCATACCGTGGATTCACTGACACTAGGGACTTTAAGTAAAGGCTGTTTTCAGGACGGCTCCGCTACGTGGAAGTACGGCGGCTATGACGCCCACGCCGTAGCTGTCAAAATCGTTAAGCAAACAGCCTCATTGGTGACATTGGTTGCCATGGTGACGCGTCCATGCAGCATGTGTCAAACATAAACACATTTATTTATTTTAAACACCCCGTCGCGCATCGGCTAACTTGCCGATATTGCTTAATTCTTACATGCGCTGGACATGATCAGCAGTGGAAAGAGGAAGGTGCTGGAGCAATCTGTTATTCTAAAACCGTTTTAATAAACATGGTTGGTTAATATGACATATCGTATTACTATTAGTTCAGAGCATGTCAACACATTACACATGCAGCATAAGAGAGGTGATGGAGCAATCGGTAAATGTATGACCGCTATAATTTCAATAAACATGTTATGACATGGTGTTGTAGACACTACGTGTAAGTGTAGGTTCTGCCGTAGTAGAAAGGGCTTCGACGGAGAGCAGGTTTATGTATCGAGCACTGATCCATTTCCGGTTGCCGTAGCCGACTGCCGTATCCGTCGTTGCTTAAAGTCGCTAATAACTCCCGGGGAGGAAGCGTCAGTGAATCCACGTTATGAGTCTGGACAAAGCCAAACTAGGTGTGCTCATCCCTGGGTAAATGACTAGTTTATTACTGCCAAGTATTACTTATAGTCAGGGAATATTATCAGAATAATGTCAAATCTGGGAATACATTTCTTACCAAGAAATGTCTTCACCAATGTGTTTGTAAAGGTGTCTACTAACATATCCCACATTGGTTTTTATTCAACCAACCTAGGGGAATTTTTGACAGCTGCTGAAAGTTGGGGTACCATCAACATCCAATCTAAGGCAAAATGTTCTAATTTTCGTTATGCTTTAAGACTTAAATCATAACGAAATGTACACATGCTACTTAAAGTTTAAGTAGCATGTGACATGTCAAACTAGGGGGTTTTCATGACTGAATCCATTCCAAGCATTAGCTTTGCATGAAAAACACTCCTTGGGCTAAAACCGGCCATAGCTGTCATCACAAATGTGATGAGGTCAGCACATTTGGGCCAAGTGGTTATGGCCAAACTAGGGGGTTTTCGTGATTCTGAACCCATTCCAAGCATTAGTTTTGCACGAAAAACACTGATTGGGCTAAATTCGGCCATAGCCACACAAGTGGCTATGGCCGAATTTAGCCCTAGGAGTGTTTTTTCGTGCAAACTAATGCTTGGAATGGATTCAGAATCATGAATATGAACATGAATCATAGTTTGACATGTCACATGCTACTTAAAGCATAATGCAATTTAGAAAATGTTGCCTTATTGGTTGTTGATGGTACCCCAACTTTCAGCAGCTGTCAAAATTCCCCTAGGATGGTTGAATTTAAACCAATGTGGGATTTGTTAGTAGACACCCTTACAAACACTGATTATTGAAACAGAATAGGATGCAATATCTGGATCAATCTACCCTGCCGGGTTAGATATTGCTCGTTTATACTGGAATTCAAGACCAGAGTTGAGCAGTCTTGCATAGGTGACAGAGAACATTTATCACTCACTCAATTGCAATCATTTATTGATTTAGTTTTGCTCTTGAAAAAGGAACCTTGACATTCATTTTGTTTGAGCACTACAACACGAGGGGGAAAAAAACGTTTTAATGGGTTAAGTGATGCACCTCTATTATAAAGATGCTCATTAAAGTAATGACCATACCTGGCTGCGTAAGTCTAGACATAAGTATCACATCACAGATACAATGAGCTCTGAGCTCATTGTATCTATCACTGGGTCAGGGGCTCAAAAGCTAGGTTTGCACTTGCAGGTCAGTCAGCAACAGTTACTTCCTTCTTGCCAGCGTGTGCTGGTGGGGTGGGGGTTTTAGAAGGCCAATACCCGAGGCTGGATAGGCAGTGGCAGCTAAATTTGGGAAAGCGGTGATCAGGTTCCCTCTGTGCACATGATACCGCCCTAGTTACTAGAGCTGTGTGTCCCTTCTCAGTCACACTGTCACTCTCAAAGAGCCCACACTCACTCTCACATTCAGATCAGTGCTTAGTCACAAGTTCTATTTTTTTAACTTTTATTTATTTTTCTTAATATCAGGCCAGACAGAATTATCTCCCCCCAAAACAAGAATCTGTGTACTGTGGAACTTCTTTCTTTGGACTGGACTCAACCTGTGGTTTTGGTTCTGTGGATCTTCTGTACCCTCTAGAACCCCTCTTCCCTCCTGTGTTTCTTGACCTCGCCTGGGAAACTCACTCGGCGGCGAGAGGAACAGAGTGTCTCGCTGACCCGCCATGTTTCTGGTACTGGTGGTGACGCCGGAACTGAGGGGGTTCCTGGCCAGGGCAAGAGGTGGAGCTGTGCGCCTCATCCAGGTCCTGATCGAAGACGGTGAGTGGCTCGGGTCTAATTTGATCATGACTCAGGCCTAGAATGGTGGGGCTGGTGGCAGTTTTTATTGATAGATTGAATACTTTATTACCAGTTTGCAAAAGGTGCAGTTATACAATAATGCTAAAAGGCATAACACAAAAAGGCTTGTTTCCTGTATTCAATTTATCAAGACATAATAAAGACATACTGTGTAGGGCATAGGAATGGGCACTACAAGATCATTTTGTAGATCTTATGCTTTCTGGTAAAAACATTTTCTTTGGTGGGATACCAATTTCATCCATTTGGAAGAGATAACAAATAGTGTCCTCATTTCTTTATTTTTGTTTCAAAGAACATTTATTTCCTGTTCACTAAAGAGCTGGAGAGATGGGGAGACCCCTGTTACTGAGCAAATACTCAGGGATGCACCGACATATCGGTCAATATCGGTATTGGCAAATTAAGCTGACATTAACTGATTTTGACATTGGCCGATATTTATCTGTTGTTGATACATTTTGCGCTGGCTATGTTGGTGTTCGTTATCTGCAGCCTACCAAGCTGTAGATTCTGAACAGTTATTTCTTATAATGAAGATTTATTTGTTTCCCTGGCACAAAAGGGGAAAATAATGACACCAAAAACGAAATGAGCAAATATCGGTATCAGTATCAGCTATCGTCTAAATTGTTATTTTAAACTTTGGTATCGGCCAAGAATGTCCACATTGGTGCATCTCTACTCTATAGCAATGATTACAATGGGAATATAGAGCTATTTAACATTTTGACTAGCTATTCTGGCTCCAAAACTATGGAATGCACTTCCCATCGCAGTCAGAACTGCAGCCTCACTCCCAATCTTCCGCCGTAGTCTGAAAACCCACCTCTTCAGACTCCACCATGGCCCGTAGCACTTGCCCTAGCCTAGCCCCTTAGATAGCACATTATGTAGACTTAGATAGTATTTTAAACAGACTTATAGCTTGTTACGTAGACAGCTCTAGAATTGCACTTTATGTAGTCATAGCACTTTATAGTACACATGTATAATATATTATATAGTATAGTATGTATAGTTTACATAGATACTCCACTGTTACGTTCTTAGTTTACGCATGATTCATGATAACTACTTTTTATATATGTGATGTATGCCATGCTTTTTGTTATTGCTTAATGTAAGTCGCTCTGGATTAAGAGCGTCTGCTAAAATGCCTAAATTATTCTAACATATAAATATCCCTTACACACCATTTAATGTATCCTTTCAGGTCCATTTTGTACTCAGATAAATTAACTCTCAGGATTTGAATGTGTATTAAACATCATCACGTAGCAATGCTTCCATGTATGAGTGAAGTACAACTGATCAAAAACACAACAAGTTTCACAATCTGCTGGTCAGCTGCCGTCTCTTAAGTTGTTATGACTGCATGCCCAACATTCATTCAGTTGCCAGCCCAGAACGTTTGTTTGCGCAACATTGTGGTCACTGGACCAAGTTGTTGAGTCTTAACTTTCCCATATCCCAATCACAGAGATATATAGACTGAAATAGGATTAATAAACAGCTCTAGGATGCAACAACCCCATGTGGCAGCTGTTGTTGAGCAGTGTGACAACAAGTCTCACATGGGCCCTGTGCCAGCTGGGTCGTCTAAATAAATTGGAAACTGAGGTACAAGGGCGGTTTCTAGACATTTGTCTAGCGATGTCATAGCTTGCATCACACCTTTCAAACTGGCATCCCTATTTTGGGAATGTCATTACAGGCAGAACGTTTTGGGGGGGAAAGCCAAAATAGCAGATCTACAAGTTGACAACATGCTGCAAGCATGTACTGTATATTGGCTACCGGTATTTTTGAAAATCTTTGACAAGGGATTAAGTGGTTAATATAATTTGGGTAAATTGTTTTGAATATTTTTAACAGGATTTTACTTTGATATTGTGAAAGGTGGACCTTTTTGTGTGGTCTCTGTGATATTTCAAAATATGTCTTCTTGTCTTTAATATCTGTGTTGAGGTTATTTATGGTTAGGTCTACACAGAGCCATAGAGTATAGACAGAGTTACGCAAACTCCGTTCACTTCATGGGGCCAGTCCAATGGCGGCTCTTCTACATAGACTTCTATTGGTTTGTCCCTAATTGAAGGCTCCACATAGGAACTACCGGAAGTTTAGATGGCTCTGGGTCTACAGTACAAAGGCAGACTTGCTTGTACCGTTGAGTGTAGCATCAGACTGTCACAAAGGAGATGGTAACTGGTCTGTCGTACACCCTTACTGAAGTAGGCTACTCGGGACTGTCTAGGCTATTTTCTTTTTTGGACATGGTGACATGGTGTGTCGCTGTCCAGCAACACACATTTTCATCATGCCAGTGTTAGTAAAAGAAACAAGATCATTCTGTCCTATTTCATCACTGCTCGTGACTTGCTGGCGTTGGTACGCCACACTGGAACGCTTGCACAATCGTACCTGATTGATGATGATGACATGAAGTTTAAATCTCAGGGATAATAGATACAACTCTGTATGTCTATCTAGCAGCCTATGGTTTATGTGTATAATATTTGCAAAGTGAAGAGCGGGAGAGACAGAGAATGCCCGATGGAAAGTATGTGTCCGTGCAGAGAGATGGAATGTGTCGGGGCTCAGAATAGCTACTGCTCCCGAGAGTGTCAGGAAATCCCCCTGCACCCCACAAGGGCATCAGGCGCAGGATTCTGTGAATGTTTGTGTGGAGGTTAACCAACGTCATATTAAGTGATAGGGCCAGTGATCAAACCGTTTAATACTGTTGCTAACTTTCACTATTCCTTTTTTATTTCTTTGTTGTTCTATATATACAGTATGTTTCTTCTTATTAATTTCACTCTTAAGTAGGCTACCCACGATGGAACAATAAAGAAACATTGAATGTTATATTTCTCTGTGTTCAGAAGAATCAAGAAGAGTGTAGTGTAACTCACCCATACAGGTTACAATCAGAGTAATGCTGATGGGATGTTTATATGGAGGCTAATAGCAATGATAATGAAGCCCAGTCAGTGGGTCACCAGTGCTGAGAGAAAATCAAGCGCTTCCAGTGACAGCACTTTAATCTGTCAATCTTAGCTTAACCCATGAATAACTTTAGACCATAGTTGACCTTTGCATTCCAAAGAGCTACAGATCTGACCTGTTAAATTCTTAATTGAAGTGTCGAGACTGATCCAGGCTAAGCGCCGCCACTAAATACGAGAGGAAGTGAAAGATGAGACAGGCGACGGTTGAATGAGGTGAAGAACAAGGAATGAGGGATGATGTCATTGAGATTTTATTTTTTAACAATGCAACAGGGCAAAACTATACTTGGTGTGCTTGTGTAGACAAGTCTACACTGTGTGTGTGTGTGTGTGTGTGTGCGCGCGTGCGTGCGTGCGTGCGGGCGGGCGTGCGTGCGTGTGCGTGTTTGTGTGTGTGTTTATCAAAGATATGAGATGACACAGCAATCTAGATTTAGAAGATTAATTATGTTCTCGGTTTTGAGAACATAGATGAAACATGTCCTGCGTAATATTAGTGACAATGTGACATCATCTACTGGTTAAATCATCAAACTCAGTAATATCATTTCTTTACTTGCTGAGTTTCTTTTCCTCTGGAAAATGTTAAATGATCAACTACTATAGTCCCCCTGACCTCATTTGCTGTTGTCACTGGATGTGTAGCCTCGGAAACCCAGACGTTTTATTTCCTGGAAGAAAGAAAATAAACTGGATGTGTTGTGACTGTGAGTTTCTTTCAAAAAGCGGCAGTGAGGAAATCTTAAACTATAGACAGAGTAATGGCTCTATAATAATGGCTTTATAAGTGTACCCTGCTACAATATGTTTTCAGCTGAGCATCCCCTTCACCACCACACATTTTGTGTGTCTCTTCTTAGGCCTTTCTTTTTGGTCCACATATGTATTTTATTCAATTTGTCTTAGGTTTGACTTTAATATACGGTACAAAACTAACTCAGGCAAGATCAAAACATGATTCAGCAAGCTAGCGTATATTGGCAATTGGTCGTACTGAAAATAATACATTGTATATACTTTCAATAACAAATTACAAGCTTGTTGATCTTCTATTTCCTGCGAATGTTTCACCCATAATATGGATGCTGGGGTTCACGTGGGTATAAGGTATGTGATGAGTATAAGTATATTATGAGTATAAGGTATGTGATGAGTATAAGTATATTATGAGTATAAGGTATGTGATGAGTGCTGCTCTGCATTACGTGGGTATAAGGTATGTGATGAGTGCTGCTCTGCATTACGTGGGTATAAGGTATGTGATGAGTGCTGCTCTGCATTACGTGGGTATAAGGTATGTGATGAGTGCTGCTCTGCATTACGTGGGTATAAGGTATGTGATGAGTGCTGCTCTGCATTACGTGGGTATAAGGTATGTGATGAGTGCTGCTCTGCATTACGTGGGTATAAGGTATGTGATGAGTGCTGCTCTGCATTACGTGGGTATAAGGTATGTGATGAGTGCTGCTCTGCATTACGTGGGTATAAGGTATGTGATGAGTGCTGCTCTGCATTTCAGAGCAGCTGGTGCTGGGTGCCTCCAGAGAGCCAGAGAGGAGCTGGGAGGAGGACTATGACCGCTTCCTGCTTCCCCTCCTGGACGACCAGGAGCCCTGCTATGTCTTCTACCGCCTCGACTCCCAGAATTCACTGGGCTACGAGTGGATCTTCATGTCATGGTCTCCTGACCAGTCTCCAGTACGTACTGTACACATGGCGTGATTGTCTCCACCAGGCCGAAGGCATGGGGAGAGAGTATGTTTTGTGTGTGTCTGTCCGTCCGTCTGTGTACAGCTAATCTCCGGCAAAGTTAACCCGGTTGATGCCAAACTTTGCACACACACTCCCTGGATGCCAACGATGAACCTCTGCCCCAAATGATCCAGAACGGCCTATTATAGCGCCACCAGGAGGTCGACTTTTGAAAAACACATTTTTAGTGTGTTCCACTGGATTAGTCTTTTGTTTGACGCACTACTCCTCCCACAGTTTTGGCAGCACGCACTTGAGCCATATCTCAAATTGACCGGCTTCATCGGGAAGGATGAGCTTGTATTGTTTTAAGAGAAATGTTGTATAGTTTAATTGATATTAATTTATTAGTGAATTAAATTTCCCCATTGACATGAATGGGAAAATGCGATTTTTCGCATTTTCTCACATTCAAGTATTTTTTCCTCAGAGACTGTAATCACTATAGTTACAAAACTTGGAGGGTAGGTTCATAATAATTACTAAAATTAATCAACGCTATAACAGCCCACTTTACGTTTTGGCTTATAACTCTTGAACCGTAGGTCGTAAAATCAAAATATTTTCCCCTGGCTTTCTTGGGTCATGACGCATCTCACCATATAGGCCACGCCCATTTGCGTCATGATAGATTTTCCGCCATTTAGAATTTTCTCCAAAACACACTTTTTGCTTCTCCTCCTACAGATTTTGCCCAAATCTCACAAGAATTGGTATACATGATCTCTGGACTGTTCCGATGAAAACACCACAGGCGGAATTTTGATAGTGCGTATCGTTCGGCCGTAATCGGCTTCCGAAGTTAGTGGGAGGGGCCTATTTTACAAAGAATGCCACAAATCACGAACCAAACGTCCAATCAACTCCAAATTTGAATCAAATGTTGCGGGTGGTTTAATCAACCAAAAGCCAAAAGCAATTCCATTTTCATCCATAGGGGGCGCCACAAATTGTAACCGTTTGTCGCAAAAAACATGATTTTTGGGGGCATAAATCCCCTCGAATTACTTACACATGATCACAGGGGTGACGCGACATTGTAATTGGCTGGCAATATTAGTGGGAGGGGCCTATGTAAGAGACTGCGGCAACCACACTTTGCACTTTTTCAAAATTGCAACCTTTCCAGTTTATATTCATATTTGAATAGAAAAGAGAGGTCGCACACAATGCATCGCATCGCGACGCATTGTGAGCTTGTAGATCAGCTATTTTCAAATGGTCGAAATGTATATAGGGTTGAAGTGGTTACAGTAATGTATGTTTTTCTAATCAAAATGTAAATCTCCAAATTAACTAGTAACTAAAGTTTTCAAATAATTGTAGTGGAGTAAAAGTACAAATGTTGGCTCTGAGATGTAGTGGAGTAGATGTAAATGTATTGGAAATTGGAATACAGTCAAGTAAAGTACAAATACCTCAAAATTGTACTTAAGTACAGTATTTGAGTAAATGTACTTAGTTACTTTCCACCACTGGGTTAACGGCAGGAGGATGAGTTAACAAAACGTCAACAAAGAGAGAAGTATATGACCAAGCTGTCCGTCTGATGACAAAAAAGATTACGAAAGAAAGGAGAGAGAAGTATGACTAAGACACAGAAGTGGTCAATGTTATCCTCAACTTCATATTGACATCTGTTGTCCAGATCATATCTCACACCAGGGCTGCAGGGCTGAATCATTCAGGCCGCGGTAGTCAAGTCATACACCCAGCCAGGCCACCCTATCCCTATACCCACACGCATGTACGTTTGGATTACAACAGAGCCACAGAGTATAGACAGAGTTGCGACATTGAGGGGGCAGAAAACAGCCCGGTCACGTGGTTCATGTACTCGCGCGAGCCCTCGACTACAATAGATTCTGTAAACTTCCGGTGTCCCTATTCACCAATAGAAGTCTATGTAGAAGAGGACTGGCCCCATGAAGTGAACGGAGTTGTCGTAACTCTGTCTATACTCTATGGGCTCTGGATTACAAGTAGGGCTGCACGATATGGACAAAATTTCATATCTCTGTATTTATGCCAAATATTGCGATATCGATACGATATACGATATTACCGTTACAATTTCATATTCTGCATTTTAAGTGTTGCAACACTTATACATACACGTGTGGGGATTGAAAAACCATAAAACCTGGGTGATCTATTGTATGCTATCAAATTGTATGTTTATTCACGCAGCATAGTACTGTACAGTATATGAATGATACATTCTCTGGCTGATTTTAGTTTCTACCCTTCTAAGGACTAGCTGAGACCCCAACTTTGAGAACCAATGGTGTAGTGACGGGCGGGAACCCCTTTTGGTGTTTTAAGAATTATGTTATACTTTAGCTATTGAAAAATATCAGATCTACAAGCTCATAGCGCGGCACCGAGTGCCGCGCTATGAGCTTGTAGGTCTGCTATTTTTGAAAAATTGAGAAAATGTGGTGCAAATCTTTGAATATATATTCTGTCAGAGCGATCGTTTTTAACTCAATCTTTGCTTCATGGGGGATCCCTGGAACAACATATTTTCAGATGGGGGTCGGCGGCCAATTACATATATTTTTGGGGTCCTTGACATGAAAAACTTTAAGAACGACTGACATAGAAACATAGGCTTTTCAGAAAACTGTCAGGATTTAGAAGACATTTGCAGAAACGTCTTCAGGTCTAAATGGGTTAAGAGCGTACTGGACCGCATCTCCATGATATGATCTACTGCACCACGGATATGTCAACATGAAGTCGAAATGAGTCATAGTTCTCTGTTTTTGTATCTTTTTGTCATCAGTTTCCTCCTTTAAGTGAAAGAAAAGTAGTGTCAAAATATCTTTTGTATATTCGGTTTCAAAACAGGCCGTATGCGGGTACACTATAGTAGCTTTTCGTGCTGGGGCCCTTTACTTTAGAATCATATGAAAGACTGACTGATCAGCTGGTTATGTTCTTTCACCACTTTATTATTTGTATATATAACAATACATAACATTATATGAGAGCCGCTATAATTAAGATTTCCAGGGTGAATGCCTCTGACTTATTTGGCCTAATTTTCTACAGTGCCACCCTGCTCTTTGGGCCCTGCAGGGCTTGTGCCCAGAATTTCCCATTCAGGAATCCAGCTCTGACGCATCCCCAAAGCTAGTTAGTGCAACGAGACTATTGTAATTGTAACACTTTATTATTATTATTAGTGTGGTTGCCTATGGGCAACCATACTATTGTTCCCCTTACCTTTTCTTTTCATTCATTAGTGTGGTTGCCAGACTATTGTAATTGTAACACTTTATTTTTACTGGAGTAAGACTTTTTTTAAAACGCTACTCCTCCCACAGTTTTGACTGTACGCACTTGAGCCATATGTCAAATCGACGACTTCATCGGGAATGGTGTGCTTGCTCATTGCTAAGAGAAATGTTGTATAGTTTAATTGA
This sequence comes from Electrona antarctica, assembly GCF_951216825.1. Lineage (NCBI taxonomy): Eukaryota > Metazoa > Chordata > Actinopteri > Myctophiformes > Myctophidae > Electrona > Electrona antarctica. The sequence continues at coordinate 14,071,929 of NC_136790.1, forward strand.
TATTAATTAATTAGTGAATTCATTTTCCCCATTCACTTAACATGGGAAGATCTAAAAGTCCAACTTAAGTATTTTTGAGTTGGACTATGTAAGCGACTGCGGCAACCACACTTTGCAATTTTTTTAAATTGCGACCTTTCTAGTTTTATATTACTCCTCCAGATTCTGTCCAAAAATCCCGCAAATAGTTACACACTATGGGCTCCATTTTGTTCGAGCATTCTAAATACAATATTTGGGGATTTAGCGGTGGGGAAGGGGTGTTCCCCCACTAAAGTTGGTATTTTGGTTACCTGTCTAAATCCCTAAAACACCTCCGTTACCCGTTACATTATGCATAGGTGTGGTTTGGGGCGTTACAATAATTAAACCAATCACTGTGCCACATGCCATTGCCTTTAAGAGATCCCTTATCCTGCTCGTTATACCCAGTGCTATTGCTTCATAGCGTTACGGTCTCCCATGGAAGAGTGATGTGTTGCTGGCCTTGAAGTCTCACTTGTGCTGCAATCGCCCCCCACTTTTTCTAGTTACACTCTCATTCACAGCTCACATTCAAGCTAAATTGCTGTGTAGATACACAGTAGGCCTATGCATTATGTTGTGGCTGTCGGCTATAAACCAAAGCCGTTACTTTTCTTGAAAGGAAAGAAGAAAACCTCTTGCTCCAATGCATCCAATGTAATTCTCATTTGGTCACAAGCTCTTGTTAATACGAGTCTTCATTGGTTAAATATTTATAAAACCCACAGACAGACTTAACCACCTTTACATGGATGGTTTAACATTGCCACAGGCCCTAGCCTAGGCACAAACATGCCACAGATCTACAAGCTCAAAACGCGTCGCGCTGCGACACGTTTTGAGCTTGTAGATCGGCTATTTTTTCCTATATTCGAATTGAAATCTTGAATTATTTTTTTCTATTTTTGAATTGGAATCCTGAAAATTAACATTTGTATGTAATTTCAAATGCCTTTAATTATACTTGTGTTGAGCAATGAGCTACTAATTTAGACTGAAGTAATTAAAGCAGGTCATGTTTGCATGTTGTGGAATTGTAACAGCTGAAACCAATATTATATCAGTATTCTGACATTAACCTGAGGGCCACATTAAGTGAAGGTGGGGGCCGCATGTGGCCCCCGGGCCGCCAGTTGCCCACCCCTGCTGTAACTGTACAATAAACGATGCCCCTATGTTTGTTGCAGGTGAGACAAAAGATGCTGTATGCTGCTACCCGGGCCACAGTGAAGAAAGAGTTTGGAGGTGGCCATGTGAAGGACGAGCTGTTCGGAACGGCCGAGGTCAGACATCAATTATAACCAGAATAGATGTTTACTGCACGTGTTTACGGCAACACTTTTCTTTTTTAATATTTTCAAAAGTAATGACAATAGCCTATCTACAAGCTTACAGTGCGTACCCTTGCAGCATGTTGTGAGCTTGTATATAGGCTATTTTCCCTATTTGTCTTACGTTGAAGTATATAGGACTTTCAACCGTATCTTCTTTATATAATTGGCAATTACTTATGCTCATAAGATGGCACCATTTCATTTTTCTCACTCTGTTTCTCAGAGGTGAGCTGTGGTCATTTCAGAAACGTTCCAATTTACAATTTAGGCATTTAGCAGACGCTCTTAATCCAGAGCGACTTACATTAGGCAGGAACAAAAGTATGGGAATACATCACATCTATAAAATGCATTTATCAAGAAACATGCGTAAGCTAAGAACCTAACTAGAACATATCTATATAATTACACTATACATATTAACTATACATATACTATACTATGCTATACATATGTAGGCTACTATGATGTGCTATGACTATATACAATGCAATTATTGTGCTGTCTACATGACATGCTATAAGTCTGTTTCAAATGCTATCTAAGTCTAAAAAGTGCTATCTAAGGGGGGGGGGGTTCCCATCGATGATGTGCAACAACATCATCTGGTAGACAGGTTTCTCAACTGTCCACAGCCAACCTCTGAGACACAGAGCAAGTAGACATAAAGGTAACATTTTATTACATCATCTGGTAGACAGGTTTCTCAACTGTCCATAGCCAACCTCTGAGACACAGAGCAAGTAGACATAAAGGTAACATCTTATTACATCATCTGGTAGACAGGTTTCTCAACTGTCCACAGCCAACCTCTGAGACACAGAGCAAGTAGACATAAAGGTAACATCTTATTACATCATCTGGTAGACAGGTTTCTCAACTGTCCACAGCCAACCTCTGAGACACAGAGCAAGTAGACATAAAGGTAACATCTTATTACATCATCTGGTAGACAGGTTTCTCAACTGTCCACAGCCAACCTCTGAGACACAGAGCAAGTAGACATAAAGGTAACATCTTATTACATCATCTGGTAGACAGGTTTCTCAACTGTCCACAGCCAACCTCTGAGACACAGAGCAAGTAGACATAAAGGTAACATCTTATTAGAATGGGGCAAAGGGAAAGTGTAAAATCTGTTTTCAACTACTCCCAGCTGATGGCTGCTCAGATGGTTCTAATGAGCCCCCGGGGGAGCAGTTAGGACTTAGGAGTTAAAGGTATATTCAGTGATTTCACTTAATTCAAATATCACTTATTTTTTTGTTTTGTTGTGATAATCCTCCCTACTATAGAGTGTGCTGACCATATAAGGAGTTCCTCCCTGTCCCAAGTTAACACCTGGGGGTCAAAAAACCTTAGGTGGCCCAGCCTTCATCCAATCAGGATAGAGAGTGGCCTTCCGGCCAATCATGATCGAGCGGGGGCGGGCTATGGTGTGCGTGCTGTTGACCTGTTGCGTGTCCCCCCACTGTAGTGCGTACATGTGCACATCTTGTTACCGGGGCGGACCGGGAGGTTTTCCAAATCACCCAAATCACTGAATGCTCCTTTAACCATCTTGCTCATGGACACCTCAACACATAGCTGAGACCAAGAATTTAACCTGGGACCTTCGGTTTCCCATCCAGCCTCTCTACCCATTCACCCCTTAATGAGCACTAGTGACGACCAATTACACGAAAATAAGATTGAAAATGTTCAACTTTTCCCTTCAAGCTCAATTACATATAGTGACTATTAAGTTACAGCATGAGCGCTCTTGCATTTTATATCTATGACTTTATGAAGAGCAGTGGTTCTTGAAGTGGGGTCTGCGGACCCCCAGGGGCCCTTGAGGGAGTTCCAGATGGTCTCCCCAGAAAAAAACATTGTAGCATCAGTTTAACCATTTCATTTATTGTACATCGGCTATTTGGAAATAGCCGATCCACAAACTCACAACACGTCATGATGCGATGTGCTGTGAGCTTCTAGATCTGCTATTTTCCAAAAAGGTAAATCAAACTACTGGTGTAGAGGATGCGCTTTGTGTCCAAGTATCCGTGGTGGAAAAAGTACTCGCATATTTTAAAAAGTATCAATACTGCAATGTAGAAATACTGTTACAAGTGAAAGTCCCGAATTCAAAATCTGCTTGAGTAAAAGTACAAAAGTATTGGCATCAAAATGTACTTAAAAGAACAAATGTAAAAGTGCTCATTATGCAGAATGTCCCGTTTAGTCAATAGCTTGTAGATCGGCTATTTTCAAATAATCAAAATGAAGTGGTTAATGTACAGTATGTTTAGAATTAATAATCAAAATCTACAAAGTAACTATGGTTACTAAAGTTTTCAAATAAATGTTGTGGAGTAAAAGTGCAATATTTGGATCCAAGCTGTAGTGGAGTAGAAGTATCGGTAAAAGTATTGCACCTCAAGATGTTACTTGAGTAAATGTACTTTCCACCACTTGCCAAGCATCCCCCTGACAGCCTCTTGTTTGGACTGTCACCACTAGGAGGACATCTGTCTTGTGGGCTACCAGCGTCATGTGTCGTCCTGCTCTGCTCCCGCCCCGCTCACGTTAGCCGAGCAGGAGCTCCAGCGCATCAAGATCACAGAGGTCAGAGGTCAACCTGTCAGTGTTGTTGTCGTTGTCCTCATTGTCCTTCAGCAAATGCTGTGCGTACCTGAGTATTTGAATCAACCACCCGTGTCAGATGTTTAGGCAATTGACTATATATTTGTTTTTTTTACTGCTGCTTTTCCAGGCCAGAGTAAAGCAGGTGAGTCAATTGTTGTCAATAAAGGTGGTTGAAGTGATATTTTTGAGTGGTGCAACCACTCCAAGGAACAGCAATGTCCGTGTTAACCTATGTGACTGTGTGTTATGTTAACCTATGTGACTGTGTGGCTATGTGTGTGGCTATGTGACTATGAGTACCAGTAGGGGCAAAAGTGGCGTTGTTGTGCCAGAAACAGAGAGAGAGAGATAGTGTTGCACTGTTGCCTAGTGCTAATTACAGAGAGAGAGAGAGAGAGAGAGAGAGGCAGGGGGAGAGGGGAGAGGGGAGTTGCACCACTCAGTTCACACAGGTGTGATTTTTTTGTTAAAATGTTAAAGCTCTATCCATTGGTTCCCAACCTTTGTATACTGAAGTACCACCTCAGAAAACATGTGGCTCGATCTCCAAGTACCACCATAATAACTGATGTTAAAATACAGGAGCGTAGACCTGCCCTTTTTGTTCCATTCCTAAGCCAATAATGCTGCTGCTCTGACAAAACTCTGTGTCTAATCACTAATATAATCAGCACAACTGCATGATATTTCTAATGTGATTAATCCGTTCTCAAATCTTCTATTAACGGCTAGGCTCACTGTGCTGTCATTTCAGCACGGCTGGAGAGCTTATTTCAATAAGTCATAATAACTAATAAGTCATAATAACTAATAAGTCATAATAACTACTACCTGTAGTAATATAAATATTTGATTCCACTTTTGTCTTTTTTCCCCTTTTTTGGGGCGACTCCTCTGAGTACCACCAGAGGGGGGCTATTTTGAGCTCTGCACCAATAGCATATTTCCGAATAATCATCGAGGAGCACCCCACCTCACCTCCCCAAAACAATATATATTTTGTTATTATACAAGTTATATACGTTTTTGTATTCATATTTAACATAGAGAATCTTAAGGTAGTTTTTATGTGATTAATTCACATTAATTAAAAACAAATACTAAACTCCACAGAACACAAATATAATTATTTTCAAAGATGAGGTAAATGTATCACTGCCTATGAACGAGAACACCAAATTAATAGTGAAATGTTCACAACACATTTAAGATTGTTTAATTCATCACACACCCCATGTGTACTGTATAACAGATTTATTCTTGGTTGCACGCTGATCTCGTACATGGAAAATAGCAGATATACAAGCTTTGAACATGTTGCGCTGCAACGTATTGTGAGCTTGTAGATCTGCTATTTCTGGTGTGTGACACCATGCGCAACACCGTGCACAATGAAGTCAGTATTTAACAGTCAGAATATTACATTTTCAACTTTTATCCCCCCTCTACCTATTAGTTCAAAATGTACCACTGGTACTAGTACCACTGGTGGTAGTACCAGTGGTACTAGTACCACTGGTACTAGTACCACTGGTGGTAGTACCACTGGTACTACCACTGGTACTACCACCAGTGGTACCAGTGAGGTTGGGAACCTCTGGATACCGATAGTGACGGTGTTTGTTCAGTAACATGGATGGGTCTCTGTGTGTGTGTGTGTGTGGCTTGCATATTTGTATTATTGTATACAAAATGTACAGGTTCACTGTTAATAATTTAAAAAAAAAACACTTTCAGTGTTAAACACTTTTTGTCCTTCCTCAGTTGCCTGAATTGACTTGAACCAAGCATGTATCTCTATGTGCACACTGCCCTCTACAGGTGAAGACAGAGATCAGCGTTGAAAGTAAGCATCAGACTCTTCAGGGGCTTGCATTTCCGCTTCAGGAAACAGCCAGAAGAGCCTTACAGCAACTCGCTCAAAAGCGCATCAACTACGTTCAGTTGGTGAGTAACATTGCCCTGGCCACGGACCCCCATAACTGGAGTTATAATGAGGGTCTGCAGACTAATACACACAAAACTGGGTTTCTTGAAGTTAAAAAGTTTGAGAACCACTGATCTACATGATATATTTGTGACATTCTTCCATTTATTACATTTTGTTTCAGAGGTTGGACACTGAAAAAGAGACGATCGAGCTGGTCCACTCCAACCCTACAGAAACCCGTGACTTGCCCCGCAGAGTTCCTACAGACACACCCAGATACCACTTCTTCCTCTACAAACACTCCCACGAGGGGGATTACTTGGAGTCTGTTGGTGCGTCCTCAGTCCCCGTCTGTGTTTCGCTGTCACTGTCCTCGCAAAACACCTCTCACTTCCACTACAATACTGCTCTGTTTCTCACCCATTGGTTCACAGCTCGACTACCAGTGGTCCATGGTATAATTACAGGTGGTCCATGCAGAGGCGTATCTACAATAAGGCGAGGGCAGGCGTCCGCCTGTCCAAATCCATTTCTGGCCTGGCCAAAATCCATACAATGAGAAAAAAGAGGACAAAAACAAGACATGAGAACTATTAGTGGACAGCTGATTGGCCGTCGCGGTAGAGCGCGACCCTCAATCACCCATTGGAATGTAAATGCAAGCCTTTCAGCCTTTGTATCGTACTCGTCTGGCAGGTATATCTCTTTGAAAACCTTTAGTGCTACGATTGTGCGAGACGACAATTAACACATCTTGCCTGTCCAAAATATAATTCTTGCCTGCCCAAAATGTAATTCCTGGAAACGCCACTGGGTCCATGGGAAAACGTTTCAGCCTGTATGTATGTGGCTGTATGCAGCCTACAAACATCAGTTATCCAATTCTCTCCCAACTTGCTACACAAATAGCTCATGGTTCTGGCTATAGGCAACCATCCACTTTTCCACCTTCACGTGTCTCCACGTCTCGTCACAAACAAAACACATTTCCCGCCCGAACCTCTAGTATATTTTCTCCTCACTGGCAGGTGAGTCATTGGACACAACAGCAGTGACAACACAGCAATGTGTGGGGAGTAACTAATATGAAGTACCTCAAATTTAAGACACATTTTGAGCTAATAGGTAGAGGGGGGATAAAATTTAATATTCTGACTGTTAAATACTGACTTCATTGTGCACGGTGTTGCACATGGTGTCACGCACCAGAAATAGCAGATCTACAAGCTCACAATGCGTTGCAGCGCAACATGTTCAAAGCTTGTATATCTGCTATTTTCCATGTACGAGATCAGCGTGCAACCAAGAATAAATCTGTTATACAGTACACATGGGGTGTGTGATGAACAATCTGAAATGTGTTGTGAACATTTCACTATTAATTTGGTGTTCTCGTTCATAGGCAGTGATACATTTACCTCATCTTGGAAAATAATTATATTTGTGTTCTGTGGAGTTTAGTATTTGTTTTTAATTCATGTGAATTAATCACACAAAAACGACCTTAAGATTCTCAATGTTAAATATGAATACAAAAACGTATATAACTTGTATAATACATTAAATATATATTGTTTTGGGGAGGTGAGGTGGGGTGCTCCTCGATGATTATTCGGAAATATGCTAGTGGTGCAGAGCTCAAAATAGCTTGCAAACCACTGCCATACTGTACCACACATTGAGAATGTAGTTGGTCATGGCCAACTGTCCTCAACATTACTTCAAATTACTGAGAGGCGTTTGAGGACATAACCTCTCATCTGACAGCATGCTATTACCAGGTATGCATAACTCACAGGCAGCTATGAGCGCATGGCTTTGCAATGATGTCTTTCTTTCTGTCCCATCTCTGTGTTTAGTGTTCATCTACTCCATGCCAGGGTACAGCTGTAGCATAAAAGAGAGGATGCTCTACTCCACCTGCAAGAGTCGATTGCTGGAAGAAGTGGAGAAAGATTACAATTTGGAGGTTGCTAAAAAGGTAAAATAGATACATAAATGGATGCATCAACAGTGGGAGGTTCTCAGAATGCAAAATAGACGGTGGGAAACAACATAATGAACAAAAAGAAAAATACGTATATTTGCTATAGTTGCGATCGCAGCCAGTAGTGTTAGCACAACTGTAGCAAATGCATTTCTTGTCTTATTCCCACTTTCTGGTATTCCCAATTTCTATTTAGATTGACTGATACAAACTCTAAATGATCCACTGAAGGTTTCATTCGTGCATATTCAATAAACCTCTAATATGTTTGTATAAGGAGGCCTGTTGGATTTGTGAGTCAAGGCCGGGGACTGGGGTCAGGGGTGCATGAATGAACCTCCCCTCTTCTGCGTGCCAATGGAGAATCTGCATGTTTACTCTCAGTCCTTTATGTCCGTATCCGTATACAGTTGGAGATTGACAACGGAGATGAGCTAACAGAAGAATTCCTGTATGACGAGGTCCATCCCAAGCAACATGCCCACATACAGGCCTTCGCTAAGCCCCGCGGACCAGCGGGAAAAAGGGGACACAAGCGGCTTATCAAGGCGACGGGGGAGTCCAGACAGGACAGCTAGAGCTGGCCAAAGCCTTCTTCTCCTCATCATGTCCACAGATTGTTCTATAATCCCATGATGTTACCGTACAAACTGTTGCCTTTTATTAAGCGAAAGGCACATGCAGTAGATGGATTTCTTGTGTCATTTTTACGTTGACTATCCTTCACTGGTCGTTCAGCAAATGTGTTTTAGGAACCGTTGCAGGTATACTACAGTAAGATTCAGGGTTGTTTTATTTTTATTTTAATATGTTAAACAAGCAATAAGGCAATTCAAACGTAGTAAAGGAAGAAACAAAAATATTCGGTGTTGGAGACTGGTAGAAATGAGTCTGAATGCCCCATCAATGTGAAGTTAATGTTTTTGGCTCTTCTATACCTTTATACTCTATACTATTTTGAGTTGCTATATTTGCTGTTTACAATATAGTCATCTACTTTAACACGATTAATAATACAATTGTTTAATTCTCGTGTGTTGTTCCTCCAGTTAAAGTTTTCTATCAAACTTGTTTATAAAAACAAATCAAAAATTCCAAAGTAATTCCAAATAAAATCCTAATTTATACTCTGAGTTCCTTATCAGTTCATAACTATAGTACCAGCAAGACGCCCTGAGGGCGGGAAGCGCCCTCGCCCTCATCCGCCTGGGTGACGGCAGACTGCTGGGCGCTGGAGCGCTGGCACTTTGGCATGGGGGGGTCAGATCAACATATAGAATGAATTCTGTACTGGCCATATATGGAGCGTGTCTTAAGTTTGATGAGGGCAGATCAACATATCAGAACATGTCAGAACAGGTCAGCTCCATATATGGAGATCTGAGGGTGGCAGCGGGGAGCAGTGTCTTGAGTGTACAGGGTTTGATGAGGGCCCAGGTAGGGCCTTAATTTTCGGGCCTGTTGAGAACTCTTGTTTTCGCCGGCTGCCAGGCACAGCTGCACTAATAACTTTGGGGCGGACCCGTCTAGAGTTTGAATTGACAGGGTTAGTCAAAAGGGTGTCATCGAAGAGGAAGGACGGATGGCGAAGAATCAACATATAGAATGTCAGAACAGGTCAGCTCCATATATATAGATCTAAGGGTTTGAGGTCAGATGTAGAGTTTCTGGCCGATATTGATGACATCAGGGATCTGCATATATGGTCACTCCCATACAATATATGGGGTTAATATTGATTGATATTGATGATCAGGGATCTCCATCCCTGATGATGTCACAAGGCATGACCATATATGGCGCGGGGTGATGGCCGGACGGACTGACGGGAAATGCACATTTTCACAGTAAATGATGTCGCAATTATTGCCGCTACCTTATTATTAACATGTACTAGATGCAGCAAAACATTGTATTGGCCTGTTCAATGGGGAAGTGTAAAGTGCCATTTGCCATTTCAGCTCTGGGGCTGGTGGAGCAGTCCACATATCGTAGCCTGGATGAAGGTGTAGTGAGAATGCACCTGTAGAACGGTACAATCCTTCCACTTGCAACCTCCACGTCCTCTGTAGACCTTCATCTGCCTTCATCTTTTCAAAATCTGCCAACCAAACAAGAGACAAGTGTGTGGAGTCACAGGACTCAGGAGCATTGTTGCTTGTGGAATTATATATTTATAAAGTGTGTGAAGTGATGTTGTTCTTGTGCACATTGGCACTTGGCCAGAGTTGCATTCTCCACAATGTTAACCAGGATCACCTGCTGAAATGAAAGACTCTTAACGGCATGTGGGTGGTGGTTTGAATAGGATGGAAAAATTAGTCCAACTTATTTTTGAGCAGCACTAGCCCCCTCCTATGCACAGCTTTGTGTGTTTGTACCACGGAACGTGATGATGATGATTATAAGAGCGGCCCTTACTTCACACAAGTGTGATTTTTTTTTTATCAATTGTTTTTTTTATTCATCACAAAAACAATACAATTGTGTAGTCTACGACACCTACTTCTTCAAAGCGAGCTTATAGGCAGTTCCTCCATGTATCCACCTTCCCAGCATCTTTATCAGTCCGAGGCAGACTGGCATTGACTTCTCCCGGGTACTGCAAATGCGACAATTGTGTGACAGCCTGACAGGCCTATAGGCGAGGCGACGCAACACATGCAAGCAGGCCGTCCGTGTCCAGCTTGCGTAAAATAGATGCATAGATGGAATAGAATAGAGGAATTCATTTGTGTCCGGGTAGCTCAGTCAGTAGAGCTCTCGCCTTTGGAGCACGAGGTCATCCGTTCGGTCCTGGACACCGCCAACTCAGTGTGTAAGTCAGTGGTTCCCAAACTTTTTCATGTCAAGGACCCCCAAATTGACACTCATTAGCCCGCGGACCCCCATTAGAAAATATACGCCAGGGACCCCTCCATAAGAGAAGATTTTTACGTCTCTAGCAGTGATTCTCAACCATTTTAATTTCAAGGACCCCCAGTTTGACATGCATTAGTCTACCTACCCCCATTTAATGGCATTTCTATCTCTGGGACCCCAATTTATATTGTAAAATCAATGTTAATTTAACTCTGAGGGTGTACAAATGGAACCAAATGGACCCGTTAGGGTCCATCTGGTTCCATTTGTACACTCTCTGAGTTACAAACCCATAAGGGTCCATTTGGTTCCAAACTATCATTTAGTTGGGGTCCCCCCTGGAACTCCCTCAGGGACCCCTGGGGGTCCCCGGACCCCACTTTGGGAACCACTGGTATAATTAACACGGTGCAGCAAGTTGTGAGGTAAGTATACTGGGAGCTGATGGTAGGTGTGGCGCGCTGCACCTCAGCAATCCATCTCCCAGGGGTCTGTGTGGCGCTGCACCTCAGCAATCCATCTCCCAGGGGTCTATAGGTGTGGCGCTGCACCTCAGCAATCCATCTCCCAGGGGTCTATAGGTGTGGCGCTGCACCTCAGCAATCCATCTCCCAGGGGTCTAGGTGTGGTGCTGCACCCCAGCAATCCATCTCCCAGCGGTCTGGGTGTGGCGCTGCACCTCAGCAATCCATCTCCCAGGGGTGTGGGTGTGGCGCTGCACCTCAGCAATCCATCTCCCAGGGGTCTGGGTGTGGCGCTGCACCTCAGCAATCAATCTCCCAGGGGTCTGGGTGTGGCGCTGCACCTCAGCAATCCATCTCCCAGGGGTCTGGGTGTGGTGCTGCACCTCAGCAATCCATCTCCCAGGGGTCTGGGTGTGGCGCTGCACCCCAGCAATCCATCTCCCAGGGGTCTAGGTGTGGCGCGCTGCACCCCAGCAATCCATCTCCCAGGGGTCTGGGTGTGGCGCGCTGCACCCCAGCAATCCATCTCCCAGGGGTCTGGGTGTGGCGCGCTGCACCCCAGCAATCCATCTCCCAGGGGTCTGGGTGTGGCGCGCTGCACCCCAGCAATCCATCTCCCAGGGGTCTGGGTGTGGCGCTGCACCTCAGCAATCCATCTCCCAGGGGTCTGGGTGTGGTGCTGCACCTCAGCAATCCATCTCCCAGGGGTCTGGGTGTGGTGCTGCACCTCAGCAATCCATCTCCCAGGGGTCTGGGTGTGGCGCTGCACCTCAGCAATCCATCTCCCAGGGGTCTGGGTGTGGCGCTGCACCTCAGCCATCCATCTCCCAGGGGTCTGGGTGTGGCGCTGCACCTCAGCAATCCATCTCCCAGGGGTCTGGGTGTGGCGCTGCACCTCAGCCATCCATCTCCCAGGGGTCTGGGTGTGGTGCTGCACCTCAGCAATCCATCTCCCAGGGGTCTGGGTGTGGTGCTGCACCTCAGCAATCCATCTCCCAGGGGTCTGGGTGTGGCGCTGCACCACAGCAATCCATCTCCCAGGGGTCTGGGTGTGGCGCTGCACCCCAGCAATCCATCTCCCAGGGGTCTGGGTGTGGCGCTGCACCCCAGCAATCCATCTCCCAGGGGTCTGGGTGTGGCGCACTGCACCCCAGCAATCCATCTCCCAGGGGTCTGGGTGTGGCGCTGCACCTCAGCAATCCATCTCCCAGGGGTCTGGGTGTGGCGCTGCACCTCAGCCATCCATCTCCCAGGGGTCTGGGTGTGGCGCTGCACCTCAGCAATCCATCTCCCAGGGGTCTGGGTGTGGTGCTGCACCTCAGCAATCCATCTCCCAGGGGTCTGGGTGTGGCGCTGCACCTCAGCAATCCATCTCCCAGGGGTCTGGGTGTGGCGCGCTGCACCTCAGCAATCCATCTCCCAGGGGTCTGGGTGTGGCGCGCTGCACCTCAGCAATCCATCTCCCAGGGGTCCGGCGCATTGTAACACAACAGGGATATAGACTCCCACGTTCTCGGCCGATACCGACAATAAGCCTCTTCGATCTACTTACTTATGGATAAACGCAATACGTGGTGGGGGTCAGACAGCACAAATTAGAAGTGGGCAAACCATGTAATGAACAAAATAAAGCAATGCTTCTATCACGCTAGCAGTGAGAAATCTAATCTAGTGGTTGTGTATTGTTAGCACAACTGTCACAATGCATTTTTTTGTGGATTCTCAACTTCTATTTAGATTGGATACAACATCTAAACGTTATGTCTGTAATTTATTACAGCTTACATGATCCACTAAAGGTTTAATTTGTGTATAACCTCTAATGGATAGTATGTATGGATAATGTATAGCCATACAGGATCCTGGTGAATCATGACCATAAAACCTTTTGATTCTGTGAAAAACAATATTGAATATTTAATTATATGATATAATACATTTAATAAATACCCTTTGTTTAACGGTTTTCTTTTTTTCCCCACAGAATCAAAGGTTTTATGGTCATGATTCACCAGGATACTGAATGGCTTGATTCTAGGCTTAAAATAATTTAATTTAATCTCTATGGTGTTACAAAACCCAATTGTCTAGGGGTACAAGGCAATGCAACATATGGAGGAGACACGGAAACCAAGGTCTAATGCAAGTATTTATTCATAATGTAAGGTTGAATAAATAGTATAATAAACTAGAAAAAGTGCCCTTCCGGGCACAGGTCTCCACCAGGAGGATAGGAGTGTGTGTGATGTTTGGCAAAATGTTTAGGAGGATGTTTTTTTTTATTTGTTTTTGCAACAATTTTCTTCATTTTGTTGAGGAAATGCAGAGCCAGATCACTCATAGCATCTCTAAGGATAGAATTCTGGATGAGCAGGACATGTGCAGCATTTTGTACAAAACGGGCCACTCCTGAAAACTTTGGAAGGCAATCTTAGCCAATCAGTGTACAATCTGAGAAATCCAACAGACTCGTCTTGATCACATGACTACAGAGATCATGTGTACCGTTTGCCATTTCTTCATACGCCTTTGATGGCAATTGGATGATTTGAGGCATTTTGTTCCAAAAATGTGTTTTGCAAAAATCAACCTGTTGGTGGCGCTATAACAGGCCAATGTGAAAAGGGTGGGATATATTCCTCAGCCTAGTAAGAAAATGTGTGAAAGATTTCACGTAAATTGCATGCTGCGTTCATGATTTGAGGCTTTTGTTGAAAACGGGGCAATCTTGCAAACTGTGAAAGCCAATTATAACCAATTAGGATGGAATATGAAATATGGGACAGATCCAACTTGAGCACATGACCATAGAGATACTGTGTAACGATTAAAGGAGTAATATCAAAAAATGTGTTTTACAAAAGTCGGCCTCCTGGTGGCGCTATAAAAGGCAGATGCGGAAAATGCAGGTCAAAGGTTTGTCCTCGGCCTCTGGGGAGTGTGCATGCAACGTTTCACGCAGATCGGTGCAGTTTTAGGTAACAAATGTGAAAAGCTGCCTCATGGTGGCGCTATAACAGGCCGTTCTGGAAAATGTGGGGCAGAGGTTCATCGTTGGCATCCAGGGAGTGTGTGTGCAAAGTTTGGCATCGACCGGGTTAACGGTGCCGGAGATTAGCTGTTCACAGACGGACGGAAGGACGGAAGGAAGGACGGACGGAAGGACGGACACACGGACGGAGTGCAAAACATACTCTCTCCCCATGCCCTCGGCCTGGTGGAGACAATAATCAGTACAATAAATGGCTCTTAACTATAAAAGAAAAGACAACTAGAAAAAGTGCCCTTCTGGGCACAGGTCTCCACCAGGAGGATAGGACTGTGTGAGATGTTTGGCAAAATGTTTAGGATTAATTTAAACATGTTTTTGAGGCATTTTGTTCCAAAAATGTGTTTTGCAAAAATCAACCTGTTGGTGGCGCTATAACAGGCCAATGTGAAAAGGGTGGGATATATTCCTCAGCCTAGTAAGAAAATGTGTGAAAGATTTCAAGGTAAATTGCATGCTGCGTTCATGATTTGAGGCTTTTGTTCAAAACGGGGCAATCTTGCAAACTGTGAAAGCTAATTATAGCCAATTAGGATGGAATCTGAAATATCGGACAGATCCGACTTGAGCACATGACCATAGAGATAGTGTGTAACGATTTGTGAGATTTTTTGGCGCTATAACAGGCCGTTCTGGAAAATGTGGGGCAGAGGTTCATCGTTGGCATCCAGGGAGTGTGTGTGCAAAGTTTGGCATCGACCGGGTTAACGGTGCCGGAGATTAGCTGGTAACAGACGGACGGACACACACACACACACACGGACACACGGACGGAGTGCAAAACATACTCTCTCCCCATGCCTTCGGCCTGGTGGAGACAATCAACGGATATCAAAACAAACGGAGTTCAGTTATTCCTTTCCGAAGGGAATAACTCTTAATCAAAGGTTCAACACAAAATAAGGCAAAACAGTTAGTCAACAGTTAGCAGTACGGCGGATGGGGGAAAGACCCTGGATGATGTTTCCCCAGTGACTGTCTGGGGGTGAATGGGCTTAGTAGACGTGAGAGCTACGGCCGTTAGCTCCCTCACGTGACCGTCAGCCAATCGGGGAGGTTGATCAGGCCTCCACGGTCATGGCCAACAGGAGTACCCAGACACAGCGGGTGACAATCAGTCTGTCTGAAGACCCATTAGTATACTCGGCCATCCAACTGCATGGGCGGAGAGTTAGTCTAATACATGTTCATAACTGCTGCTTTGTATAGGTATATATATATACATATTAGAAGACATCTAGAATAAATTCATATACACATATATATATATACTATACCAATACTAACACCATATAAATATATATATATATCATTAGCAATAATCATATATATATTTATAATCCAAAATAACACTCATAACTCATAACACTCATAATTAATCATAACACACACGACCATAGTCGTGACAATGGGGAAAATGAATGGCAGATTTTTCAGTGGGACCACAAAACCACCCCCATTGCTATGCACTTGACTATAACATGTCAGTATCATGTCAGTAGAGCCAGGGTGAGCCAGGGTGATCAAGTCCTGACTTATAGCCTACGTCCCAGTAGCTACTCTCGATCAGTCCCATTAGGGGAAAAAACAATCCGTTCCTCCCGAACTACTCTGCCGGGACTGGGAGGTACTATTCTGGCGCGTGGACGGACTAGGCCAGGGTTCCCCAATTAATTTTCCTCGAGGGCCATATTTTGACTAGGGTACCAGGCTGGGGGCCGAGTCCGCACGCGTGAGGTCGAGGTCTTGCCCTGAAAATTCATTTTCAGGGCAGGACCCCATTTGAAAAGGATGCCCAGTTTGACATGCATAGGCTACTGACCCCCATTTAATGCCATTTATATCTGGGACCCCCCCCCCCCCCCCCAAAAAAAATTAAATAAAAAAGAAATGGCCCGCGGGTTGACTCCTGTCCAGGCCCCTCCTACGTCTCACCAGGTCCACTCCTGCTCTCACCAGGTCCAGCCCCTGTGCGTTGCACCAGACTCCCAGCACCAGGCACACCCATGGTGGTGCTGCAGGCTCCGCTTGCGGCTTGAATGTTGTGCAATGTTTTCTGGCATAGTTGCTTCTTTTGGGCTCGTTTTCATGGACCTGGCCGCTTGTTTCTCTTTCACTAATTTCAGCCATTAGTTTCAGCCAGAAACAGGTTGGGAGGAATTAAGTCACAGAGGAGTTATGTTTTAGTTAGAAGCTGTTCTAAATACTATACATTTATGAGTTTCATGTATTAGAAACACAAGAGTTGGACAGTGAGAGCCTGTGTGATTCACTGAGAAGTAAGTCCATATGTTCCTGCAGGCTACAGTGTGAAGACTGTAGGAAAGATTTTAACCCAATTTAAATCACATATCCACAGTGCATTTTTCTTAATGTAATCATTAACAGTCAAGTGCACAACACCTTCTTTGTCAGAAATTGGGAATATGCGTACACAATTGCACCGCAATCGGACACTGCGTTGATGAGTTGCTGCATTTTGTACAAAACGGGCTACTCTTGAAGCCAATTAGCCAATCAGGATGGAATATGAGAAATCAAACAAACCCGTCTTGATCACATGACTATGGAGATCATGTGTACCGATTTGTGTGAAATTTGGATAAATGTCAGCCTCTGAAGAGCAGATGTGAAAAATTCCAGGCAAAGGTGGCCTCTATAGGGAGTATGCATACAAGGTTTTACACAGATCGGTGCAGTTATAGGTAAAAACACTAATCGGCCAGTTATAGCGCCACCATGAGGCTGAGTAGAAATAATTCAAGTGGCATTCGGCCTAGTGGGAATGTGCATGCAAAATTTCACAGAAATCACACAATGTGTTCATGATTTGCACCGTTTTGTTTGAAACGGAGCACTCCTGCGAACTTTGGAAGCCAATCTTAGCCAATCAGGATGGAGTCTGATTGGCCGTTTCGTTCGATGGCTATAGTGTACAAATTTGCGTGATGTTTGGACAAAATCTGTAGGTGTACTACTACTGTCAAAAAAAATGTTTTGCAAAAAGCGGCCTCCTGGTGGCGCTATAACAGGCCAATGTGAAAACTTTGGGCAGAGGTTCAGCTCTGGCATCCAGGGAGTGTGTGTGCAAAGTGTGGCTGCGATCAAGCCAACGGTGCCAGAGATTAGCTGTCCACAGACGGACGGACACACGGACGGACAGACGGAGTGCAAAACATACTCTCTCCCCATGCCTTCGGCCTGATGGAGACTAACATTTGTGTGTGTGTGTGCATGTGCGCACGCACGTGTGTGTGTGTGTGTGTGTGTGTGTGTGTGTGTGTGTGTGTGTGTGTGTGGCTCTACCAAGCCATCTGTATCACTACCCTCCTCTACAGCTGCGAAGCCTGGGTAACGTACAGCCGCCACATCAAGGCCCTAGAGCAGTTCCACATACGCTGCCTTCAGCGCATCCTGGCTGGGCATTACATGGCGTGAATCGCGTGATCATGTGCCTCATTCTGAAATACTCGCAAAGACCAACTGCAGGAGTATTGAGGCCACGATCACCCAGCACCAGTTACGATGGCTGGGCCATGTAGTAAGGATGCCCTCAAACCGACTGCCTCGCAGAGTGCTATATATGGCCAACTACACCATGGAGGACCAAAGAAGCGGTACAAAGACCAGATGAAGACTGCCTTAAGGAAGTGCATGCAAAATCAGACCTGAGGCCCTGGAGGATGTGGCTGCTGACCGTAACACCTGGCGTCAGCTGTGCCCGGGATGGCAAAAACATGCTGGAGGAGGAAAGGACAGCCAGGAGACAGGAGAGGAGAAACAGGAGAAACAGGTTGTAGATCTACAAGCTCACAACCTAACACATTGTTGTTACATGTATCTGCTGTGTTTGGCTAATGTTCTACCAATGTGCAAGGAGTTGATGCCATCAGACGGTATCCATAGATGTAGGTGTCCCTATTGTATTTGTAATAATTTTCCCAATCAGAATATCTGTCTTCCCACGCATGAAAAACTATGTCCAAAACTTTTGGTCCAGTTCTTTTCCAAACTTTCCCAACTTGCATTGTGGGCTAGGCAGTCCTGATGGTGGTGCTAAAGTTGTGGAAGTCTGACAGAGATTCGGATTAGTGAGAAACAAGTCACCAAGGTGACTGCAGTCTCCCTAGATTTACATGGCATTTCCCTAGTTGTTGTTGTTTTACCATCCTGATCTCACAAAGGATACAAGAACCCAACAAGAAGATTTGTTTTCACAAACCAGTGGACAGTGTCAAACTCTTTGCATAATAACTACCTGTAGTGCAATAATGTGGAACTGGGAGAATCCTCCATTGTTCTGGAAGTGCTCATGAAAGTCGTTTATAAGGTCAAGCAAAAGGTTGTCATTGGGGACTTCATTTCAGTACCTCAACCTTTTTGTCTATGTTTGTCAGTTTGTCTATCGCTCAGCCTCTCAGGCTAGGACCAGGTGACAAATTACAAACGTATGGCTTCTGTGGTGTGTGTGTAATCGTATAGGCCTATTGTGTGGAAACTTGCAGAAGGGTGACATCAGTATGTGCGTTGTAGTTGCCTACGAAGGCGATATGACTCTAATCAAACACTAATAGGTTTCACCTGATCTGACCTAGGCTGTGGCCACTGTCAGAGCTGATCAGTCTCAACTGCACTTGATTGCTGGCGCAGGCGCTTATTGAGCGGCAGTCTGTGGGGAGCAGAGCTTGCTGAATGTTATTTGGCAACAGCTCTGCCAAGCTATTTGTCTTTAAATTGCGCTCATCATCTGGGGTGGGTATCATTCACATGCCACTTAAGCTGCCAGCAGTGAAGATGTGTAGCAGGTCGTAAGGCGAGGTTCCTGTTAGAGAGGTAGTGATAGAGAGGTCCTTTATCTGCCAGATGATGAGAGAGGAGTCTTGTGTTTCTCATGGACAGGCGGTCGCCCCTGGAGCTAACTGTGACTGAAGCCAGAACAACAAATATCTGTTTGGACACTGACTTTTAACTTACACCCATCCACCCACCCCATGCAGACTACCTCTTAAAAGCAATAATTAATTAAGAGATGGTGGTTCCTTTGTAGTTGGTCTATGTTACCGGTACATTTTGATTTTAAAAGAACAGTGGAGAGCTGTAGTACGAGGGTGGGGAAAGCAGCTGAGGGAGTTAGAACCTAGATCCTTTGCTGCTGGCCTGCTGCAAATAGAAGTGTCTATTTGTACGTCTCTAAATGTTTTGATGAATTGAACATGGTGGACCCTGTTGTAAACAAGTGTAATGCTTAATTGGGTCGTCCACTCACAGTTAACAGCCTTTGTATTGAGTTTGTGCTTGAAATGTACTGTAATTCTGCAAACTGTTAATACATTTTTCAATCAATCAATCAATCAATGCACGTCCCCTCCAGACGCATCATTCTTGTTAATCGTGTTGTGAATTCTGTGTGGGGTGGTCTAGATTGGCTAGTTCCCATACCTGTATACCTATTATATATACAGGTATGGGATATAGGATATATAGGTATAGGTCAGACTGTGTCCGACATACCTTGTTGCTGTTTGATGTATGAATTTGTGCCATTAAATATGACTATTTTCCATTAGCCTTGGGCTTCCTCCTCTTATAACTAATAACGGTGCATAGTATTACAATGGCTCATCTAACAACACATTATCAAAACACAGTCAGGTAGATGGTACTAACACATTTATTGTTGAGTGATGGTACAAGCCAGAGCACTTGTAAATGTGCTGTCATGATAGGACAGTCCCTCTTTTCAGGGTGTACCTCAGATTGGCATGGTTTTGAGGTTTTTACTTCAGTTATGCACAGAGCCGATAAAATCCATCCCAAGTCATTTAACCCATTTAGGACTGATTCAGATTCTAAAAATGCATGCCTTCTAAATACTGACCTAAGTTTTCTTTATTTCTATTTTCTATTTCCTGTTATATTGTATTGTTTGTGATATGGAAAAAAAAAAAAGAAAAGAAAAGGTATCTTGCTATAATGTACATAGCAACAAGAACCCCAAAAGGTGTTCCCGCCCAGAATGGTAGGCTCACACTACGGGATAATTGGGGTGATTTTGGGTCAGATCGGGAGTAGCCTCGGTCCCAGCCTTACTCATCTGTGAAGTCAAAATGGATCGGGAGCGATAATCTGGCAATCTTAAAACCATTACTTCCGATTGGCTCACAGATGATCGGGGCCACCCAGAGATACATTTCAAACATGTTTCATATTTATCTGGATGACTAGTACTACATCACTGCTGTCTGTGGGACAGCGGGAGTGGTGGTATGTGATCGAGATAAACAAGGAGACAGACGTTCAAAGAGAGGACGCTTGACACAGCGACCAGTCAAAACTCCCTGTGGTGCGTTGTTGGACAGCTGAGGCTTATCTATATATGGCAAGAACATGACTATCTTGTCTTGTCTTCCCAGACGTATCAGAACCGTTCATCTGTTACCACCACACGTTTAACAACCCATTGTTCTGCTCTGCATGGGTTAATAGCATCAATAATGTTATTGTGATGTGCCATTATTTTATTTTAAAAATGTTGTGATGTGTGCATGTTTAAGACAATAAGAGGATATAAGATCATCCTGTAGTGTGTGATGCAACCACATCTCCTGTAGTGAGTGAGGGGGGAGGGAAGGGGGGTCAGGGCAGGCCCAGAAATCATCCTTGCCTATGCTGTGTATGTCACAGTCTGACAGTCAGCTCAGTGGCCTTGTGGTTAGAGTGAGATTGGGAGGTTGGGGTTTAATCCCCCGGCCAAGATTATAAAAATGGAACCAGATGCCTCCCTGCTTGGCACTCATAAGGGTTGGATTGGGGAAGTCCCTGTGACATGCATACTAGTGTCATGTCCAGAGGGTGTACTCTACAGTACTTGTACGTCATCATGGCTAGAGAATGTACTTGTACAAGTTACAGAAAGACATGGCTTAAGGCTACTAACTTACTTGTCACAGTCTGAGTTTAACATAGCCCACATGAAAACATGATGTTACAGTATTTAAAGCCTAAAGACCCATTCATAGTCCAGCCGTAGCATACACATGTTGTCATTCCAGGAAGTGGTAACCATTTCCTGGAATGACAACATGAACAAGATTTTTTTACCCCCAGATTTTGCGACGATCAACAAACTGACATTCCCAATCACCCAGGGGATAAAGACTGGAAACAATCAAAATATCAAATGCTTTCAAATGTAAAAAGTTACATATATTTTAACTGCCCAGGCCTCACTGCCTCAGGAAAAGTACATAATACAGTAATAACACAGCTGCCTATTTGTCAAATTTACTTAGTTAAAATATGTTTTGGTTCAGCTATTGCCATAGTGATTCAGCACACTGTCAATAACTTTGACAAAAAATAATCTCTACAAGGTAGATTGGACAGCCTTTTTTCACCTGAGGATCTCAGGTTCCAATGATGTCATATATGACCTTTTTACATTTAAGTCACGCCATGACGTAATATGTATACCATATTACCGGTATACGTCAAAAAGTGAAGTAATGAATGGTTTGCCAAACCTCATAATTTGAAGTAAAATTCATGAGACTGTGTTGCTGAAAACAGGTATGGAGGGTTGCTGACCAGCATTGAGACAGGGCTGCAGAGGCCCACAACTGCTTCGGCATCTATGAATGAAACTCTTGGTAATAAGATTTTGTGAAACTATTAATTGAACAGTTAGGCCCTATTTTACACTTCATTGTATACTCGAATTCAAAAGGTTTCACCATGAATAGAATAGTGACGCCAGGTTGACATTCCCATGGAAATCACCCAGCCATGCACAAAATGTCTACGTAAAGAATACATATGTTTAATCTACAATTCACTCATTTCACACAAGATGACATGTTGTGTGTTAACAGCTTTGTTTACTTTAATTAAATGAAAAATATCCAAGAATTGTATTTTTCCACTCATCTACTGGAAATAGTGTCCATCTTTGTCTTAGCCCAGCATCTTATATTGGGATGCTAAAATAGAGTTGTTCTAAACAAAAAAACAGCACGTTTAGGATATGTTTCCAAGTAGATTGGGTACACAGATGGGGATAAAGACTGGAAACAATCAAAAATATCAAATGCTTTAAATGTAAAAAGTTACATACATTTTAACTGCCCAGGCCTCACTGCCTCAGGAAAAGTACATACTGGAACTTTTTGTTGCCTTTTGAGTAATAACACAGCTGCCTATTTGTCCAATTTAATTAGTTTTTTCCATCTAAACGAAATCTATATTACTGGAAATAGCCCGTGTGCATTCCCATTATCTTAATGGCGAGGCGGTGAATTCTCAGAATGTAGGCAAGGCCAGAGCAGCAGTGGGCGGAGATCAACCAGCAGCGATTCTTGGAAAGTGGATAAGAGGAAAGCTACAGCGCGATTCCTGGGAGCGCCGGTTCACTGGAAGCATGGGAGCACGGCGCAGAGGAAGTACAGACTAGACTAGACCGGAGCAAAACACGACGACACCGTGTGTCATACAAGTTGAAAACCTCTAGACTGTATTGGCTCATTTGCATTTCATGAATTAAAGCTTCAAACATCCCCCCCCCAGTGTTTTGGGTCGGTTGACCACCAGAACAGAACCACGAGCGCGGTTGAACAGGAGTCAGTCAGTGCGTCTCCTTTAGTGACGTCAGAGCCGCTGGTGTAACTGAAGAGTTCTCAGAATAGAATTCTAGGAATTGGTGATTTTTTAAATGCCAAGCCTACACGGCACGCTCGCTGTCCTTGGCTTCAGTTCACACATTTGGATTTAATTCTAGAATAGAGACACTGAACACACTCCACACTGCTGCTCTTCTTTCCATTTTCTTATTATTTATACTGTATTTGTTTTAAATACATGTATTAAATCTGTAGGAAATTCAGTAAAAGAGACTATAGGCAGCAGGCTATTAGCGTAGACCTGGATTCTGGATACGGACGACTCACGACACTCGTTGTCTTTGTGTTGTTTTTAGGCTAAAATATAGTAAAGGGGAATATTTGTCCTGAGTCTTTCTTTTTAGTCGCGAATGTGTACATTTCTGTGGAATAAGTAATCTGATACATCGGATTCCGGATTCAAGACACCATGATTCTGTGTGTTCAAGGGTAAGTTGACATTGTGTCTCAGTCCACCTACACAGGCTATATCCTCTTCAGGATAAAATCGTAATCTATTATAAAATAAAGTATCTATTGACGTACGTCGGTTATTCGTTAGCCATATGTAAATGTTTGCCGCCGGGATGAATAGCCTCGATCCTGATCCATTTAGATATGTTTAGACTATGCTGAAATTAAAATTAAACAAAGCACCATAAATTATAGTAGGCTTACTTCGGTAGCCTACATGGAATGCGAATTCAACATTGAACAAACTAAGTCAGGACTATTTGGTGAACCGACCCGGTTCTGACGATATCCTATTTTTATTGAAAGTGTGAACAATATATTGATTATACCTGATTGATTATTAATGACCATTAATAAAATAAAGACAAATTGTATCACTTGAAAAACAACATTCACCAAAAAAAACCATAATGTCCTAGTGGGACAGGGGGTTCCAAATGGACCGTCCGTTTCATTTGAAAGTTGGTCCTTGAAATTAAAAAAGTTCGAGACAAAGGTGGCTTTGTGTCTCTTCCACAGATCCTCATCAAACTATTGTGTTTCCAGTCCCAGGTCTATTCTACCCACTGGTCCATCTACTGAGCGGCGGGCTGGCACCGTCTCTGCACTACACTGCCAAAGCAGCCAGGCTCCCGTCTGGGACCCCACAAAGGACCTGCGAGCAATTGCCAGCAATTTTTGCCATCTAGAAAATTCAGGTACAGTACGAATTGGTTTGTCTGCCTTATGATTTAGCTGGATAGGCATGTTGTTAAAATAATAGTTCATATGATTATTTTTTTTAAGTATAAAAAAAATAAAAGTTCATTAAAATAATCTGGAAATGTTTCTTATAGTTTTTTATTTTATTTTAGTATCAAATCTGGAGTGTTAATTTAAAATGTACACCATTGAACTCTGAAAGTGTAAGAATTACTTAATTATTTAAATTATAATACTATTACAGCTAAATTGACACTGTAAATAGCACATCCATTACATTACATTTATGCTAGTCTACTACACAGTGTAAAGAGCACGATTGTCTTGATCAGAGTGAAGTATTTAAATACAGTATATCGTTGTGTGTGTACAGGATGGTACTGGGGAGCAGTGACGGCAGCCCAGGCCCATGCTGCTCTGCAGGAGGCCTCGGAAGGGTCTTTCTTGGTACGGGACAGTAGCCACCCTCAGTATATGCTGACCCTCTCCGTGAGGACTGTACGGGGTCCCACCAGCATACGGATCCAATACAGCGGGGCACAGTTTTTACTGGACTCCTGTTCCCCGGCCCGACCCAGCCTTATGTCTTTCCCGGACGTGCCCAGTCTGGTGCAGCACTACATGGGACCAGGGAGGAGAGTGGAGGAGCGGAAAGCAGAGGAGAAGCCTTCCAAGCCCTGCCAGCAGACGATCCAGGACACATCGGTGGTGCTAAAACTCAAGAAGGGCGTGTACAAGGTGCACTCCTTTCCTTCCCTTCAGCACCTTACACGGCTCACCATAAACGCGCATTCGGATGGTCCTGACCAGCTGCCACTCCCTAGGCCTCTGCTGCGCTACTTGCAAGGCTACCCCTTCAAAGTATGACTGATCCTTCCCAGAATCATTTCAAATGACTTCCAAGGAAAAAGAACTGTTAAAGTGACCACACCACATATGACAATCGCTGTAATGGCAGTGGAGAGGCCAGTCGGGCAAAGCCACACTGACTGTACTCATGACCGTGTGTTTTTTCTTAAATACGCCATGGGATGCCTGTGTAAGGTTTCAAAGACTTGATTTGTCAAAGTCTGGGTTGTCATACAACCTGGCGAGAGATTAATCACAAACAATGCTCAGTACTGTAATGTAATATTCTACAATTGTAATGTTCCTGAGCAATTACTTGTTTTCAGTGAGACATTTTGTTTTTTATCACAGTAAACATTTACTTTTTTTCTACCTAAATAAGCAAGTATGTACATTTTTTTTTCTATGAAAATAATTGACAGTAGACGTCTTTTCACATCGTTTTGTGTTGTAGTGGTTGAAATCCCATTATAACCCAACTGGATTAAAACTCTATAACCACTTTTCTTGTGACACTTGTTTTGAATCATTCAAATTTCACAAAGGCTTTGTGTCCTTTGAGATAGAAGTACAGTATGTGAGGGGTAGTTTTTTCAGAGTAAGCAAAGTTCGTTCAGTTCATTTTCTAGCTTAACAATGTGTGCGGCTTACGTCTGACTCAGCGAAGGGGAGGGTCATTCATCAGTGGATTCGTAGAACTACTGCATGCTTTCTGGGAGGGTGAGATTCGGAGAGGGAGGCTTCTAAGAAAAGGCTTCAGTAATTACCTTCAGCCCTATGCAGGCCTTTTTTGTTTTTTGTCGTCTCTCGCTGTTATACAATTGACATTTTGACACAGTATGTTGCCTCTTTAAAACCCCAACGCAACATGAATCCAATGTAAACTTTCGTGAATAGGACATTTTGAATAGTGTTTTTGGGGGGCCAGCGCGTGTTTGTTCTGGGTGGGGGTTCGGGGAACTGAGGTTGTGACCACCTGGCCTGAAGCCTGTGAAACCCAACCCATATCTCAATGTTTCTCAATCCAGATCATGCATTTGACTTTTTTTCTGAAGGATGCAGAATCGTGGCCTAAAGACAGGGAGAAAAGAGCACATTCAGATTAAACATCGTTCACACTCCAGCTTGAAATAAAGCAGAAAGCCATTGAATTGAATTACATGCCACACTGTACATGGTAACGACATACACATTGTGAGCTTGTATTTGGGCTAATTTCAGTGAGCAACATGATTAAATCAGGCATAAGAGCAAATACATAAATACATGAAATGATACTAGGTCAACACATTTTTAAAAATAGGCAAAAAAAGCATCAAAGACGTCAAGCGTGACATTTTCTCCATAACAACCTGTCTGTGATGTCGTGTCGTGTGTCTACATATTGTAGACCTTCTACGTGGTCCTCCACCCAGCGCTGGATGAGTGGGGGGTGGCGTGGATCAACCTCCAAGTAGACGGGGCTGTCAGCAAATGAAAAACATTCACATTTAACTCAATCAACACTTGAACAAGAGTTCCTTTAGATGGAATTAGTAGCACATGCCCAGAATTATTATAACTGGAAGTGCTTTTAAAAGCTTTACTCATTTAAGAAGGAAACATGATACTTGTGTTTTTCAGCAAATGCCTTTCTTGTGACAAGCGGCAGCTTTTAGGAATTAAACGGGGGGAGGGAGGTGGTGCAGTCCATTACCCGTGGTTTATTAAGATCTAAACGGGGGGAGGGAGGTGGTGCAGTCCATTACCCGTGGTTTATTAAGATCTAAACAGGGGGAGGGAGGTGGTGCAGTCCATTACCCGTGGTTTATTAAGATCTTCGGAGCCAGAGTGAGAATCTGTGTGATCACTTTCAGGCCATCGTGGCCTCCGTCGAGTGCAGCATGGTCCTCAAATCTGCAGGACGGCAGGGTTTGCACGTTCATTCTCACAGAAAGGCAATCTCAAAAGAGGAAATGTTTTCATTTTTAGAGGTTTGACTAAGTCCCAAGGAATAAACTTCCCCATATGGAGGAAAACTAGCACTGAGCAATTAGCGTTTTTCTGAGTTTGGTTTGGTTACTGGAAATATCTTTTGGTTCAGCTATTGCCATAGTGATTCAGCACACTGTCAATAACTTTGACAAGAAAGAATCTCTACAAGGTAGATCAGCATGTATTTATTGGACAGCCTTTTTTCACCTGAGGATCTCAGGTTCCAATGATGTCATATCCTCTGAAAACAGGTATGGAGGGTTGCTGACCAGCATTGAGACAGGGCTGCAGAGGCCCACAACTGCTTCGGCATCTATGAATGAAACTCTTGGTAATAAGTATAAATATTTTGTGAAACTATTAATTGAACAGTTAGGCCCTATTTTACACTTCATTGTATACTCTAATTCAAAAGGTTTCACCATGACATGACTAAAGAATAGTGACGCTAGGTTGAAAGTGGTTAAAGAATAAATGTCTCCCAATACATTAACAGTGTTCACTGTTCACTTTACCTTTTATTATGTCCACATGATGGACTTGTAGTCTGTCTTGAAGTCCTAACCTGCAGAACACCATCAAAAATGACTTCATAAGAGCAAACAGACAACAATGAACCTTTTCTCATGTTATGATTACCTCAGTGCATTCTCTCTGGTTAATTCCACTGCATCCTGGCTCTGGTCCAAAGCAATTATTTTGATCTAAAACAGACAAACACAGCTTTGTTGCTATTTGGCAAGAATCTAATCAATACTGTGTAAGGTCATGATAACCGTAGAACTGGGCAGATAAATGGCCAACTGGGCCCGCATTGGGGAGAATTGAAAGGCACTTGAAAGACCTGGTCCTGGGTTTTGAGGGAGAAATGGGCACTATTTGTGGGAGAACTGATCCCATTCTCAGTTTTACAATCTAGAATGCATTCTTAATCACTCATGAACAATGAGGTCCATATAGCATTTGCTGTACAACAGCCTGGTCAATCTTAGTCAAAGATAAACTTATAATTAAGGATACTGCCCAGTTCTCACCTGGGCCCACTTAGCAAAAGTGCACAGTTCTCTTGTATACCAGTGTACTACTGCAGGGGTTCTCAACGTTTTTGTCCGGGGACCCCCGGAAATGCTTTGGCAATGTCTCGGGACCCCCGCCCCGCCCCCTCCCGACCCCCAATATAAATTGACTGCTACAATAACCTTAACCCATTTTGGGCGGGAACCCCTTTTGGTGTTTTAAGCATTGTTATAATTTAGCTATTTAAAAATAGCAGATCTACAAGCTCATAGCGCGCCACCGAGTGGCGCGCTACGAGCTTGTAGGTCTGCTATTTTTGAAAAATCGTGAAAAATAAAATAAAAAACAAAATCTTTTTTTTTTTTTGAAAATAATTTGGGGACCCCCTAAAATAATTTGGCGACCCCCCGAGGGGTCGCGACCCACGGGTTGAGAACCCCTGTACTACTGGAGACCAGAGAGAGTTCCTGTAAGTACCAAAACGTATGTTCAGATTTACAGTACAAGCTGACCTGTGGAAGGTTCTTCAGCAGACTCAGGGAGATGGCGCCAGATCCACAGCCCACTTCCAAACATGTATATTGACCCTTAATGCAAACTCCAGCCCCCTGCTTCACCTGCATGTCTGCTAGGATTATCCCTACTAATTCCTGTAAAAAGCACCAACAACAACACAAAATCACACCCATGTGAAGTGAGGGGTGCTCTTGTCATCATACATCATCATATTCCGGCCAATCACATTTCTGTGCTTCATCACTTCCACATGTTTATTCTGTGTCCTGTATAAGTTCTCTCTCTTGATTGGATATTATGGATAATATTGGTATCCTGACCTGAAAATGTATTTTCTGTTTCCGTCTTCTAGAGCAATGATTACTTAGCCTGGAAACCAGACGAATGATGAATTATATCTATGCAGTAATGTTACTATCAGAATATAACACTTATTTGTTTTTTTTAAATGTTTTTTTTGTGGCTCTCGCCTTTAGTTTATATATTTTATGGAGGGACAGACAGTAGGCTGACAGGAAATGGGTAGAGAGATGGGGGGGTGACATGCAGTAAAGGCCATCGGGATCGGGAGTCGAACCCGCGGCACACTGCCAGACTGGATTACCAGCCAAGGTGCCTGGACCACTGAGCCACGGCCCAGGCCAACACTTATTTTAACAAACAATAAATACTTACTCCCAGATAAAGATTAACATTGTATGTGTCTATTCTCCCTTCTAACCTCTGTTTCAGGTCTCGGTATGAAAACTGGAGGTCTCATCTTCAGTGTTAGATCTCTGAAGTCCCACTCTTCAATGACATATTGCACTGGAATTCTAAAAAGTAAACGCATGACATCCTGACTGTGATCAGTACCAACAGTTATAGATGTTAACAGGAGTGGTGGTGTTCCATACCTGGAAAGACGTTGGATACACAGCTCCCACATCTTCTCAGTTTGTTCACGGCTAAGACACGCGGTCAGGCTTTCCCTTTCAAGGCTTCCTATCTGAGGAAACAAATAACCCATGTGAGTGGAAGGGATTGAAAAGTAGAGGCATTGTTGAAACATTTCTCATGGTGTAGGGCTCTGCGATAAGGACAATATAAAATATCTCGATATGTTTGACCAAATACCTTGACGAATTTAATACATAGGACCAGAATGGAAACAGGCTTTTTGTGTTATCCTTTTTTGCATCATTATATAAATCGTAAAATGCCTTTATCGAAGGCGCATTACAGAGATTGTGCATTACATTCACACACACACATTCACACACGGATGCCGGAGGAAACCATGCAGGGCACCAACCTGCACATCGGGAGCAATTAGGGGTTCAGAGTCTTGCTCAAGGACACTTCGACACTAACTCTGGGGGAGCCCGGGTTTGAACTGGGAACCTTGCGGTTGCCATCCGGTCACTCTACCCCTAAGCTACTGCCGCCCCACTGTAGACTGTACCACTGTACTATTTGCAAACTGTTAATAAAGTATTCAATCAATCAAAAAAAAACATAATGTGAAGATGACAATCGGTGCTTTCACAAAACATTTATACAATGACATTCATCCAAACGACACATTTTGAGCTTGTAGATCAGCTATTTTTGCTATTATTTGAATTGAAATCCTGAATGATTTTTTGCTATTTTTTAATTGGAATCCTGAAAAGTAACATTTTTATTTAATTTCAAATGCCTTTAATTATAGTTATGTTTATGAATTCAAATACAAATACAATTCTAATACTAGTCATTCAGTTACTAATATGGACTGAAGTAATTTAAAGCGTGTCATGTTTGCATGTTTGGAATTGTAACAGCTGAAATCAATAATATATCAGTACACATTAAGTGAAGGCGAAGCCTGCATGAGGCCCCGGGCCGCCAGTTGTCCATGTATGCTCTAGTCTACAGTGGTGGAAAGTAACTAAGTACTTGTACTTAAGTACAATTTTGAGGTATTTGTACAATTTCCAGTAGTTTTTCTTCTACTCCACTACATCTCAGAGAAAAAAAATGTACTTTTACTCCACTACAAATATTTGAAAACTTTAGTTGCTGGTTACTTTGGAGATTTAAATTTTGATTAGAAAACATACATTAACCACTTCAACCCTATACATTTTGGCCATTTGAAAATAGCCGATCTACAAGCTCACAATGCGTCGCAACGCGACGCATTGTGAGCTTGTAGATCTGCTATTTTCAATAGATTTTGTACACATTTTGAACTTGTGAAATGGCACATTCTGCACAATGAGTACTTTTACTTTTAGTACTTTAAGTACATGTTGATGCTGACACTTTTGTATTTTTACTCAAGTACATTTTCAATTCCGTACTTTTACTTGTAACAAAGTAGTTCTAAATTGCAGTATTGGTATTTTTTTTTTTTTAAAGATATTTTTTTGCGGCTTACGCCTTTTATTGGTTTTTGAAGGGACAGACAGTAGGCTGACAGGAAACGGGAGAGATGGGGGAAGACATGCAGTAAAGGCCGTGTCGGGCTCGGGAGTCGAACCCGCGGCACACTGCGACTGGATTACCAATCGGGTGCCCAGACGGTTACGCCACCGCCTGGGCCAGTATTGGTACTTTTACTTAAGTAAAACAATTGAGTACTTTTTCCACCACTGCTAGTCTATATGGTGTCCGCGGTGGCCGTCACAGCTTGGTTTACTCACAGTTTTAGCCCCAAGCAGGTGTGCAATAATGTACTGGCTGGAGCATTCAGGCTCAGAAATGCCTCCGTCCTCAAAGCACCTCTCCCATAAGGCCATGGCTTGCAGTGCCGTGATGCTGGCTGTGGGTAAGGCTGGGACACTGTATGACACCTGGGGGCCACACATTCCCTAAAGAGAACCATAAGCAGTAGAACTGAAATATACCTTGATTGATATGCAGTATTAACAACAAGCGATAAATGACAAATGATGGCTGAGTTGTTCCAACAGATTGCAACGTCATAAGTTAAGACACAAAGCAACTTAGAAAAACTCTTCAAAGCTAGACAATTTAGTCCTCGATTCTGAGGATCCTTGAGGGGGTTACCCCAGCAAAATTATTGATAGTTTAGGATTAGGATTAAGAACCAAATGGAGTCTGTAACTCTGAGTGTGCAAATGTACTAGCCATGGTTCATATTGAGTTGTTCCAACAGATTGCAACGTCATAAGTTAAGACACAAAGCAACTTAAAAAAAACTCTTCAAAGCTAGACAATTTAGTCCTTGATTCTGAGGTTCTTGAGGGTCCTTGAGGGGGTTACCCCAGCAAAATTATTGATAGTTTAGGATTAGGATTAAGAACCAAATGGAGTCTGTAACTCTGAGTGTGCAAATGTACTAGCCATGGTTCATATTGATTGATTCAGGAAATTGTATTAACAGTTTGTAGAATAGGTACAGTTCAATACAAAATCTGCTAAGAGGATAAAACCAGAAAAAGCAAGTCCTCCATTTTCAATTCATCAGAACATTTAAAGACATACAAATATACACTTCTATGCAAAAATAGAATTGGCTCGTACTTCACGAGCCATCATCATGATCATGGTCATGGTCATGTTTCAGGGCTACAATAAATGTACAAAACCTTGTTCACTCTCAGAGTTATGGGGGTCCATAGCTCTGGTCCACACTCCACAAACCGTAGGAGTTATGGACCAAAGCTTTGTATTGCCAAACTGGGGGTCCTTGAAATCAAAACATTTGAGGAGAACCACTGATCTATATCTGACATATCTCTAAATGTTTTGATGATTTGAACATGGTGGACCCTCTTGTAAGTGTAATGCTTTATTGGGTCGTCCACTCACAGTTAACAGTCCTTGTATTGAGTTCTGCTTGAAATGTACTGTAATTCTGCAAACTGTTAATAAATATTTCAATCAATCAATCAATCAATCACACAACCTAAGAGTAGGCTAAACGCAAGGATCCCATTACTGTCTCTAAGAGCATACCTTGACTCCATCACAGCTGCCTTTTAGAAAGCGATGGTGTTTACAGAACACATTCAGAGGTCTTCTCCACATGATCACCCCACACGTGTTGTTCAGCAGGAGAAGATGCTATGTGAAGTCACTCACAGTGTACGTGTCACCCACAAAACACCACAACCAAGTCCATAACGCACGCTTTACTGCCACTATGCTGCATGCAACGTATTCTGACGTTTACTAATCTAAATAAACTTCACTGACTCAGATTTTACGTGGTCAATGAATAGAATAGCCAACACACGACTCAAAACAGACTGTCTAACCTTGCGTCATCAGGCGTTTTACTGAACCTGTAGGGCTGTAGAAAGCCACGGATTTCTATGTGCTGCTACCTACTACTCACTCAGATCCACTCTAGAGCTAGCCTACTGTAATCCGGTCATTTTCAAGCAGGCATCGATGCCGTATCGATCCGTTCCTGATCGGATCATCTGCGAGCTGCAAAGCGAATTGATCCCAAAAACTACAAAAGTCAGGTCATTCAGTTCATGTGAATAGAAACGCGCCCACTGCGCCGCGCAGCAGCGTCACAACATGAACAATGCATTGCACGCATGCGCTGTAGGACTCCAGTAAACACAAGTTGTGAGCCACTGTGAATGGCTGGCTGCCTGGCTGGGCTGTGTTGTTGTTGTCTTTTTGGTCATGAGCGAGATGTAAATGAGACGCAGTTCTTCGCCACCGCCACGGCAGAGAAGTTCTTTATGGCGTTCGTCACATGTCCAAGTCCTAGTACAGCTGTTAGTTATAGCCGCTAATGTTTTTCCTAGCTTAGAGTTCATTCAAGCTAACCGCTGTTAGCTCGTGTGAATGATGGACACATCAGTGATTTAAGTTTCTGCACAGGTCTGAGGCGCTGTTGTTGTTGTTTTAAAGAGCTAGTCAGCTAGGGATTTCAATAAATTACATGCATATATGATGCACCCAGAAATGCCATTGTTTTCAAGATAGCTGTGCTGAAACAAGCTGCCTTGTCCAAATAGTTAAAATGGCCATGAGCACTGACAGCAGAATTGAGTGTATATTCTTCAGTGAGTTCCACCCTACTTTAGGCCCCAAAATTACCTATCAGGTAAGAACACATTGACATTGATGCATTTGCTATTCTGCTTGTTGGGATACATGCTGTTTTGGTTGTCACCCTGTCTGAACTGTCCATGCTCAACAGGTCCCAGAAGAGTACATTTCACGAGAGCTGTTTGACACAGTGCAAGTTTACATTATCACCAAGCCAGAACTGCAGAACAAACTCATCACTGTGTATGTACCTAAGACTACAGTGTTTTCTAGCTCTGGTCAATAGCCCTAATGCTGTTGCATTAGACTAGAGCTATCTATGGGACTTTCAATGTATTGCCCTCGCATGAAATGCAGACCAGCCTCTCGACTTCTGCTAAAATAAAAAGAACGCTTTCGCTACTCACCAATTCAAAGACGGTTTTGGTCATTAGAAAGACCGGGGGACGCACTCTGAGCCCCCCACCACACGTAGGCTATAAAATGAACTTTTTGGCCCTCTACCGATATTGACAAGAGAAAGGCCCATAGACAAGATTTTTCCTTCCGGTGAAAAAATAATAATTTTCTGACCAAAAAGTGCATTTTATACGTGTGGTGGGGCGCTCAGAGTGCATCCACCAGGGAAAGTAGTCTTTCTAATGACCAAAACAGCCTTTTTATTGGTGAGTAGCGAAAACGCTCTTTTTATTTTAGCAGAAGTTGAGAGGCTGGTCTGCATTTCATGGGAGGGCAATTCATTGAAAGTCCCATAGCTCTAATCATTAGAGCTATGGGACTTTCAATGAATTGCCCTAGCCCTAATGCCGTTGCATTAGAGTCTAATGCAACGGCATTAGGGCTATGGACACGGACCAGAGCTAGGTGTTTATATTTTGATAAACTGCATTATATGAATAATTTTTTAGCTGATTGTAATATACTTGCTGTTACGTCACATATTCTCTGACTGTTGCAGAACTGCGATGGGGAAGAAACTCATCGGCTGCCCGGTCTGCATTGAGCACAAGAAGTACAGTCGTAACGCTCTCCTCTTCAACCTCGGTCTTGTGTGTGATGAGCAAACCAAGACGTGTGCCCTGGAACCCATCGTCAAGAAGCTGTCAGGGTATCTCACAACACTGGAGGTACTGAAGGCTAGAGAGTGGCAATATTTATATTGCAGTGCAGAGCAGTGGTTCTCAGTTGTCAAAAAATAAATACAATGAATAGCCCATCTACAGGCTTGCATTGCAATTGCGTTGTGACCTTGTAGACTTTTTTAGATTGGTCTAAGTATAAAATAGGTTTTATCGTTCCTCGTTTGTTTTTTTCTTCCTGGAAATAAAAACGTCTGGGTTTCCGAGGCTACCCTTGTTTCCAGCCTTACTCATCTGTGAAGAGAAAAGCCTGGTCACAACCTAAGGCAGAGAGTGTATAGCCAGAAGTGTCGGGCCGGGAACATCCGTCAGATTTCCCCCGGATCTCAGGGAGAACGTAAACAGATTTGAAAGCGTCAACGTCATTACCTTGAGCGATGCTTCCGCCAAATTCCACTTCCGTTGATACACTCTACACAGCGTAGGTCTTGCCCAGCGTGGGGTTAAAGAGGTTAAACTGATTTTGTTGCACATTTTGCCTTACCCAAGTCTGCCTGTTTTCTCTACATTGCAGCTGGAGAGTGGCTTCATATCCAATGAGGAGAGCAAGCAGAAACTTGTTCCCATAATGTCAACCTTGTTAGAGGAGCTAAATGCAACGGGAGCTTGCACCTTACCCATAGGTATTGTTTTTGTATAATATTTATGTCTCTTTGAAATGACACAGTGTTAAAACGTTTTACCAGTCCTCACGTCCCTTTGTCTCTCTTTCAGACGAGTCTAACACTATCCACCTAAAACTCATCGAGCAGCGCAAGGACCCCCTGATTGTGCAGGAGTATGATGTGCCCGTCTTCACCCAATGCAAAGACCACTTCATCAAATCCCAATGGGATCTCACCACTCAGCAGGTGTTTTTTCTTCTCCAGCAATATGGTCCTTATACAGCGGGAGTGTCATGATTCACAAATAATGAACAAATCAAACTATGCATTTGGTGATGGATCATTTATACAGAGTGATGTGCAGTGAAACATTGCTTTATTTATTTGTGTTCTGTGTGGTTGTTCATGACACAAAGCCGTTTTAAATATATGTTATAAGGACTTGGTCATTTACTGTGCTATCCCAGTTGTTGTGACTTACTATAACATAACTTAAAGTAGCTTATGTGCCGGGAGTAAATTAACTGGTTAGTTTTAAGGACTCACTGATCTAACCAGAATCTTTGGTTTTTAGATGGTGTTACAAGGTAGAAATCCGATTGGGTTTTAAAGGTTTATGGCTTAAAAACACAGAAATTAGTCCTTAATGTGTCCCCCAGCTTTATTATCATAGGGGTTTTGATTTAATGCAGATTAGAATATAAGGTATGTGGCCTAAGAGAGATTCACGTTTTGTTCTACAGCATAAATTAAACTCGCAAACGTTACATTTTATTTTTTTTGTGTAGTGCAAAAATCCTTAAAAGTGTGTTTTGTGGATATTGGCTTCTTACAAAACATTAATAAACAAAGCTTAATATTGTAAGCCTTGCTACAAAACTCATTTTCTTAATTTATCCAAAAACCCAATACAAGAATTCCATTGAAGTCTGTGGTGGGAACCCAAGTCAGAAGTAGTTTAGACCAACAAAAAGCTTAACCTCTATGCCAATTTTATTATCAGCATATTACTCGAGTCTATATTTGTCCGATTTAAAAATGTTATTTATTCAATTGCAGATCCTGGCCTATATCGATGGGTTTAGACATATACAAAAAATCTCTGCTGAGGCTGATGTAGAACTGAATCTTGTGCGTATAGCTGTGCAGAATCTCCTGTGAGTTGATTATACTATATAAATATACTAATTATTCATTTCCTAATAAAGCCAAGGAAGAGATTTCTAATGTTTTTTTTTACCCCATAGGTATTATGGCATTGTAACTCTGGTGTCAATATTTCAGGTATGAATATAAACCCTACAGCATATTTTTGCTACTCTTTTTTTGAAAATTTGCACCTAATTTATGGTCATTGAAGATGATGTTTTATTGAATTTTGATCATTGTTTTAACCCTTTTAACACCCCCCCAGTATTCCAATGTGTACTGCACCACGCCTAAAGTCCAAATCCTCATAGATGACAAGTCTATTCAAGAGGAATGTCTTAAGTATGTCACTAAGCAAGGTAAATACACTGACTTTTCTACTGAGCCCCGGAGTGGCTATTGAGAGAGAGAAAAAAAATCACACCTGTGTGAACTGAGTGGTGAAACTATACATTTAGTCTTATAGTTACTGTACTGTACTGTATTGTAGTGTGTACTGTGCTCTGTACTGTACTGTCTGTAATGTCTTTATTTTTGCAATATCATTGTACAGGACAGTATAACGTTTTGTGGAATTCTGTTAACCTCCAACCAAATTTGTTTGGCAAATAAGATATATTATACATTTGAAAACGTATACATTTTCTTTTTTTTATGGTTAAGAAAAAGAATCCAGTTGCAGCCCTACTAGTGCATTCTATTGCCTGGTCTTTTTCTCCATGTCACTGTGCTTCTGATGGTCTGTCTATTGCCTGGTCTTTTTCTCCATGTCACTGTGCTTCTGATGGTCTGTCAGGTCAGAAGAGGGCCGGTCTGAGGGACGTGTTCCAGCTCTACTGTGGTCTGACTCCAGGAACCACTGTACGGGACCTTTGCTCTCGCTATTCGCAGCAACTTCAAAGGGTTGACGAGAGGTCAGTCACTACCAGTTCCTGAAAAAAGTTTGTGGCATTTTAAGGATAAGGTCAGGAAGACTCTTGTGGTATCTAATTTTAGGGTGTCTCTATCTCTTGCAGGAGGCTAATCCAGTTTGGTTTGATGAAGCGTCTGATTCGCCGGCTGCAGAAGTATCCAGTGAAGGTGATCCGTGACGAGAGGAGCCGCCCCCCTCGTCTGTACACTGGCTGTCATAGTTACGACGAAATCTGCTGCAAAACAGGCAAGATTAGAAGGTCGCTCTGGTGGTTGAACTGAAGAACATTGATATGCGACTGCGATTATGCTTCTGATGTGTTTTAACTACTTTCAACATGCCATCCCTATTTTGTAGGCATGTAACAATATATCGTTACATGCTGGTGACAATTTGAATCGCGATTAAATCACAATTTGAATTGTGATGCAAACAGCAGAGGGTGCATAAAAGATAATTTATTTAAAAAAAAAAGTAATTTGCTACTATTCTGTATTTTAGCCGTGACGTGAGCACCCCCTCCAGAGATACTTCCGGGTCCTACTTTTGTGTCACTTTTGTGTCCCCATACCATAGAGTTATACTGTGACGCTCCGTCGGACTAAATCTGAGACGAAAACAACCACGAAAGTCTCATTTTACCGTTTTCCTCGCAACAACAAAGCTGCTGCTCTCCCAAATCTGGCTGTGACAGACCGTCTGCCCCACACTGGATATTATCTCCATTTTATTTCATTGTGTCAACTAAATCCTCATTAATGCAAACTAGATTCAACATACTCAAGCCTGCACACATTCTAAATATGCCCCCGAAATATTGTACTGAGCAAATGGACTGTTACCACCTTCAATAATAATGATAATAATAGTCTTTATTGTCTACACATCTTATATTGTTTTTGTCATGGACACTTGTACAAAACATTAATGATTCTACTCGAGTTGGAAGCATTAAGACCCATTTTAACCCTCAATGGCTTCCTTTCTGAAAAATAACGTCATTGTAAAAATATTCTTCACGCGTTTAGATATTCTATTTACAATTAGATGCGGACGGGAGCTGGTGCCACTTGGACCCGGACCTAACGTAGCACTACAAAATGACGTCAGACTTAAATACTGAATAGAGAATTAAAAGAGGAAGAAAATACTGGATTTGTGTAAGTGAAATAATGTGGAAAGGAGGGACACCCGCACACTGCCACTTGCTGGTTTCAGAGCATTTTATTAAAGCAACGTTTCGGTCTTGCGACCTTCCTCAGGCTTAATGGAAGTGAAATAATTAAAAAAAAGTCTGGAAAATAATTTTGTTTCAAAAATTGTGAAAAATCGTATCACAAACCTAGTATTGAGATTTGAATTAATATTGAATGAATAGAAACTTTCGGTCAATGACTCCAAAATTCCGGATCGGCATCAGACCAAAAAATACAGCATCAGTCGAGCCATTGATTGGGCTCTTTAATGGACATCTGGGCATTTCATGGACCCATACTAACACGATGATTTTAGTATGTATGATTGTAACAGCACCCTCTGACTGGCATTGCCTTTTTTTGCAGGAATGAGCTACAAAGAACTGGACGAACGACTGGAGAATGACCCAAACATCATTGTCTGCTGGAAGTGATGTGAGGCAAACCGACACCAATGTCAACTAAATGGCTCTGTTTGACTACAACAACTATGGTACTAACGTACCATGCCATGCAATGTAGGATTCAGGAGTTTGTTTCCATATGCTACAGGCTACAGCTTGGTTTCAGATGACGTTCTCAGAACCTAATTTGGGCCCTGCTTAGGAGGTGATGAGTTCTGGGAACCTGTCGGTTCCGAACATCACAGAACATTTCTGGTTATGGGAGGTTCTGGTTTACCTGGCCTTTGTAGTCAAAACGAGCCATAAGAAAGTGAACTGATTTTGAGCCTCATGGTCGATTGTCCACAGTTGCCTGTTATAAGACATCAAGCTGCCTCAACCAAAGACGCCTATCCCATTGACCCTGAAGCCTGAAGTTAGAATAAAGTTTGATTAAGGTGAATGAAAGCATAAAGTTGTTTGTGTAAAGTTATGGTTTGTTATTTTAACAATGATATGACTTGCAGTAATAAAGAGTGATATTTATATTATAATATTGTTACTGACTGAAATAATGTTCCTAATAAAAGACAAGTGGCCTGTGTGTTTGAGTGAGTGATCGTCATGTGGGGTTCTACCGCCCCCCACTGGCGACAAAGC
This sequence comes from Electrona antarctica, assembly GCF_951216825.1. Lineage (NCBI taxonomy): Eukaryota > Metazoa > Chordata > Actinopteri > Myctophiformes > Myctophidae > Electrona > Electrona antarctica. Next base: position 14,111,442 of record NC_136790.1, read on the forward strand.
AGGTGCACATGTGTCTCATGTGTGCTTGGTTTACACTAGTAACTATGACAACCACTGGAAATAAAGCATAACAAGCCTAAAGCATTGTCAAAACAACTCGACTTGAGTACCGCTTTCTTTCATGTCCTTTATTTTTTGTTTTTTTCTAATTAATACATTGGCTAACTTATTGAATCTCCTGAATGGATACTTCGGTCATTTTTCCTGATGAAGCAGAGGGATATGTGCGAGGTCTGGAAATGTTCTCCCTCAGGGAAATCGGCTCCCCAAGGTGATGAAGACAAGCTAAAAATATCAGTAAACGGGATACACTAATGTTATATAGCAAGTTAGTTCAATTATTTATGTAGCATCAAATGCTCCACAAATTATGTTATAGCTTAGGCCTACTATGCAAACCATACAAGAACACTGGGAATCAAATAGCCAAATATAGCCTATAAAGTTACATGCTACAAGAAACCTGCTGTTACATATTCTGTTGAACTAGCAAAATAGAGATGGCTGGTTTATTAGTTATTTGTTAGTTGTATTAGTGGCTGGTTTTGCTATGGCCAATACAGTTAGTCATCTTGTTTAGGCCTACTTATTTGTGTGTTTCTTACATTTGGACAAGAGTGCTTGTTGTCAGTACTGAGTCCAGGTCAGAACTGCACTTTTGTGTTGTAATTTTGTTCATTCTGTGTTTCCAGGTGGTTCATGCAGCATGAATATATAGAGAAACTAAACATGCAGGCAATACTGAATGTGTCTGCCACATATGATGACTTTGTCAAGGACCTGCTTGTGTTACATAAAAAGGTAAATGCTACATTCACAGCCCTGGGATACTGCAGAGAACCACTAGGGTTCTCAAACATTTTCATCTCACCCCCAAATTTATATGTGTTTGGCCATGGACCCCCTTCTATGTCAGGGGCCCCCATAAAAGAAGATTTGTGTTCAATTATTCCTCAATTATGCACCCGATACCCATGTTTTCATTTCATTTTCATTACAACTGTCTGTAGTTTACCTGTAGTTGTAAAATACTATTTATTATACTGTATAGGCTACTGAATACTGCAGATCAGAGGCAGAGAGTTAAACCTATGATCTGAATAGTTACATTCTCCGCAAATTTATAGCCAGTGAAATAATTGTGAAATTATGTCATTATTATAGGGGAAATTTTTCAACAATTTGGCAGAAGCAGCAGATCTACAATATTTTCACAATTTCCTTTTTTTATTTTATTTTTTTATCAAAATTCTATTAATTTTAGAACAAAGACAAAAGAAAGAAAAACACACACAGAAAAAGGAAACATACAGTACAAACAGAACAAATAATAATAAATAAAATAAAATCGACATTGCGTGTTACATTACTTATGCATGTTACATTACTTAATTCTAGGCATTTACTGTTGTTCATTCCTCCTTTTCTTAGTATAAAATAGAGTTTAAGATGTGGAACTCCCCCAAGAACCTTGTTGGGGGTCCCCTGATCCCATTTTGAAAACCACTGTCAAAATGGACACATTAAAATGGGTAATAATAGTCTTATCTATTTCCTTTCCCTCTCTAGATTCCCACACTGGTCCACAACATGATTCTAGTGCAAGTGTGGAAGCAGAAAGTGTTCCCTATTCTCTGTCAACTGCAGGACTTCAATCCCAAGTCCACGTTTCCTCTTTACATGGTGGTGAGTAGGACTACAGGACTGCTGTACTGTATGTAGACGTGAAATTACCCAGTTTGCAGAGTTCATAGACAGATACCATCTCAGCTGCTTTTCTGTTACCTACCCCCTTAGATTCATCATGAGGCCACAGTCATAAATCTGCTGGAAACGATAATGTTTCATACGGTGAGTGTTTATGCAATAAATACATTCCTATACACAGTACTTATATGGGCTATGTAGTGTACATGTACTGATACTGTAGACAGGGGCTGGGTTATAAACGGAACTTTGCAGGGGGTCTCTAAAATAAACTTTAGGAGCAAAGAATGGAGATAAATAAATAATAGCCTTAGGGGTGCATTGTGTGTGTGTGTGTGTGTGTGTGTGTGTGTGTGTGCGTGCGTGCGTGCGTGCGTGCGTGCGTGCGTGCGTGCGTGCGTGCGTGCGTGCGTGCGTGCGTGTATACAACAACAAGCCTGCAACAACAAGGCAAAAGCCATTGTAAACCAACCCATTGAACACACAACAAACAGAGCTTTGGTGTGACTAGTTGTTTTGGAAAACATGTTTCTTTTAGCACATTTGTCTTGTTAACATGAATAATACTCATAAATACAGGAATATTGAAAATTGCTTTATTTGTGAATGCTTTATTTGTGATTCAAACAATGGTTGTTGGTGGCAACCCATTCCCCCACACATGCTTTCATGGGAGCTCACACCTCTTCTTATGGGAGCTTAGCTCCCACTGGTTCTTACATAACTTGTAAGAGCCCGGGATGCTATATTGTGCCTGCATGTACCATCACACAGATGTTTATCTCCTATAAAGATTTTTTTGTATGATAAATTGTGAAAATAGCTAAACTATAACTTAAGCTCATAAAGCATCACGATGCGATGTATTGTGAGCTTGTAAGTAAGTAGCCTTGGGAATCTATGTTCCCAAGACATGTCCCCCATAGGTCAGTAGGAGCCTATCTCCTGTTTCTATAGTGTGAAGCGGCTTGATGTACAAGTACATTCCCCAGCCATGGTGTACAAGTACACCCTCTGGACATGACACTATATGTCAAAGGGACTTATCCCTACTTATCAAGCCGACCCCTTGATGCTGACTGCCAAGCAGGGATGCATTTGATAGTTTTTGGTCGCTGGTGGCAGCGGTGGCCGAACGGTTTGCGGAGCGGTCTTGATACCGGAAGGTCGCCAGTTCGAATCCCCGGACCGGCACGTTAAAATTACCACCGCTGAAGTGCCCTTGGCCCTGAAGTGCCATTGAACCCCAACCATGAAATGTTCTATGAGCAGGGCGTGGCTGTAAACAAGCATCTCGAGCTTAGTCCACTTACCCTGGGTAAACAAAGAACTTTGCTATGCTTTGCTTACCCCTCAGGGATTTAACCCAGACCTCCCAAACTCAGGGCGGACACTAATTAATAAACAAAAACAATAAATAAACAATAAACAAAGTCACACTGAAGTTGGTTTGTGAGCTTGTAGATCAGCTACTTTAGTTTTGAAAATGTTTTAAAAACAATTGGTGTGCTGCATGCAGGATTCATATGAAGCAGCTGATGATGCCGTGCTAGATTTGGTGGATTACTGCCACCGCAAGCTCACCATACTGGCCAGCAAGACCTCCAGGGAGGGAGCCCCATCCCAGGACCGACATCATCTAGCACTGCAAGCTGATGCCTCCACACTACAGGTGTTTATATTGTTACATATACAGTATCACATGTAATTCACTGTGAATTACAATAACGTAGGAGTGTTTACAAACTACTACAGTAGAACAGAACTCAGCATGGCCAGGCAGAACATCATAGTTCCTTCTAACCCGGTGTAGGAGTTGCAGCTCCAGAGTTCTGCACTGGAGTTCGATATCTCCCTCAAGGCCCTGTCTGTGCTGCGCTATATCACCGATCATACTGACAGGTTTGACCATCTCTTTCTTGACCCTCAGTGTTTTGGAGGTTTACATGAACTGAAATGTTTATAAACTTTATAGGGATAAAAAAAAAAGAATGTACAATGCTGCTAGTGAAAACGGTATCTTTGTTTTTGTTTTTAACAGCATCAGTGTGATCAATCGCATGCTGTGCACCCACAATTTACCTTGTGTATTGGTTCAGCTGATGGACTGTTGCCCTTGGAGTCGTTACAGTGCAGGTACAGTATCACATGTCATGACTTTATTAAATATGAAATATGTCTATGTTTCACATCTGTTAAAAAGAGGTCTGTTAATTAATTTAAATGAATATATTTTTTTTCTCCCACGTTTGTCCACATTTGCCCGTCGTCTACAGGTGAGGTAGAAAAGTACATGAACAACAGCTGGCAGAGGATTCCATCAGAGGACCATCTGAAGATGACCAAGCTCGACGGTCAGGTCTGGATCGCTCTGTTCAACTTGCTGCTAAGGGAAGAATGTCAAAGGAAATATGACTTCAACAATTTCAACAAGAACCAGATGCTGAGGGTATGTAGTGAATAAAATAGATCAGGCTTCTCCTCAAAGTGGGTGCCGTGAGACCAGTCCAGGGGTTGATATTCTCAAGTTTTCCTTGTGACATATCTCTTCCTAACATTATCTGTCAGCAGATATTGGAGGCTAGATGAAAGGGAAGTGTTGGAGCTTTCATAAGAGAACAAATATCGTTACACTCATTCAGCAACTGACATTGGAGGCCCTGTCTGATGAGTCAGGAGCAGCAAAACAGCCAAACGTGAGGATTTTATATTGAGTGTTGCTGCTACCTGTCCCACATCAATATGCCTGATCTGCGAGGAAACGTTATCAAACGTTGTCAAAACATTTAGGGGTGGCTTGGATGGAAGAAATATGTATAAGAGTGTCTTGAGCAAGTGCAAAATGCGTTGTGAGCTTGGATCCGCTAATTGTTCTATTGGAACATGTTCTGTCTAAAGTGAAAGTGGTTAAGTCTTTTTAAGTGGTGCAACCACTTCCTTAAGTGACTATGTGTGTGGGTGTGTGGGTGGGTGGCTGGCTGGGTGCGTCTGAGCACGAAAACAGCATGGTTGTTTTTCACCACCTGTGCGCAACCTAACACACACACAAACACACACGCACATATTAACTGTATATATGGTGATTTTGGGTGTGCCAGTATAGTACAGTGACAGTACAGTACAGTAGAGGGTACAGTAGAGGGACCCCCACACGGTAACTCTGTCATTCCCACACGGAGTTGCACCACTTACTTCACCCGGGTGTGATTTTATATACATGTATTGAACCAATGAAAAGTATTAACAAGAGCTTGTGACAAAATAATAACTACATTGAATCCATTGGAACACAGGTTCCTTTTTTTTCCATTTCCTGAAAAGTAACAATCTCACATGAGGTTTCCGCCAGACAGCGACGATTATGCGTATAGTGTGTACAACTTTACGTGTTATATTAATACATGAAATCTATCCCAGCAGCTGCCGAACCAGAGACAGTATAATCTAGAGAGACACTGGCTGAAGATTAACTTGAAGTATGCACACAGTAGTTCAGGAAGCCTGTCCATGCACAGCCATTGTCCTCCAAAACATGTGAAGATCTCCTCTCTTCTCCTTAGAGGACAGGTCAAGTTTCCATGGTCTGTTTTTGGCTGAGAGTGTTTCCTCCTATTATTAGTTTTTGTCTCAGACTTCCTGGCACATTAATTACCTGTCAGACCCTGTAATGTACAGTACATGGTAAATGATAAATGGTCTTTCTTGCGTTCATATACAGTAGCACTTTGATGGTCTTTACAATGCTTTACAATGTGTCCCTCACATTCATCCACGCACGCACGCACGCACGCACGCACGCACGCACGCACGCACGCACGCACGCACGCACACACACACACACACAGAACAACAGAGGGAACTACTTAGGCCCTGTAGTACCGTCGCACTAGCCTGGCATCGGCAGACTGATCACGTGGGATCACTGATCAATCACAAGTTCATAACGTGGAGGAACTTGAGAGTGTTCCCAGTTCCCACGTGATCAGTGATTGACTGTACGAAGTATGTTAGAATACGACTCGTAAGCTTGTAGAGCTAGAGGCAAACGGGCCATACAAATGAAGGACCAGCAGTGCGATATCGAACGCAGAGGCATATATCCAACCCTGCAACGCTGCTACAGTGCACAGCTACATGTATCCAACCCTGCAACGCCAGGCAGAGGCATGTATCCAACCCTGCAACGCCAGGCAGAGGCATGTATCCAACCCTGCAACGCTGCTACAGTGCACAGCTACATGTATCCAACCCTGCAACGCTGCTACAGTGCACAGCTACATGTATCCAACCCTGCAACGCCAGGCAGAGGCATGTATCCAACCCTGCAACGCCAGGCAGAGGCATGTATCCAACCCTGCAACGCTGCTACAGTGCACAGCTACATGTATCCAACCCTGCAACGCTGCTACAGTGCACAGCTACATGTATCCAACCCTGCAACGCTGCTACAGTGCACAGCTACATGTATCCAACCCTGCAACGCTGCTACAGTGCACAGCTACATGTATCCAACCCTGCAACGCTGCTACAGTGCACAGCTACATGTATCCAACCCTGCAACGCTGCTACAGTGCACAGCTACATGTATCCAACCCTGCAACGCTGCTACAGTGCACAGCTACATGTATCCAACCCTGCAACGCCAGGCAGAGACGCTGCTACGGTGAAACCCTCAGTGTTCATTTAACTCAGAGAGTGTACAAAAGGAACCAAATGGACCCTTTATTGGGTCCATTTGGTTCCATTTGTACACACTCTGAGTTACAGATGGATAATGTAACACTGAGGAGGATTTGACTGAACTATCTTAGGAGACATAATGATAATGTTGGTCTAAAACCATGCTTTTTATCCATGTTCTGTATAGCTCAGGGGGTTCTTAACAGAGGTGTTAGTCGACCAGCTGCCGATCCTGGTAACACTACAGCGCTTTCTGGCTCAGCTCGCCATGACAGACCCCGCCCCGCCAAAGAAGGAACTCGTTCTGGAACAGGTAAAACACACAGCAGGTACCCAGTCTATCCCAATTACAGTATATCTTCTTTAAATGAGGTGTAAGTGATATGTTCCTGTTAAAATGTTAATATATTATCATATGTTCTGATCATTGCTTTAAATAGTGTTTGTTCAGTAACGGGGGGTCTCGCCATCTCTCCAGCTTTTTAATAAACAGAAAATATATTTTAAGATTGGGGTACCAAGTCTTATCCAATCAGGATAATGATCCCTTCAGTTTGTTGGCTTCAATTTCTGCCTGTGTTTTTGTTTCATCACTTCCAATTACACTTTATCCTGTATGAGTTCTCTCTCATAATTGGATAAAATTGGTATCCTGATCTGAAAATGTGTATTTATGTTTTGTTTCATTTAGGCCGTTACTGAACAAACAGCAAATCAGAATAGGCTTATAGACCCATTTAAAACATATTTGAACGAAATTAATTAAATATCACCCTCTTCTATACCTGTTCTTATAGATTCCAGAAATGTGGAACCACATTATGCATGAGAATGGTGGTAAGTGGAAGGCCATCGCTAAATATCAAGTCAAAGAAACATTCAACCCCTCTGAGAAAGACCTGAGACAACAAGCACACAGGTATTCAAAACGTGTACCTACTGTAGCTTCGGATTGTATATTCATATGCATGTGTGCATGTGTGTGAGCTCATTATTTATTTTGATAACTTCCATTAACAAGGTTGGCCCAGACATATAACCTGGATGTGATGGAAAGTTTAATACCTGACAAACCCAAGTGTGGATGCTGTGGCCAGGAGGCCACAAAGAGATGCTCCCGCTGCCAGGGAGAACGCTACTGTAACAGGTAGGAGCTCAATGTTATCATATCAATGATATCATATTGTATATATTCAACATTACATTTTTACAGCGAAGATAGCCATCTATAACGTGTGTGTGTGTGTGTGTGTGTGTGTGTGTGTGTGTGTGTGTGTGTGTGTGTGTGTGTGTGTGTGTGTGTGTGTGTGTGTGTGTGTTGGGGGAGGGGGGTCTGTCTCAGCCTGGGCACACTTTAGATTCCATGCGTGGACAGAAGAAGCTGTGTTTTGCGTCATTTCCGTTTTTTTAGACAGCTGGTGGATGGAAAAGAAGCTCCACCCACGCGGCAGGTTGCCGCTGGGGCAAGCTTTTCCGGGAATCTGGCCGACGCGGCAACTTGCCGCGTGGGTAGAGCTTCTTTTCCATCCACCAGCTGTCTAAAACAGTGGTACCCATGGGGTACCTGAGGGAGTTCCAGGGGGTCCCCAGCTATATGATAGTTTGGAACCAAATGGACCCTTATGGGTCTGTAACTCTGAGAGTGTACAGGGTCCATTTGGTTCCATTTGTACACTCTCAGAGTTAAATTAACAATGATTTTACAATATAAATTGCGGTCTCAGAGATAGAAATGCCATTAAATGGGGGTCCGTAGCCTAATGCATGTCAAACTGGGGGTCCTTGAAATTATACTGGTTGAGAATCACTGCTAGAGCCGTAAAAATCTTCTCTTATGGGGGGTCCCTGGCATATCTTTTCAAATGGGGGTCCGCGCCTCCGCGGGCTAATTAGTGTCAATTTGGGGGTCCTTGACATGAAAAAGTTTGGGAACCACTGGTCTAAAAAAACGGAAAAGACGTCGGGAGTCATGCAGGCAGCACTGTGTATGCCTTGATCCCGCCTCTAGCTGCCGCTGATTGGCCAGGCCGTTTTGTGGCTGGGCATCAAGTCTGCCTGAGAGTTCCCAGATGGGAGCAGGAGGGGGGAACCCAGTGTACTCTCTGCTGCCCCATCTGGCGGAGTCAGGTTAGCTTCCTTTGGCCACGCATGGAATCTTAGATGTGCCCTTTTTAAAAAAAAAACCTTTATTTAACCAGTAAAAACACATTGAGACTGCGTCTCTTTTACAAGTGGGAACTGGCCAAGAGGCAGAAATAAAATTACACTTCAATACCACATCGTCAATGTTACATTTTGGACCAGCAAATACAACATCCAGAATACATCTTTAGAATAAATACAAAAAGTCCCCAGTCCTACTATTTAGTAGCAGGGCAAAATACACCATATACACAATCTACAGTACACGATCTGAACCAATAAATAAATAAATAAATAAATAGGCCTGAACATAGGCTAGTACATATCCAAACATGTGCAGGTGTTGGACTGTACATCAAAGATGATCCTTTTGAAACTTCTCAAGGGAACTTTCAAAGCCAATTTTAGTCTGGACTGTAGATCATTCCACGACCAGGGGCCAAAAAAGGCCAGACATTTTTTACCCCCCTCGGATTTGAATGCTGGTACTACACACCGCAGCCAAGCATTTGACCTGAGGTTTAGGCCGTTTTGGACCAAGTTGAACCCACAGTCCCACAGTCTGTCTGTTCTCTCTGTTCAGTCTGTCTGTTCAGAGAGCACATCTCACAAATCGCTGAACACATCAACACCAAACTTTGCATGCATATAAAGTAGGCCCTTTTTGAAAGATTTAAAAATGTGGTGTCATGCATCATCATAGATACGTCTTAGACAACTGAAGTCCCAACTGACTGATGTCACACTCTGGTCACATGAAGTCTGAGATCGGAGCCTCCACTGTTTCCTTGTGCATCCCAAATTCCACATAATTTATCTCTAGATGAGACTAAAGTCTTTGTCCCACTGTGTTTTTCAGAGAATGCCAGGTGAAGCACTGGCCCAAGCACAAGACCGCATGCCAGCTGATGACTGACGCTACAGAGAAGATTCAAAAGGATTTGAATATCAAGACCTAGAAGAAACCATGTGCTTCTGTGCACCAGTTACAGTAGCGTGGGATTCCTGTATACATTGTCATGGGATTCATGGGAATGTTGGAACTGGCTGCATGACTGCAAGTATTTTGTTGTAACCCTGTCAAGTTGACAGTGCTTTAACTGGAGGCGGCTGAAATATTTTGGATCTGGAATGTTTTGAAGTTCTAAAATGCTTTCATTTCTGAATTTAAACATTTTGTTTATATCGTTTAATCCATTCGTGTGATTAAAATAACTATAAAGGCTGTATAGAATAATGTGTGAATGCCTTTGCTTTGAATTAAAAATGTAATTTTTTTTGTACGTTTTCATCAATAATTTTATAAGCACTAAGTAATCCAATCCACTTTATTTATATAGCACATTTGACAACGCAAGGTATACAAAGTGCTGTACAGAAAGTCAAAAGCTAAATACACTATAAAGCTAAAACAAAAGACATCAACAAACCACACATAGAAAAAGGACACATTACAACAAGCCACAGAAAAACACAGAACTCTCAAACGGAATTAAAAGCCAAGGTGTACAGGTGGGTCTTAAGGCGAGATTTAAAAGTCTCGATGGTGGGGGACAGTTTCACATGGGAAGGGAGCTCATTCCACAGTTTGGGGGCTATGACAGAAAAGGCTCGGTCACCTCTGGTCTTTAAACGTGCCTTTTTTGTGACCTGGAGATTCAACTGGCCAGCAGAACGCAATGACCTTGAGGGAGTGTAAACCTCTATAAGGTCACAGAGATACTGTGGCGCAAGACCGTTCAGTGATTTAAAGACAAACAATAAAATCTTGAAATCAACTCTAAAACGGACGGGGAGCCAGTGAAGGGAGGCCAAAACAGGTGTAATATGGCCACCCTACGAGTTCCAGTTAGGAGACGCGCAGCAGAATTTTGGACCAGTTGTAGACGTGCCATGGAAGACTGGTTTAAACCAACATACAGTGCATTGCAGTAGTCTAAACGAGTGGAGATAAAAGCGTGAATGACATCGTTGAAAGAAAGTACAGACTTGATTTTGGCCAGCAGCCTCAGGTGATAAAAGCTGGAACTAACCACAGCGTTTACCGGTTTGTCCAGTTTGAGTGCATTATCCAATTTGACCCCAAGGTTAGAGACAACGGGGTTGGCATAAGGCTGCAAAGGGTAAACTGTTGCGGCCATCTTTGTCCTTTGTTCAGGGTTGACTACAGGTGCGGTAGTCTCAAAAACATAAAGGAAAACTGACAGAAAAAGACTGTCTCTCTGCATAAGGAAGACTCCTTAGACAGGGACTGGTCCTTAGGGCAGCGGTGGCCGAACGGTTTGCGGAGCGGTCTTGATACCGGAAGGTTGCCAGTTCGAATCCCCGGACCGCCACGTTAAAATTACCACCGCTGAAGTGCCATTGAGCAAGGTATTGAACCCCTACCATGAAATGTTCTATGAGCAGGGTGTGGCTGTAAACAAGCATCTCGAGCTTAGTCCACTTCCCTGGGTAAACAAAGAACTTTGCTAACTTTGCTTCCAGGGGGTAACAAGCAACATTTCTTACTAGGCCTTTATTTGAAAATAGTCAAGCTCACAGCATATCACACCACAAAGCGTTGTGGACTTGTAGATCTGCAGTTTTCAAACAAATCTTGAGGGAAATGTAAACATGTTGAATACAAATCTTGTATGCAGGGAGTCCCTGGCACAAACATATTTTTGCGCCTTGACATGAATGTTTGAGAAGAACCACTGCCATAGATGCATGAGATGGGGAAGGAATCCACCGTACTTCTATCCTCAATATTTTTGAGTGGTGCAACCACTCCCTTACGGAGCTATGTGTGTGGGTGGCTGGGTAGCTGGCTGGCTGGCTGGGTATGAGCACGAAAACAACATGGTTGTTTTTCACCACCTGTGCGCAACCTAACGCACACACAAACACACACGCACATATTAACTGTATATATGATGCTTTCGGGTGTGCCAGTACAGTACAGTGGAGGGTACAGTAGAGGGACTGCCACACGGTAACTGTCATTTCTCAACCATTTCGGACGCGGGGCGGCACGCCGGAACCGGCACGCCGGAACCGGCCCCCTGGGCGCGTTCCTGGGGGTCTGGAACTCCCCCCCCCCCACACACACACACACACCCCTGGGGACCCCCAAATGGTAACTCTGTCATTTCACTACCGTTTCGGACGCGGGGCGGCTCACCGGAACCGGGGCGGGCCGGCACCCTGGGTGCGTTCCTGTGGGTCTGGAACCCCCCACCCCCAGAAACCCCCACACAGAGTTGCACCACTCACTTCACACGGGTGTGATTTTTCTAAATGTACTTGGGGTGAATACTTTATTTTTAGCAGTTTGGAAAAAACAAAAATAAAAAGCACAGGAAAGTGCAGTTCTATACAAGGTCTGCTAAGAGGATTTTAAACCAAAGTAAGCTTGGCTTGTTTCCATTTGGAGTCTTTTTGTGAATACTGGACAACTCACCCCGGTGAGTTGTCTTCACTTTCTGACATGGCGGGGTGAGTTGTCTGAGTTGTCTGACATTTGACCGTACATTTGACTCTTGTGTTATATTCTTGTGAAATATTCAGTAAAGTATTATTGTGCAATATTCAGTAAAGTATATAAAAGAGCTCCAAGGCTACATATTCAGTCAGACAACTCATCCCGAAAGTGAAGACAACTCACCCCGAAAGTGGCCGAAAGTGAAGACATCTCAGTTTTTGAACGGAGTATAGGATTATAGGAGTATAGGATTCAGTTTTCACGTCTGCTGGTAGGCCTATAGCTTTCCACATTTTTGTGGCATAGGAGAACGAATTTAACATTGCCATATAGGCCTACATGTCTGGAAAACGGAACATAGGCTATAGTCCTATTGAATTTCTGATTGATTGTTGGTTGGTGGTATTTAATCTAGTCAAATTAAGTATGGGTTTATCACTTTCAGATGTTCACTCACACATGTGCTGAAATCAAAAACACATTCATATTTCGGATAATTCATCGGAGGGCGGGAGACTACTTTATACGCCCACGTCCATGTCTCAGAACTCAGAAGCACCCCCTATGTGAAAACATTCCGGATGTCAACTCAATCTCTGGCATCTCACTTTTCTTGTCTTTTCCTTTGGTCTTTATTATCTCGCTGTAACAAATGAAGGTGACAAAAGAGGACGACCGCATTGCTACTGTGGCGTAAAGACCATGCTGCTACTTGGAAAAGCGAGGACTGATGCTTTATTTACACTTCCAGAGATAATGTAGGGCAGGCATACTGTATGGCAGGCTGCTATATCAGAGGCTGTACATCTCCGACCCGTTACTTTTAAGTAACATAGCGGTTCCTCCGGAAGATTTGGTTGTCGGCTAGAAAACGTCTTGAGACGATCCGACTCGAGTTGGTGGCGGTGCTAAATTGTTTTAGGTAAGTACATATTGTGTAACTAGTTAAGATCTTCTCATAGCAAGTTGGAAACGATGCAGAAATGTCTTGAGAGACCCTTGAAGTGTCTCTTATATTGTCTTATTAAACACTGGACGATTTCCCCTCACCCCTTGTTTATCCTTTTATCTTTTTAACCAGCTAGCACTGTTCTTGTACTTTGTTTTGCTTTGTTTTGTTTTCTTGAATAAAGTTTGTTCCTAGCCTTTATGTAAAGCGCTTTGGGTATTTAAAAAAACGCTATACATTTGAGCTATTATTGATTATTATTATTATTTCCTGACGACAATAATTAAAGTTTGACACCAAATTGAAATGTAACATAATAGCCTACTCGTCCTGTGATTATAGTCTACTAGTGCAAGCATGGGACATTATTCACAAAACAAGTTTATTTAAATTATTGCACATTTCCACAGGTAACAGTACTTTGCACAAAACACTAGCATTGACACATTTGATTAATGTAGGTTTATACATCATATAAGGAGTGACATTTGAAAACAATTAAAAATAGTAGGAAAGAGTTAATAGAATAGCAAATGAGAATAAGCTCAAATAAAACAGTAGATTAGATAACAATCTAATCCGCTGATCCAACTCACTATGTTGTCCTAAAAACAGTTGTCCTAAAAAAGCTATTATGCAATGTCACATGTAGCCTGTAGGGCCTAACTTGGACTTTCCAAAGTCAACAAATGAATGATATGACTTTGTTGTTGCAGGTGGCCTGTCCCTGTATGATGATGATGATGGCACAGCCCAGGACTGAATGACAAGATGTCTTGGGGGGAGTTCATTGAGCTCCATGACCTGAGACTGGACAGAGACCAGATAGAGCTGACCAGCCCACCGCAGGTACCTAGTGGTGGAAGAACATGCAGTATATTGTAATGCATTAAGACATGATGTGGCCGATTCTACAAAAGGCCTTTATCAGCAGTTATCACACTTTCGAGATCTTATTTTTGAGTGGTGTAAACCACTCCTACAACTGGCTTTTTTGTTGAGTGGTGTAAACCACTCCTACAACTGGCTTTTTTGTGCAGAAAAAATGAGCATGGTTGCTATGTTCACCCTGTTGTAATGATGTAATGAAATCACACCCGGGTGAACAGGGTGAACATAGCAACCATGCTCATTTTTTCTGCACAAACAAAGCCAGGTAATGAAATCACACCCGGGTGTGATTTCATTACGTCAGACATGATTTCATTACGTCAGACAGACCTTACACCACTCAGTTCACACGGGTGTGATTTTATTTAAATGTAAAAACAATAATCAGATGTACAAGTTTGCAGCGTGGCACTAAGTGAAGACGCACTGTGAGCTTGTATGCCTGCTATTTTTGAATAGCCAACATATAAAATCTAAAATGACACAGATCCTTTCCAGGTTTTATTGGGTTAAGTTAAAGTAGAAATATTTCAATATAAAAACTGTGCTACAAGTAAAGTAAAAGCACAAACGTATATTGTCATGAATGTCTTTCGAGGATGTAGGCCTATAGTTGTGAGCTTATAGATCGGCTATTTTTGAATAGACGGAAGTATAAAATAGTTGAATTGGTTAATGTATATTTTCTTATTTATTGTAATAATAATCCAAACATAACTAGTAACTAAAGTTTTTAAATAATTTTAGTGGAGTAAAAAGCAATGGTACAATATTTGAATCCAAAACGCTCGCACTTAACCTACTTAACCTACCATACTTAACCTACCATACTTAACCTGAGGCCAATTCTACAAATTCTACACACTTTCAAGATTTTTCTAAAATATTCAAAAAGATCCACTGTGAGCTTGTATATCTTCTAGTTTTTGAATAGCAAATGCAACAATCTAAAATGACAGATGCTTTCCCGGTTGTAATGGGTACAGTATGTGAGTGTATATGTACTTAGTTGTTTCCCATCTCCACAGGCAGTGGGTGGTGGTGGCAGCAGTGGCTCAGGGGTAGAGTGGCCGGTAGAATGGCCGGATGGGAACTGTGAGGTTCCCAGTTCGATCCCGGACTCCCGCAGAGTCAGTGTCCTTGAGCAAGACTCTGAACCCCTAATTGCTCCTGATTTGCTAGTTGGTGCCTTGCATGGTTTCCACCGCCATCGGTGTGTGAATGGGTGAACGTAATGCACAATCTATGCAAAGCACATTGGATAAAGACGCTATATAAATGCACCGTTTACCAGGCACCTCGCTCGCCTCCTCGCCTGGAGCGCACCAATGCCCTGAGGATCAGACCAGCCGAGGTGCCAGAGCTGCTGAGCAGAGTGGGCATCATCAGACTCCTCAGTGACTTCAAGGATCCACGGCTCCTAGAGGAGAAGGGAGAGGGGCATAACTTCCAACCCTGTAGCCACGCACAGCCCACCTGGTGTGACCAGTGTGGAGACTTCATATGGGGCTTGTACAAGCAAAGTCTCCGCTGTGCCAGTAAGTTCATTGTTTTGCATCCATCGTTTTGATGTTGTGTGAGTATGTGTAGGTGGCGCAACAGGTAATCGACAAACTAATCAATGTAATTGATTATTAAAAAAGAAACAATAATCAATCATTTAATAAGATAATAAGATAATCGATTAATTAACAAAAAAAATTGCATGCCACCATTGTGCAACGTTATACAATAACGCTTAAGTGGTTACTCGATTCGTTGATATATTAAAAAATATATATATACAGGACAGGTATATATTACTATAATTATTTTAAAAAACCCACTTCTCGATTATTATTTAATTAATAGAAAAAAGTATTCAATTTAGAATTTGTTTAGGAAAATATTCAGTAGTTGCAGCCCTTATTATGCCTGTGCACTTGCATGCTCCTGTGTGCATGAATATGCTAGAATGAGAGACGATTGACACTATTATAGAACTACAGGAAACTATTAAGGCGGTCATAGACTCAAAAGACTTCTGCATTAATTCATGGGTGCGTTTCAGCGGTCTGTGCCAGGCCATGTAGCTTACGGTCATTCAGCGGTCTGTGCCAGGCCATGTAGCTTACGGTCATTGTTTCAGCGGTCTGTGCCAGGCCATGTAGCTTACGGTCATTGTGTTTGAGCAGAAGTAAACTGGGCTGCCTGTCTGTGAGAGTGGCTCTATTTGAAGACAACATTACTCACTGTGGCTCAATAGGCTTTAATGAGGAGTTTCTATGAGGGGAACATTATGATTCCCAGCAGCATGTCAGCAGCTGAGCAGCATGCAGTAAACACATGAACCATGGCGTCACTGTTCTGGGCATATCATCATAGGCCAACATTCAGAGAAAATCTACAAGCATGTACAAAGCATGACTTTGCGATGCGTTGTGAGCTTCAAGATTGTTGTTTTCAGCTACGAACTTTGATGTAGAGAAGGAGAGGGTATCGATAAACCCCTGTGAGACTTAAAAGGGTTTGAGTGTTTTTTTAAGAAGTTGTGTGGTCATGTCCAAATTCTGGATTAGCTAATCATCTATATTACTTTGTTCATGCTTTAGTAAGAGATGCAAAACATGTTATCTTCCTTTTGGACATAAATGTACCTAAGCCTAGGTCAGGCTTTAAAATAAAGCTTGTTCATTATGCATAGAAATAATTAGTAACAGCTCCCTGAACTAGACACCACAACTGCTCATGCAAAAGAGTCACTAACATAATGTCTTTGCACTAGTGATCACACAGCCACTCCAACAGATCATCAACATATTTATTCCATATGTGTATGCTCTCTAACTTATACTGTATATTGACTATATAGTGCTATAGACTAGAGCACTAGACTAGACTAGAGCATAAGCCCAAAACGTTATTGGCATTGCAATGTAAAGCAAAACAGATTAGATTAATATGTAACTCCTGACTGCCACTATACTGAGCATGATGTACAGTAGAAACATTGAAAGTAATACATACTATGTACAGTATGTCCATGGTATTGCTAATATACATTTCATATATATTTAGTAACCTGTTTCCAAAAAAAAAACGTTTTACATAATTTGCAAATAATGTGAATGAAAATATCACATCAGTTATCTTTAATAATTCATAAGGAACAAAGTTAAATGCATAGTATATAATTGTTGTGTTTACTTTATAGTATATATTTTTTCACCAATAATTATCCTCTATACCAGCAGTTATCAGCCACTAGATTAGAGTACCTGAAGAAAACACATTGCCCTCTTGCTGTCATTTTGTATTTTCACTGTTTGTTTTGGTATAGACATTTTTGTGCTACTAAAACCACCTTTCAAGATTCAAGATTCAAGATTCAAGATTCAAGATGTTTATTGTCACACAGATGTACAAGTACATGCATTGTGAAAAACTTAGGTTGGGGGTGCTCCACAATACACAATAAAAACATAAATAACAGTGCAAACCCCATGTAAAAGGTTATTTAAAAGGTTTAAAACAACTCAGATAAAACCCATGTAAAAGGTTTTAAAAGGTTTTTAAAGGAACACAGACAGCACACAAGGCCTTAATACGTGAAAGTGCATTGTTCATTTGTTTAGAAGTCTTACAGCCTGGGGAAGAAAACTTGAGTCTGGTTGTGCTGGCTTTGATGCTTCTGTAACGCTTCCCTGAGGGCAGTAATACGAAGAGTCTGTTATGGGGGTGTGTGGGGTCTTTGATGATTCTCCGCGACTTGCTGAGACAGCACTGGTTGTACAGCTCCTCCAGACTGGGCAGCCGACATCCACCTGTCCTATGGGCGGCCTATGGGCCATATGTTTACATGCCAGCATTCAGCACAAATCTGATTATAAGAGAGGAGTCACAAGGAGACTGCATCATTCCATTAAGAAAATCTTCTTTCAGTCAATCTGCCTTCCCATTAAAGGAGCACATGAATGGGATGCTGTACCAACCTACATCAAGGAACTCACCACTTACATGTCCTTTACTAGACAGTTTAGTTTAGTTTAGTTTATTTGCACATATGTACATAATAACAACAATATGGTAAAATAAAATAAATACAGAAAGCAATACTTCAATAAGAAACAAGATTAGTTACATACATGATGTGCCGGTGCCAATAACCCAAATGGGCTTATCGAGTGGCCTTCCTATAGAGGCTACCAGTTGAGCTTAAATAACAGAATTAAGATATGAATAATATTGGTAGGCCTAAAGATTAAAAAAAATGCTAATAATAATGATAATGGAAAAAAAAGAATGCTAATAATAATATCAAATAATAATAGGACTAGGGCGTGTTGCCCAAGCTTGTTAATAGAAATTGCAGTAATTGTCTCTTAAAAGAACTGAGGTTAGTACAGACTCTGATATGAGACGGTAAGTTATTCCAAAAGTGTGGTCCTCTGAACTTGATGGAAAAACAACATGGTTTACTACAAGCCACCAAATATATCAGCCCTGGTTTGGAGTTCAAGGTTCAAGGTCTGCGAGGAGCCCAGAATGAATGAGTAACCCAGCACCATCTTGTTCTTGTATTAACAGATGTGTGTTGTTAACCACTTCAATCTTATACTTATTTGACCAGGGCCCCTCAGGGCTCTATACTTGGTCCGCTTCTCTTTTCCCTCTACACAAAATATCTTTGTCGAAATTAGCCGATCTACAAACTCACAATCAGAATAGGAACACTAGGATGCATGTGATTCAACTGCCCTGTTGCTTGACAGATGCACTGTTCCTGAGAAATAAAAATAAATTATAAAATTTGGTAAGATAGCATTTCTGGGGAGTTATTACTGTGAGGAAAATTAAAAAGGATACATACAAATCAGTATTCCAAGCTTGGATGACAGGCAATGAGGGTGGAGATTTGTAATACATCTTTATATATAATGGAGACTTCTTATAGAGCATATTAATGCATATTTAATATTAGATTAATATTAGAAGCATTGCTTGTGTTTTACTGTCATTTCATTTTACATGTGAAGGAATCAAACTGTAATGACACTAAATGGCCAGTGGAGGACGACATTATCCATTTATAATTCCAACCAGTCCTGAAACTATTCAGGCTTGGGATGTTTTATATAGTTTTTATTTTGTATACATGGAAAAGTCTTCATATAGCACAAACATGTATACACATGTATTTGTTTCATGCTCATGTTCTATGCAAATAACTGGCAAAGATTATGCTACCTAATTTTAATATTACTTTCACCAATTTACAGATTGTAGATTCACATGCCACCACAGATGCCGTGCCCTCATCCAGTTAGACTGCAGTTGGGACCGATCCTCCACAGCTGACCAAACATGTGTTGTAGAGCACACCATAGAAACGGACACGAATGTGGTAAGGACCTCAGTAGGAAAGTATTTAATTAACTTGGCTGTTTGCCATGGCTCATATAACTTTGGATGCAATCAGATGGGGTTGTTCCTCTTTTAGTTGTTAAACATTGTCACTTTGCATACAGAAGTAAGAGGTTCCCAATATCTGAGTCACATGTTTCTCTTAGCTTCCCTCAGCTGAAAATAATAATAGTTAAGTTCTTCTCACTCTATAGGAGAACTGGGTAAGCTGAGCCACCCCATGTTTCAAGGAGCCCCAAAACAATATGCAGTATGCATGCAGGCGCAGCAATACCAATTATAGGTTGATCTTAACATTACAGTAGCCATGTGATGGTTTGAATCATAATACTGCACATGTTGAATTAAACTAGAGCCATGTTTTTAATTATTTTTTTCCCCATGTGAAGTGATTTTATTGAGCTCCTGATATGAATCAGAATAGGAAGTAAGGTGGTATCACACATCAGATAGGGTTTATTCTAGTTACCACTTGATGTTTATAGATCAGATATGTTATTTCCGATCATGGCTATATTAGGTCAAATGAGCAACTGATTTGGGGTAAGTTGAGCCTATTAAATCAATGAGAAAAATATACTTCTTATTAAAATATTATTACACCAAATATCTTTCTTATTTAACACATAATAGTGAAGACAGTGAAAGGCTCTGGTTTTATTATTTTTAGATTGGACTAAATCTTATTCTATGAAGATTATAGAATGAGCTTTTTTTGTTGCAAGATCAACTAATCCCACACTGTGGGTAAACTATTGTTTTATTTTTTTTGTATCTATGTTCCCTCTGGCAAACGTTCCTGCTTTAGGCGTTGTTTGGTCACTTGGACAGAAACCTTGATGTCCACATCATAATGACGACCTGTGCGTACCCAAATAGATAACCGATTCCCAGAATGTCGGTATCGGAGTCAACAGTGCCACCATCACACTGTTCGGCGGAGGCTGTGGGGATGGTTAATGTATGCAGTCCTACCTGGCCTGAGTCAAACTAACTGGGCTCAGAGCTAGGTAGAGCTAATGCTGTGGACAGCACACAGGATAAATCTGTCCTTTTCACAAAAATTCAGGGCAATAACAGATGCAGGACAGATGACAGCCAAGGTTTTGAGATCCCAAAGTCTTATTTCTGAGCACCCAGAATCACATATACTGCTTCCATGCTGTGTTATACAGAGAAAACTGTTGCAGGGGAGAGCATATGTTAAAGTCTGTCTGGACAGTGGCTTTCCCTGAATTGTGGTATGACAGATTTATGCTGTGGGTATCAATTAACTCATTGTACATGCTAGACAGGTTATAGTCACACCTAGCTCTGAGACCTTAGTTTGACTCTAGCCAGGTGTGACAGCTTAACTCTGCTAGTGCCTTGCTCGGGCATGCCTCATCATAGTGCTTAAGGTTGCGCTTCTGTTGGAGTGCATGCCTTGTTTTCAACACTTGTATTAAGTCTGCTCTACAGCCAGATTCCTTCGACGTCAACATGGTACGAAAAAGGTATTGAGTTTTTGGATATTTGATTTGACTGTGCGACGCGTTCTTGTTATTTGACTTGTTCTGTGTTTCAATATTTGAACTCTTCCTGTAACTGCAATTTGAGAACACTTTTTTCTTTTTACACTTTTACACTACAATCGTGTTTACTCTGATCAGAATTCATATGTTTGAAATGGACCATGCACTCACTTGGTCCTTTTAGGATCTAAATAAGAGTTCTTAAAAGGACCAAGTGAGTGCTGGTGATCTTTTCAAAGATATACTGCCAGAATTGTGCAAACGATAAACGCGCACTGTGAGCTATTCAACTGATGAGTGCTCACATTCTCTTTTTCAAGTTATCCAGAATTCCGTAGGTGCCATGGTATGCAAAAGGCTTCCCCCAGCATGACTATGTAATGATGCAGAGGTAAGCGTGTTGCATACCATGTCACCAAAGGGCTGGCTCTGAGGCTGAGGGAACATTGGGCCTAAAAGCTGACCCCTCTGTGGTTGTGCCCCAAGATTCACACAACAAAGGTTGTGACATTTAGCATTATCTGTATTAGTTTGCCTAAATCCAGCATACAAATAGTGGAAATATGAGGAGCACTTCTTACTTTCATTTTCCATGTTAGTTTGCCTAAATCCAGCTTACAGTTACAAATAGTGAAATTTACCTAGGGTTTTTATGCTCTGGTGCACATTCATCTGTAAGTGTAAGGCATGCATGTGAAAATGTGAAAATGTCTGACCCATTGGCTCAAGGGAGGCCAGCTGCCTTGGCCTTTGAAATCCCTTAGCTGTTTGATTGGTTCGGGCTAGTAGTTTCATTATAACATGGGATGCAATGCAAAGGTGTGTAGCTAGCGGACTAGCAGATACCAACCTGGGACGCCTGGCATTGGCACGCGGGTGGAGCAGCCGCCCTCCACTCCCTCCTATATCCAGCATCACTCAGGGACTGTACTCTGCTGTGTTGCGCTGCAGTGTCTACTTGGGTGGTGCGCCCTCTTCCCCTCCTAGCTGTACCTTGGGTCGCCATCTGTTCTGGGTGCTTGACACATCGACAAGTGCCCAAATGCCATCCTCATTCTTCTCTCCCTGATTCTAACAGACAATTGCTACATATCAGGACAGTTTCGCATATAATTTTGTCTCCAGTTGGCTTGCTGGCTGGCTGACGAATAAAAATTAAAATAAAAATTAAAAACTGCTGTGGAAAAGGAATGATATTCATTGTTACCTGCTGCCACAACAGGGTGTTTGTGTAACAGGTAACACATGTAGTTCAAATCATAACAAACTTAAAGGAAAATTAGTTCCAAGATGGGTGTGGTACGAGGAAGGCAAGGGAAGTAGGAGGCAAAAGGTCATCACAGATAGCCTACTGGCTGAATACCAAGCCTTTCAAGCTTTGAAGTCAAATTAGTTCTTGAACAATAAAAAATAACAAAATGTTGCCTCTCCTCACAAGACACTTTCATGCGTTTTATTTTGCAAAAATATATATTTATTTAACCAAACGTTTTAATGATAATCTTTATTTTAAATACATAGAATAGAAGTCATAAAAAACAAGTAGGCCTCAGAAGTAGGGGGGGAAAAAAGATTCCTAAATGTTCACATGTCGCCCAGGGATGTCGCCTCACATGATCCGCTCTCACGTTGGCAGTTTAATGTTGGCCTACACAGGAAATTAGAGGGGTGATGTCATCGGCGAGTTGGTATTTCCGTGTTTCCCAAGGGCGTCCAATCAAAGCCAGTTGCGCCGGTTTGTGTATTTTCTAAACTCAAACTCAACGGCCTTTCTGGTCCCGCTGGGTGCTGCTGGGTGGGGCCACACAGCGGGCCAGGGTGGGTGGGGGCCACACAGCGGAGGGAAACGACCAGGGCGGGGACCAGAGTGCATCCTGTATGTTGTAACTGTTCACACAGTTTGGTTAAGGTTTGAAGAACGCACTAGTCTCGTCGTAACGTGGTCGTGTTTTGTAGGCTGAAGATTGAAGAAGAGGTTTTTGTAGCTGAATAAGCGAATACATTAATAATTGACTCCGTAGTGTCACATTGTTACATTGTAAATCTGATCATGAGCGTTAAAGTCAAAGAGGCGGACAGCGGCTCGGATAAGACCCCGTCCTTTGAGATGACGTGGGGAAGCTCCACTAGCAGCGGCTACTGCAGTGAATCTGACTCGGATTCGGAGTTCGAACAGTACTTTACTGCCAGAACATCATTCATTCGTAAACCCGTTACACCGAAACAGGTGAGATAGACGTTTTTTTGTTTTGTTTTCCGGATTCACGATCTCACCCGATGACCTAATACTGTTGTTGTTAGCAGATTGTGATCATACTTTTGTAACTTTAGCCGTTTTAATGAAAAGGTGCTCTAGAGTTGGTCTTATAAGTTATAGCCTACCCATGGTCTTATAGTAACTATAAGACCATGGTCTTATAGTAACTATAAGACCATGTTAAATCTGGTCAGTTTGTACTACAGTTTATGTACTACGTCTACCGGGGTTGACTGGACGGATATGTAATTCTGGCCCAGCTTTGTGATATTATTGCTTTTACTTAACGGCGGAAGCTGTTGTGTATGAAGAACCGTTTGCATTATTTATTCTTTGACTTTATTAATACAAACGGAACACTCCTTCTATAGTTATTACAGTGTAGTCTCTAGAGACAGACAAGAGGGCGCTGTTTTTCCTTTGATTTGCCAATGGGTTCCCAGATTGATTACAGTGAAACACACACAAACACAGAACGCGACTATGCTGAAAACAAGCCCACAACTGTTTTAATGACGTACTTACTCCACCTACTCAAGTTTCTTAACAGTCATGGTTCATTCATTGTTGTGTATCTCATTAAACGCAGTTATCAAGCATATTCTTCCACATTTTAGGTTGAGCAAAATGACTCACGGAATGTTTTGGGTTAGGTCTTTCCATAGGGGATCATTCATTTTGCACTCATCTTTGTTATATCCCCGCCCACAGTGCAGTTTCACAATGGGATGGTACTTCCTGTGTAAAGAGCACAGAACAAACAGGTTGTTTCATACTGAAACAGTTGCTTTCTAAACATACAAGCTTAATAACATGTAGCAGGCAGCGGTGGCCGAACGGTTTGCGGAGCGGTCTTGCTATCGGAAGTTTGCCAGTTCGAATTCAAATTACCACCGCTGAAGTGCCCTTGAGCAAGGCATTGAACCCCTACCATGAAATGTTCTATGAGTCTGGCTGTAAACAAGCATCTCGAGCTTAGTCCATTCACCCTGGGTAAACAAAGAACTTTGCTTTTGCTTTACATTCTCATTTTGACATCAAACATTTTGTGGACAGGCAGATAACATGGGCTGGCACATGCAGCATGTAATTATGCACGTGTTCTTGACTGCCATAGTAAAGACAGCTGGCCCATGATTGTCTACTGGACATAAACTCAGCCTTCCCTTTAATCTGCCCCAGGATTCATGTTATTGATCCTGACAATGATCAATGAGCTGCTGTTAGTTCTCCATTAGGTCTCCAAACAGCTGTGGCCAGTTGGGCTTCTAATGAGACTCTAATGTTCAATAAACCAAATCATTTTAAAGTGGTCATGGGGTCTGGCTGGACAGTGCTTGAATGGAGTACCGTAATATTTATGTAAAAATGTATCATTTCAAAGGAGACTTTAACTCTTTTCCACATAATTAGATGTGTATCAGTCGTAGTGCTGATGTTAGCAACATCGATCAAGAGGGGTTTATGGATATTGATCCACAGGTTATACTCATCAGGAAAGGCTATTTAATGTGTTCTCCAAACTACTGCTAAACCCGTGCAGGTTTTGCAGTACATAGAATGTTGATTTCAGAGAGGAAGTGAAGTTCCACCATTAGACACAGGAAGAGCATAGCTGTGGTTTCCTTCGTGTCGAAAGACCTTAAAGTCTGACTGGCCTGCAGATGCTGGAGGGCAAATGTGCACGATGAGAAAAAGATGACTGGTGTTCTGGGAGTGTATGGCCGATGATGAGGCAGCTGACCACAGGATATGCTGTGTTAACAGAGGAAGGCTTTGTCCCATTCGGCAAGGAGGGGAGCAAGCCTGGGGGTGGGGTGCTATTTTTACATGAATACAGTGTTTAGGAATGCAGAGCAGAGGCTCTGCACACAGTCCATGGCAAACAGCTGCAGAAACCAGCAAGTTCCTAATCCTCATGGCCACCCGATCTACCACCCTCCCCTCCCCCACGAAGAGATAGGAGGAGTTGAGGAACCGGGTTGGGTCCAATCAGTGGGCAGAGAGCTGACATCATGGGTGTCAGTTCCTCTTTGCTACGTTGACAGGAAGTCAGGACAGGAGTCTGATGCAACTGGTGCTGACTTTGAGAAAGAGAGAATGGACTCCATATAAACAAACAACTACAACTCTGATATCTGTCTTATTTATTTTGCTAAACTAGTTATATATATCTGTTAGAATAGCAAGAGATTAAGATTATATACTTAAGTAAGTAAGCCTTGCCATGAGGCCCATAGGGCAGGATTATATCTCCTGTTTCTGTAGCGTGAGGCAGCTTGATGTACAAGTACAGCCCCTGGACTAGCTCTGGTCCATAGCTCTAATGCATGGCATTTAGAGCTATGTTACTGTCAACTTCCGTAGCTCGCATGAATGCAGACCAGCCTCTCGTCTTTAGCGTAAATAAAAATAATGTTTTTGCTACTCACCAAAACAAAGGCGGGTTGTGTCATTAGAAAGCCTACTTTCCTTAGTGGAAGCACTCTGAGCCCCCCACCACACGTATAAACGGTACTTTTTGACCAGAAAGGGATTTTTTTTCACCGGAGGAAAAATATTCTCTATGCGGAAATTCTCTGGGCAATATCGGTAGAGGGCGCATTGGAGTAACAAAGTATTTTTTTCCGGTGGAAACGAAATCCCTTTTTGCCCAAAAAGTACCGTTTATACGTGTGGTGGGGGACTCAGAGTGCTTCCACTAAGGAAAGTAGGCTTTCTAATGACACAACCCGCCTTTGTTTTGGTGAGTATCAAAAACGTTCTTTTTATTTACGCTAAAGACGAGAGGCTGGAAGTTGACAGTAACATAGCTCTAAATGCAACAGCATTAGAGCTATGGACCAGAGCTACCCCTGGACATGACACTAGTATGGGACTGACCCCCAATCTAACCCTTGATGCTGAGTGCAAAACTGGGTCCCATCTTTCACAGTCTTTGGTATGAACCATCCGATCAAACTCCCAGTCCCAGGGCGGACACTCTAACCACAAGGCCACTGTGCTGTTATTATACTATATATACATACATACATAAAAAGCTTTGATCTACCATTGCAATTTCAGGACAATCCTCTCAGGTCCTCGTTACTTCTTAAAGATTTCAGACTTTGAGATTTTAAAATAGTCTATTTCCCCCAAATGCTGAAACGTATGTTTTGACTATCTCGACATACGGTTTCAATTACGGTGTTGACATCTACTCTCAGAATTTATGTGAACTCATAGAAATGTTATGGTTTTAACTTGCCAGCAGCAGTATGCTATTAAACAGCTTAATTTGCAAGAAGTTGGCCCCTGTAAACACCACCATTAATGTCATCTTGTCCCTGTAACCTTGACCTCACTTTTCCACAATGGACATCTAAGCTATCAATCTATCAATATTTTTGGTGATTGGCATTGGATCAATAATTGGCTCTATATATGCTAGTTAGTACATTATTTTCCACATGTAGTCAGCATGACAGTGAGTGGTTTTAGCCATAAAGTAGTAGGCTGTATGTTTCAATAGGTCTGGAGATGGATAAAAGATAGCTCAATGCTGACACCTGCTGGTAAAATAATCCCATGTTTTTAGCAGATGCTTTTCTCCAGAGTGAATGACCGTTAAACTTCAGACATTTGTTTGTTCTTTCATTTTTGTAGGATGAACATGTTGAAGTAGGAAAGAAGGAGCTGACATCTGCAGAGATTCAGCAGAAGGTGAAGGAGTACAATGCTCAAGTCAACAGCAATCTGTTCATGAACATGGTGAGTCCCCACTCTCCTCTGACCATACCTACGTTGAGTGAAACATAATTGTAATAATGCATTGCCATGCATATACATTTACCACAAATATCCTATTTTCTTTTACAGAACAAAGATGGCTCCTACAATGGGTTCATAAAAGTCCAGTTCAAGCTGGTACGCCCTGTCTCAGTTCAGCCAAAGAAAGGGGCTGCAGGGCACGATGCTGGAGGCAAGAAGGCCGGTTTAGTGAAACGTCGCACATCATTCTACCTGCCTAAAGACGCATCCAAACACCTACACATAAGCTCCCGAACGTCCGCCCGTGAGGTCATTGAGGCACTGCTGAAGAAGTTTACTGTGGTTGACAATCCTGGCAAGTTCGCTCTGTTTGAGCGCAGTGAGCGTCACGACCAAGGTAAGCCTCATTATTAGCCTAATTATGAACTCTTGGTCAAAAAACAGCACAATATATTTGACTAAATACATTGATAAATAAATTATAATCAGCAATACCCATATAATAACTAAGAGTGTAAAGCCAGAATAGAACAGTTAGAACAGTTGGGTAAAATTACAAAACGTAATGCCATATCACAATATTTGGATCTCCAAAATCACAGATGATATCTAGTCATCACAATATTGATATAATGTTGATTTATTGCCCAGCCTTACCTCCTTAGTATTCATAATTTGTTTACAGAGCTTTTTCCTCCATTTCCCCACAGTTTACCTCCGTAAGCTATCTGCTGATGACCGCCCACTCTATCGACGTCTTTGTGCTGGCCCAAATGAGAAGGTCCTCAGCCTGGTTCTGAAGGAGAATGAAACTGGAGAAGTCAATGTGAGTATGACTTCTGAGAACCAATGTGGTTCATCTATCTCTTTTTTTTCTTTTCCCCCCCCCCCCCCATAATATCCAAAACACTTCTTTGGATCATACTCTGTTTCAATTATTCACTAGTACACTTCAGTGAATAAATAAGCACTAATACACAACATGTCCTCCTTTACGCTATGCAGTGGCACGCCTTCTCTAGGCCCGAGTTGAAGAACTTCATGCGTATCCTGCAACGTGAAGAGGAGGAGCATGTCAAGCA
Source organism: Electrona antarctica (assembly GCF_951216825.1). NCBI lineage: Eukaryota > Metazoa > Chordata > Actinopteri > Myctophiformes > Myctophidae > Electrona > Electrona antarctica. The sequence goes on from NC_136790.1 coordinate 14,139,286, forward strand.
GATAGTACAGCGTTACGCCCTTGCCCGCACCAAGATGCAGGACACCCTTGCCCGCACCAAGATGCAGGATGCTCTTGCTGGTTCTACCCCTGGCTGAGAGGACTTTCCGCCCGGGGAATGGCATGCACCACTTGACTGGAAACTCATCCGAAGTTGACCGGTCGTCTTGCATTCAAAGATCCCAGAGAACACAATTCAAACACCTCCCTCCATATGGAGGAGAGTGAGTGAGAGAATGAAAAGGCGCAAGACTGAGAGAGAGTGCTAGCGCGAACGTGCGTGTGAGAGAGTGAGAGAGAAGTGCCTTACACCTAGAAGAGCCTGATGTGCCTGATGAGAGAATGTGAGATGAAATCATGTAAGACTATGAGCCTGAATAGACACTGGCTTTGTCCATGAATGTCTTTCATTATTGGGTCCCATTTGACTATCTTGAATACCCCAGCTTTGGTCACTTTAACTTTAAAAAGTATATCAGTTATTGCTTTCACCATTCCATTATGTGAAGAAAACCACAAGCATCCGTTAATAAAACTCAGGTGAGGTGCTGGGGTGACGGGTATGAAAATAAAAAAAGCAGCTTCTGCCCACACAATGCTGTGCAAAAATCAACAGTTTTATTGCAAGCTTTTGGTCATAAGTCCTTATTTAGGATGATGCCTTTTGTCCTTATCACACTCAGCTTGCAATGAAAATAAAATAAAAACGTGTTTGCACCACACACAGAACTGAGTGCACAGCAGCTTTTGAATTTAATTACCATTCCGGTGTGTAAGAAATATTTGTAAATACTTGTTGATAAAGAATTATAACCTTTTTCATGGCACCTGCAGTCTTATTGTAGTTTGCATGTTAGCAGTTTGAAGCAGATTAAATGCAAGAGGTAGCCAACGGCAGCCATGGTAGGCAACCAGCTCTTAAAGCAAACAAACAAACCTTTAATTTGCTTCTTTTAACTTGCACATGGATGCTTCACACAGCTGCACACTGATATCCTTTGAGAAAGTTAAAACTATTTCTAGCTGCCAGGATTTTCGTTTGACCCAGGCCCAAGTTCTCCAGTATTTTCTTGTACTGTCCCGACTCCCTGTGTGAGTACGACTGATGTATAATACGGACATTTGTATGGAATTATGAATGTTAGAGAGAGAGAGAGAGCAATGTCGAAATCACTTTGGTTGACTGGAATACTTTATGAATGACATATGTTCAACTTTAAGCTGTTTGTCATTCCTTTTCTATGTTTTGTGTTGTCTCCTTGTTTTTCTGTTCTTTGTGAGATTCATCATCATCTTTGACTCATTTCACTGTCTGCTTTGATATAAATGTCTCAAAATGTTAGTGCAAGTTTTCTGATTTATTTCTGAAAAACGAAGAATGTTGTATTACACTTATTGTGTTCATTCAATAAAGAGTGCCTAAACGAAATAATTTATTTTATTTTACATATTCATATAGCCTAATAAATTATGCTATGACATAGCATACTTACAATATGTAGTTAGTTTATTATAGTCTACCATATATGCAGCTATATTTTATTTATATAACTTGTCACTGTGTCTTTAAGCCATATCCGTGGCGTTGAAAAAACAGATCATCTACGATGCGACCTGGATGCGACGCGTAAATCTGTTCTTTTTTTTTGCAAGCGACACCGTCGCACTTCGCTGTATATACTCAGCTTTTTTACCGTTATGTTTAGCTGTCAGGCTGATCATCAAGGACGCGTTGTAACGTTATAACAACACATCAGAATAAGCGAACTGCGAACATCTTCACTCAAGAGCGATGTTTCCATTTCCATAGATGGAGGACCAACATGATCATGTATGTTTATGTTTTGTTGACTTGACACCACTTGACTACCCTCTTCTTCTAGCATTAGCCACATTAGCTAAACGTCAATGCACGCCTCCAGACCGTAACATCTATTTTGTGCTTTGACATTAGTCGTAATGTGCGACAACACAAAAATAAAATACTTTAAGATGTAAATACATAATCTTTAATCAAGCTAAAGTTATACTTTAGCCCGACAGACGTTTACTGTCCAGCCTTGTTTACCGTTAGCTAGCGCAACTTATGCTAATGTCATCAACCATATGACTAGCTCAAAACGGTGTTTTTGTTTTGTTTGTTTTTATTTTGTTTGTGTATTATTCTTAATAATATTATGGTTAGCAAACTGTGTTGATCTCTCTGATAAAGCATTGCTGGGTAATAATTAGTGGTTATTGTCCCAGGTTATCCGATTGTTTCAGTCCTGCCTGTCCTGCAGTCAGTTGTAATTACAAGTCAAATGCATTGTTGATGGCAACTTGAATAGTGAATGATGAGAGCTGAGCTGTTGTGTTTACTGTCTGGACTGGAGATGTGTGAGACGATACAATACATTGAGATAGGGTGCATGCAACGTTACCTTTTGCTTTGCTAAATGTGGCTACTTCCCTGGGGTGATATAAACATGACAGTGCATTCATTTGCATTAGCAATGGCAACATTACAGTTGCTTTGCATTACGTCCCTGTGGTGAACTGAAGTTTACATAGCGGTTACATTGTGTTTTGGTGATGTAAAGGTTGTAAACCACCAGTTGTTCTCTTCTCAAACGGTTTAATGTAGGACGCCCCATACAAGATTTGTATTCTTAAAATGTTTCAAAAATGTCCATGTGTCTGCATCTACAAACTCACAATGCAATGCATGACACATTGCCAGCTTAAAGTGGTTAAACTGATTTATATGTTTAATGTATATTAACATATTTCTCTGGGGACCCCCTGGAACCACCTCAAGGACCCCTGGGGTTTCCCAGACCCCACTTTAAGAACCACAGATCTAAACATTTACTTTGCAGTTTGCATTGCATTGACTACTACCCTGTTGGTAGCCGACAGGCTTCTTTTGTTTGAAGTGGGAAATTTGGTATATCCTAGTCTTATTTTATTGGCCTAAAATATTGCCAAATTTTTAATAGGGGTTTATATGTGACCATAAGGTTTTTTGTGCAAAACCAATGCTTGGAATGGATTCAGAATCATGAAATGTCACGTGCTACTTAAAGCATAAATGACATTTTGACATTTTTGCCTTTTTATAAAGGATGTCAATGGTATGTATGTGTGTATATATATATATATATATATATATATATATATATATATATATATATATATATATAGACAATATTTTAGGCCAATAAAAAAAAACGATATACCAAATGTCCCACCCCACAACCCCGGCTGCCGGACTATGGGCTCTAAACATCAGTTTCTTTGCATTGGCTACTTCCTTGTGGTGATCTAATTGTGGACTAACTAACCCCCAACAACTTTATTTGGTATCATTTCATTTGTTTCAGATCCAAACATTTGTGAAGCAGCAGGACCGCCTGGCTACTTCACATCCAAACCTTTGAGTAAACAGTGACTATGACCCATCTGTAAAGATGGGAGGAAGTGGGTCTAAAGCCAAAGGTGTCTGGCCTTTCTCAGGCTCTGGAGCTGCTGGCGAATCATCCAGTGATGGGAATGAGCAGTCTTTGACTCGACTCAAAGGCTGCCGAAATGCAACACCATTTGTTTTCACTAGAAGAAGGTGACTAATGGACACGGAATGACCAATTTCACTTTCATTCTGCCTATGCCTAATCTTGCGTAGCAAGACGATCCGAGATCTCCACCTACTGACATGACTGGTGACATCTAAATTCAATGCTGCTTTAGTATATGATTTGTTTTAAAAGCAGTGGCTGTAGCTTTGTAAGCTGGCGTTCTCTCGCTGCTGTTGTAGCCGTTACATTGAATTAGATGTCACCAGACATGTAGGTGGACTCTCTTAACCCATTTTGACCTGAGATCAGATTCTAAAAATGTCTTCTACATCCTGACAGTTTTCTGAAAAAGCTATGTTTCTATGTCAGTCGTTATTCGATTTTTCTAAAATAGCAGACCTACAAGCTCGTAGCACGTCACTCGGGTGAATGTAATGCACAATCTATGTAAAGCGCCTTGGATAAAGGCGCTATATAAATGCACCATTTACCATTTTAGCCTATGCCTATTAACCTGCCATTGTGTTCTTGTTCTTTCTCTCTATAGCTCTTTGTACTATGATGAGGATGGTGATCTTGCCCATGAATTCTACGAAGAGACCATGGTTACAAAAAATGGCAAGAGAAAGTCCAAGCTTAAGAGGATTCAGAAGAATTTAATTCCTCAGGTGAGTTTTTTTTAGAGAAATATTAATCATGTTGTTAATTAGGATGACAAATTTATACTCTGCATTGCGACTTGCCAAAAAGAACATATCTTTGTAGATCTGTACTTTTTGGCAAGTGACACCGTTGCTGATGGAGTATAAATTCAAAACAGTTCTGACACCAATCAGTGGTTATTTAGGGGGGGGGGAAATCACAATTAATGTGACTATTGTTCTTTTCAGGGAATCGTGAGGCTCGACTACCCTTGTATCCATGTAGATTTCCCTGTTGTCCTCTGTGAGATGTGAAACATTGGTCTCTGGTCGACAACCATGAATACAGATACAGGTCTGTATGGCGACTGGCGAGTCATCTTGGTTCCACTCTGAACACCTGAGAAGAAGGAGACATGCTCCAGTCTAGTGTGCACGCCAACGTAGCATCACACATTTATTCACTTTAACCCTAGTGTCTCTATTTTGGATATGTCATTATAGGTGAAAAACTTCCAAAAATCCCCCCAAATTTCAAGATAAAAAAATAATTTATTAACAACTTATTTTCCATCCCAGTAGTGTACACAGTATAGGATACAACAAGTGTGGGTAATCACAGGAATCACACTTTTTTGGGGGGGAGTTCTCAGTCGTTTAACCTATCCTTATATTGTGTGTAGCGCACACTACCGCGGAGCCAAGACTAAAAGACTTAATATAAAATCAAAGCAATCAGATATTCTCGCAATAGTAGGCTAGTTTTCCTTTTGACCATCAAAATATGTGTGGGCTGTGGGGCACGGAAATTGCTAAAATCCCTTGGGTGTGCTGTTTTGCTAAAGACTGGAGCATATGCCAATGACCGACAGGGACAATTTGGATTAAAGCTAAATAACTGTGATTTAGCAAAAATGTGAACATATTTGAATATTAACACGATTAGAAGATGTCCTGTTGACTTAAGTTCAGTCAATTAGAATTTTACAGAGATTGAGAAAGATTTGTTTTTCACAGGAAGTCTTAGAGCATACATCAAGATAATTGTCTTTTCCTCATTGTGCGAGTTTTTCGCATGAAAAAAATATATCCTTGATGTGAAAAGGCTTTAACAGTTCTGCCCCTGTGAAATGTAGAGAAGAGTGTTTGCTTTTGTGTCTGTGTATACATGCGTGCATGTAAGGTTGAAAGGTGTGTAAGAAAGAAAGATGGAGAATGTAGTGTTGGAGTAATGAAGGGTTGTGAAACTCCTTGTATATACTCGTTGTAATATATTATCGTGTCTAAGTCTGTCTCTGTCCTTGGAGGTCAGACCTGCACTAGTGAACATATGATGTACATAATTTCAGATCTTTGAGTTGGAAATACTTGAATAAATGCTTTACTGTGCTAAATTTGTTGAGTGAAAAGGTGTCCGCTTCACCATCCCAGCACACATATTGTTGTTTATTTATAAGATTCTTGTTCTGTTGTTTTGATTTGAAGGAAATGGTTAAAGAACGAATACTTCTCTTTACACGATAGCAAAATTTAGTTGGTAAGTTGGTAAAAATATTTGGACAAACTATTATTTTAATCATTGTTTATCATTATGTACTCAAATATTGACATGACATCACTTATAAAAGCGCTAATGGGATTAATCCGAGGATTAGCAATTTGAGAAATATCTTCACATATTTCTTGGGATCTTCATTGAAAATAGCTGATCTGCAAGCTCACTACTAGGTTGTAGATGGATTACAATTATACTAATAGTGATATATAAATATATAAATACAATCATGACATGACCAGCTAGACACCCAATTAAAATAGAAACCTCATAGATTATATAAATGTGTATGTGGCTTAATTAAATGACCAGTGCTTGGCTGTTATGCATCCACGGTTCTGTGCGCCGTCAGCCATGCACATTTGCTTGATACTTGATTGTTTGATAGAAAGTCCAGATAATAAAATCCTTCCAGTTCCTTCTAAAGTCCTTCTGCTATGACACAAGTATGAACTGAGCAAATCTGCACCATTAAAGTAGTGTAATAGCATGAAAAAGTCACTGTTTTGTGTCTCTCCTAGGCTAGGGTCCTACTTGCCCCACAACAAGGATGCGGGCTGGAAGCGACAAATGTTTACGCTCCCTTTGGGATATATTGCTGGGCCCTATAGGAACAAGGCTTTATTTTGATAAGCGAATCCAAAAGACTAGACATTTTGTTTGAACACCTGTCCTCTAGGTGGCAGCAGTGCTCTGTTCAATACATTGTGGATAGGAGTAAAGGACCATAATTTGTTCTAACTCAAGTGCAGTAACATTATGAAGTACATCTCAGTAACACCACAAAGATGTACTTCGTAATGTTAATGATCACGTTTCAGACCTCCAGTTCTAGGCAACACAGAATGGGGGGACTTTTTTATAATTATACATACAATATACTGTACATTGTGTACAGTATGGACTTGATAATGATTAAAAGTACACAATAAAAATGATCCCAGAAGACAAAGATAGTTGTAAGAAAGGGCTGCATCTGGTGTGATAAAATTGATTGTCCTAGTTTGTGGTGGTCTGAAAGTCAGATTTACACTGGCGATGAAAATATAATGTGGCAAAATAGCCGATGTACAACCTCAACAAGTTGCACCCGCCATGCGTTACTACTTGTGAGCTTGTAGGTCTGCTATTTTAGGCACACAACACCGTTGTAAGATGGATCATAAAACAGGCATAATGGTTTAGACCACATTAGTGTGTTTCAATGTGTTGCTGACATCAGTCAACATAAGGAATGGGTTGGATTTTCGTTTGCAGACGTTGTCTGGTCTCTGTATGGTGTGGAATGTGGTTTGAGGTCCAGAGGTCAGTCACTTTGATGTATCTACTCCCCATTGCTCTTTGATGTTAAGTGCAGGACCATGTCTGTTTTTCAAAATGATGGGGAGCTTGTTATATAATGTATGAGCTTCATACCTTTAGCAGTGTGTAATATTTACTCCAATTAACTACACAATGTAGGCCAATGGCATGGCCAGACTAATATCAATGTGTAGATATTAGTCTGGAACTTCGGTGTAGAAGATTTATTTCCGGCGGTTACAAACACATTCCAATGTCACAGCAAATATGTCTCACTTTGAATAGTGGGCTCTCTGATTTGTCACCCCACAACTCTGGGGTGAGCGAAATGTAATTCAAACTGAGATCAATCTCTCCAGGGATTTTTCCCCCTGTGGCAGATTTGTCTGGTTTCTAGGAGGAGTGCACTTCAGAATCATTTTCTGTCTTGCTATAAGGCCTACGATGTTGTTCAGTAGATTAACAATGATACAGATCTTGTGCAACTATCCTTGCTTATGAACGGTGCTCTGTAGTCGAAAGCATCTAATTTAAAACAATTAACAGGCCAGAACCATTTGGATCATAATGAAGAAGATGGCCATTATGGTGAGGGCTCAATATTGATGGAAAGGAAAAAGAGCTATTTAAATTGAAGCAAAAATACAAATATAACCAAAGGCAATCCTTTAATCTGAAACATTACAATTATATTTCACTGACTTTCTTAAAGCTCAAAACTGGATTCAGATTGGATTTCTAAATCTGCTTGATTCTGTTCACAGCAAGTTATAATTAAAGTTTCAGCAGAAAATACAATACAGTGGAAATTATGGACTTTGAAATTGAGAAATGCAGTTCTTATTGTTCTGGACCAGTGGTAACCAACCTTTTCAAGCCCAAGAGCCCATTTTATTCAATTGTAAGCCATGATCTACCACTAAAATATGTTTTAAAAAACCACTTGTTTTTTGCGATTTCTGACAGGCTCAATGCATGTGCACACATCCAGACAAAGACTATAGTTTAAGAATAAATTCTAATATATAATGAATGCCTAAATATTAAGACAAATGTATTAAAAATATACATATTAGGACAAAAATACAAATAAAAGAAAACGCAAAGGACATGAAATTAATTGCTTATACAGCACAATATTTAGTTTCTCAGTTTGTCAGTTTGTCCAAATGACAAATGCATACATGACCATATATTTGAACAGATATGGTGACCGTGACAGATACAATACTCTCAGGGTCAGCACACCTTAATGAGACTGCTGTGACGTTTTGAAATCTGGTTTATAGTTAGTGATTGCCAGTCTGAGGGTGTCATTAAGATGTGAGTCATTCATACGAGTTCTAAACTTGGATTTTATTATTTTCATTTGTGAAAAGGCCATTTCACATAATAAGTAAGTGGAGCCAAAGTACAGGTAGGCATGCAGCTTGAGTGCACACGACACAATCAGTTGAGGTACCAGGTCGTCTCGCCCCTTTTCCAACTCGCCCCCGCGAAAAGTGAAGACGGCTCGACACAGAATTTCGAAAAGTGAAGACGGCTCACCACAGAATTTCGAAAAGTGATGACGGCTCGCCCCGAGCCGTGGATACAGGTAGATTTTTGAAAATGACTCAAATCATGAAGGCAGCGTGCAATTTACGTGGAATCTTTCGGCTACTATTGTGAATCAGTGGACCATGACAGCTTAAACACAACTCTTCTTTACTTTCAAAACTCATAGTCAATAATAAGGCAAAGCAACATCATCACACATCATGTTGTATGTATGTCAAGACTGAAGGGGCGACCGCTCTTCCCGTTGGGGCGACCGCTCTTCCCGTTGAGGCGACCGATCTTCGCCGCTTTGGGCGAGTTGGAAAAGGGGCGAGCCGTCTTGTATTCTCAGTTGATAGGGCCTACTTGTCTCTGCTAACAAGCGACCAAAAGTCTTGGTCTCTAGCTCTGCCCTGCAGTTGACAGTCATTTACTAGTTCAGAAATCTCCATTTCATCCGAAGTTAATGCAAACACAAATCCTGAATGAACTCCTAGCATCGCCGGGGAGTTCATTCAGGGCACCGTCAGACACCGTCTGTTGTCATTGATAGGATTTTATGAAGAGGAAGCTTGTACTCATGCACTGTACTGAATGCATTGTACACATTCTCACCCTGGGTCCTTTTTTTCAATGGAATAAGGGCAAGAAAGTCCTCTTTGGTGGTAAAATCAGGAAAAAAACATTCGGACAAACACAATTAGCTGGGCAGTGTCCGTGACATCAGTGGACTCGTCAAACTGAAGTGAAAAGTATTCACAAGTCTGTTCTGTTCTGATATGCATGACTATTATGCACAATGTTGTGCATCACAACACGGGGGTTACCGGAGATACCGTCAAACAACAGAACAAACAAACTCCGCAGTTGATGGCCCAATACACACATCTGGGACTGGGACCATCACTGCGAGCTATTCTAAATCCACGTTCTGTGTAATGGTAGTGATGGCTGCCTGTCAGTCTGACACCCGCTCACTCCGGGATCTACTTGAATGGCTCGTGCGAGCTACTGGTAGCTCGCGAACCCCTGGTTGGTTACCCCTGTTCTGGACCTTCAAAATTGTGATCAGTTAATATTTCAGAAAATACAATATTTACACACAATGCTTAATCACAGAATATGATATATACCTGAAAGAGAGAGAGAGAGATGGGTAAGGGCAATTAGCTGCAGTTAAAGGGGTATTTATTTACCAATCCCTTTCAATATACATTATCTGTGTCTATAAATGTACAGTAGAAGCACATTAAAATATCCCTTGTACATTTGATGAATTATCATGTGAACCAACTATATAGTAAACATGAGGATATTGCTTGTTTGGGTTGTTTGGGGGATGCTTGTTTGGGTTGGAAAACATTGGGGTGGAATTAGATATACAGTACGGTAATGTATGTTCAACAAACAAACATACAAAAGGGACAGCCCATAAAGTTTCTTAATCCGAGAAACCTTGATTTTAGAACACATTCACAATGGTCTGTCTGTAACAAATAATTGTAACTTGTAGCATAAAAAAGGATGCATGTATTCTTTGATTTGTTGTCCTATAGGTCTCGTGAATCGTAGGCTGTATATAGCCCCACTAGACACCATCTTCAATAATGAATGTAATTAACTGTAATTATACCTATCTGAGCTAAGCAAACATCAAATTCTAATCTCGCGTTTTAACACATTACAACAAATAACATGTTATTATATCTGCAGTCCGCCGCACAAATATCTCTTTATTTAGAGAGTCAGATCAGATAATAGATCAAAACATTTTAAACAATGGTCATTAAAGGCCACAAATTCCTGGCAGAGTATGTTTCTGTCTAACTTATCAACTCTGTCTGTGCATATGACAGTACCATTGTTTAGTCTTTACTGTGGGTTGTAGCCCTGTTTTCAGTAGCCTCGGGGGTTACTGAAAACCAGGCACTAAAACGTTGCTCGGCCTCTGCAGAGGAAGCGGAAACATCAAACCAACCAACATCAAACTGACCAGAGCTTCCACCTGAGGTAACAATCTTCACACGTCAAGTGTGCATTATACAACCAATCATAAGCAAGAATATAATCATGTGATCACAGTACGACGGAATGTCTCTATAGGCAGAAGTCACTACTGAGATCAGTCTGCGTACTGTACTCACTGTACAGTAGCAGTGTGTTAACAACGTCATTGCTCATCAGAACAGCAGAGTGTTGTGCTCTCTTCCTTGTACAATGGTTACACTAGCACTAATCTCTCAAGAAGAGATGATTTATTTTTAACAGAATGGGTGCTCTAGCATAGTCAGCAACATATTGTACATTGAGTACAGAGAAAAACGGTTTAAGCATTAAACAAGTAATAAAATGTTCAAGGTGACAGAATAAACTGCTTATTCTAACAAAACTGCTTGTAGCCTAATGATTCAACATCCAAAGACTTCATCAGAGACTTCATTAGAGTGTCCGGCATCCGCCCTTGAGACTGGGAGGTTGGGGTTCAATCCCCGTCCGGACGTCATACCAAAGACGATAAACATTGAACCCAATCCCTCCCTACCTGGCAGTCAGCATCAATGGTTGGATTGTAAATTCCTGTGACATACCAGCGTCATGTCCAGGGGGTGTTAATTGTTCATCATGCTGCCTCACGCTATGGAAACAGGAGATAGGCTTCTGACCTATGGGCCACATGGCTCTGGGACCATTGGTTCCCAACTTCCTTAGAGCATATGCCTTTCATGCGGAAGGTTGTGGGTTCGAACCCTGCCTGGGGTCGATGTCAGCGAGGGCAAGCGGTCGCAACGGGTTCCTAACGCCAAATCAAATGGGTCCAGATCTGAGCCAAGTCTCCTGAGGAGGCACGTCTGAAGCCTGTCCTGGATGGGGGTATCCGGACGTAAAAACGAATCCTAAGTAATAAAGTGTAAAACCGAAATGCCTAGACACAGCATCAGTAGCCTATACACAGACATTGGTCTGTGGTACCAATTTACAGGTAGGCTGGTAGCCAAAACGTGCCATAATCCTCGAAGAGGCTGTTCGCAAAATGAGGTGACAGCCAGGGTGTGTTTTCAGTTTCCCTCCCATTGTTTTCGCTTCCTGATGGCGTCGACCGACCGTCCGACTGATGTAATGTTCTGGAATCAAGAGGTCAAAGGAAAGCAAAATCTACAGGAAACTGTCCATTTCTTTGTTTGCATGCCGCCATTTCATTCACACAAGCATTATATACACACATTATATTTTCCTGCAACGCACAGAGAGGCAGCAGACTGATGACACTGCAGGCAGGTGAGTCAGCAGAGTTTGGTGAACAAACAGCGGAACAGCCCCTGACACAGGAAGACAGTTCACTTCCAGACCTCCATTGGCCACCCAGCAAGCTCTTGACATCCTTTCAAGGAAAAGTACATCTAAGCTTTTTGAAAAACTGCTACTAAACCACATGAACCCTATATAGTATCTCTATTCTGGGGGGCGGACATTCTGAGAACATTTGAGAGCTAACAGAGCTTATAGATTGGCTACGGTATTTTCTATGGGTTTTGGGCCCTGGGTGACCCTGGTCATTTATTTTATTATTATTTTTAATTTATGAAACCCATTCATGATCTAGAATCTAGATTATATATAGAGTCTAGATATAAATGAGAGTCCAGGCTTCCTTACCCTGCTGTGATAGACCAATACAACACACGTACCCAAACACAAACACAAACACAAAGTATGAGGGGACTTTCGTAAAACCTTGTGAGAAACAGCAGGAACTCCCTAGTGCACTGGGCGATTACCTGATTACCTTCTTGACTCATGTCACGCTCATGTCATGACTCTCATTACCTCATGTGCTAGTTGGGATGAGGAGCACATTCAGCGACAGACTCATCCCCCCTCTCTGCCACAACACAAAGTGACTTGGACAGTCCTTTGTGCCAGTAGCAATCATGCACACAACCAAGTCGGACCCCCCATTATGTTCTTCTCTCTTCTCTTTGTTCTAGAGACTCTGGCACACTTGCTCATGGACTGCAGTGGTTCTCAAACATTTCATTTCCATAACTCTGAGAGTGTGCAAATACATTTGTACGGTCTCATATTTGGATTTTGGACCCCATTTTGAGAACCACTGGACTATACTGTGATGTACACTATAGAACCAATTCAATTCAAAGGTGCAACATACTTTTCAATAGTAGGCCTATAAGCTAAACCGTCCTATACTGAGTTTCAGTCTTACTGTTGCTGCTGCTACAACCCCAGAATCTCCCCACAGGGATCTTATCAGTAAAGGTTTATCTTATCAACTGTCATCGCTCACATCTATAGTGCCCATGCAGTCCTCACTGTGTTTTATCTGCTGTTACAGGCTACTTGGCACCATAACTGCATGTGGTTCCTTCCTTCAATGAGCCAGTGGCCGTCATCACGTGCAGAGACAGTGACATCTGCATGCCAGATGGCTTTTTTGCCCTGTCCGAGATGTATTTTAAGTCTGCCAATGCCTCTGATCCAGTTCATTAACATAATGTAGGTTTTGTGTTATGTGCTACAAAGTTCACACTTCACAGTTGTTCTTCACAGTTGTTCTTTACAATCTGTTTGACACCTGAACCACTGAGAAATGGTTCCTTGAACCACTGAGAAATGGTTCCTTCAACACATTAAAAAAAGAGCCTTATTTTTAGGGCAATGGCATTCCTGGTAATGACCTATGAATCTTGACATTGCAATGAATGCTTCAGTACAGTGTATCTGTTTCACGGCAGTGGGCAAACGTCTTGGGACCGGGCCGTCTCATTCCTTGTTGGAAGGGACATGTGAAAACCATTTAAGTCAGACGAAGACCAATAAAGCGACCAAATTACCACTAATCAACTTAATAAACAGAGTTATAGAAAACGCGGGGCTTAAAACGCAAGTTGGTCAAAGAAATAAGACCCGCCTTCAGTGTGAAGTAGTTTAGATGTCGCCACTCCCCCCTCTCGCAGTGAATGGAACATCCTGAAGTGGTTTTGGCAGTCGGGGAACTGACAACAGCGCAGGGGGTAACGTACCGCTACACAGCGGCCAAGTGGGACAAGTTACAACACTAGTTGCAATCTTCTCTCCGTTGTTCATTTATTACTACGCAAAAAAAGTTCCATGCATTTTTGTACACTGCCAGTTTGTTTTGAAGAAAACACAAAACGTGGCTTGAACTTTCAGACTACTTTTGGGAATGCTTCCTCAGTCTACCAATAAAGGTAAGTTTTGTTCGCTTGTTGAGAGCTCATTTTACTGTTACTTTTTGTTGTGCAAAACAAACCAAAGTCCTTCTAAAAACAATAATGCATCAAGCAAGCATGTCAGGTAAATACAGGATACATAAATCATTTTGATCATATTCACGTATTACTTTATAAGGAACAGTGATTCAAATACAAACTACTTTGATCACGAAGTAAATAGTTTATAGTGGAGCAGAGCGTGGCGCTTCCAATTCACACTGAGGTCACCATAGCAATTATACACAAGAGCCCTCAGCCTGGTGGTAATGTTATGTACAATGCATTGCATAAGTGTCCACAAATAGCATTTAAATACAATTTATCTGCCCTCCCAAAACTAGTCTCCATTCGTTTTGAGACACTTTCATTGTCAGTGAAAATCACACTATAGGTTGGTTAATCATAGGCATAGCTATGTAGTCATTTCTATTAAGGCACATACAGCATGCCATACTTTATTTTTGACTGGATTATTAACCACTATCTATGTTGTAATAGGCATGTATACACTGTAGGCTAGATTAATCATTTATGTTATGACATATTCTATTCTATTTTAAGTGGATTATCTACCGTATATTGTATTGAGCACCTTTTATAAGGCAGCCATCCAACTGCATTACAATGTCCCTCTTTCGAAGAGGAGTAGTGCTGTTGTTTTTTTGTTTTGTCTTTTTTTGGTTATTGTTGTTTTGCTTTCTTTATATCAGTAATGTCTTGTAATGTTCATTGTTGTTTCTTTGTATATTTGTATTGTCATTTGTGTGGAAAAAGGAAAATAAATACATTGTTGAAAAAATAAAAAATGTCCCTCTTTCCAGGAGAGCAGAGAGTGAAGGTCCTTTCTGTAAATAAACACCAGAAGACATGTCCTGGTCTCAGCCTGACTGCACAGTCCTGCTGCTGCTTGTGCTGCTGTGGGACTGCCTCTGTGCTTTGGAACTGAAGTCAACGAGATGGCCCCTCTATTCTCAAAAGCCCCTGATCCTGGCCTGGAATGCCCCGACAGAGGACTGCGGCCCGCGTCATGGCATTCGTTTTCAATTGGACCAGTTCCAGATTGTTGCCTCACCCAACGAGGGCTTTGTTAAGCAAAACCTCACCATCTTCTATAAGGACCGCTTGGGTAAGTATCCCTACTATAAACACGGTGACGTTCCGGTGAACGGTGGCCTGCCACAGGTGGCCAGTCTCGCCGAGCACCTGGAGAAGATGCCAGAAGGTGTGAATAAGTACATACGTGAAAAAGGGGCCAAAGGCCTGGCCGTTATCGACTGGGAAGAGTGGCGCCCGCTCTGGATACGCAACTGGGACACCAAAGACATATACCGCAGTCAGTCGCGCGAGTTGGTGAGCCGAAAGAACCGAACCTTGCCCATAGAGTACGTATCGAGGTTGGCCATGCAGGAGTTTGAGATGTCGGCTCGGAAATTCATGCTCGAGACTCTGAAATACGCCAAGAACCTCAGGCCCAACCAGCTGTGGGGGTTCTACCTGTTCCCCGACTGTTACAATCACGACTACCTGCGCACTCTGGAGAACTACACAGGCCGCTGTCCCGACGTGGAGGTGGTCCGCAACGACCAGCTGAAGTGGCTGTGGACCGAGAGCACGGCCCTCTTCCCGTCCATCTACATGGGCACGGTGCTGCGGTCCTCGCCCTCCGGACGCCAGTTTGTCCGGAACCGCGTGAAGGAGGGGATGCGTCTGGCATCGTCGGGACACGGGCTGGCACGTCCTGTCTTTGTGTACACCCGGCCCACCTATGACAAATCCCTGGAAGTGCTGACGGAGGTGAGGGACCCCTTAAGTCTACAGATGTCATTGACAGGACATGTCATTATAGTCAAAGCATTAAAAAAAAAAGAATTAGCTGTAGCACAAGCTCAATGAATCACTTTGCGGTGTGTTGTAAGCTTGTACAGCTTGTAGGCTATTTGAGCTATTTTAGAAATAGTGGTGATGAGACTCCTGCTGCTGATTTTTTTTTTTAAACTTAGATTTTTTTTGTACTGGTCATGAATTACGCTGTACATTTTCAAAGTATGCATTATATTAACAAGAAGAAGAAGCAGAAGAAAAAAATAAAAAACTAGCCGCAAAGTCCTATGGGGTAACTCAGGATATAACTTTTTTTCCTTCAACACTTTCTTCTATTGAGCTGAGCACTCAGTCACAGTGTAGGTGGCTGAACTATTCAACACTCCCTTCTCTGTCTCTCTCTTTCTGTTCAGCATTATGCTGTCTCCTTACTTTTCCTTATCTATAACCACAGTCCTTTCCTGTTCTTTTTAGCAGACCCACATCCCAATACTCTTTGTATGTATGGGGGCAGGATGGGTGTTGGTTGAGTTTACAGACCTCGCGGGTGCCCTATAGAGTATTTCCTTATGGCGGAATGAGCGGATAACAGCTGATAACTTAACAGAGGCTTATGTTGCACTAACTTTATGACCCCATCATCTGTGACATTGACGTTCACGGTGCATGTGTGTGCACTTTCTCTTTACAGACAGATCTGGTCTCCACCATTGGGGAGAGTGTGTCCTTGGGCGCTGCTGGCATTATCCTTTGGGGAGAAGCAGCGTATGCTAGCAGCAATGTAAGTAGGCACACACCTTGTTGGTGAAACCACATAATCAACCACTCAAAGCTCGATATATTGATGTCAATGGTGATGTGGTGGTGCGTATATGAAGGTATACGCCGACCCTATGCCCACTTCCTTTTCAGTGGGCGTTGTATATACTCACTTCTAGTGTGCAGACATCCGTTTTAGCCTTGTCACAAACATGCACTATCAATACATGCCACGCGTTCGACCATGTCATCTCTGCCCAGTGGAAAAGTCAAGAAAACAGCCTGCATTTTCTTGCTCTGCTTCACACTCACAGTGAGCCTGCACGGACGGACACACGCACACACACACACACACGCACGCACATACACACACACACACACACACACACACACACACACACACACACACACACACACACACACACACACACACAGTCACACACACAGTCACACACACAGTTGCCCAAATGTAGCCACCCCGCCCCGATTGAGCTTCCTTTTTCCATCTCTCCGTAGTATGATTTGGCTTCAATTTGTTCAGAACGGCCAAAAAACACCCCCAAAGAAATGCTGTTTGGAAATATGTAGCATTTGAGGTGAATTAACACGGAAAGGCAAAGGATTCCAACAAGCAATGCTACAGAACAGTACCAACCAAGGCTGTTAACATAATAAATCTGGACACTCTTTTGAACCTGGACTAATAATGGTGATGATGATTATAGCAAAAACTGACAGCAGAGCAACCATGTTTTGTCTGTCATTTTCTCTATTATGTTTCTGTGCTGGTGACAATATCTCCTTTGGGAACTAATAGTAAATAAATTATCATCAAAACTACCTCAAAACAACTATACACTACACACGTTTTTCCCAGTCATGATATAGACTACAGACATTCTTATATAGTTATGTTTATCTTCAAGTATCCAAATTTGTTACACTCTCAACTTATTTCGTGGATTCAATATTGACATTATTCAAGGTATCTCTTTTTTTATTTTTGTGTAGATTACAAAAGGCAAAGCATATCAAATGTGTGGGTAATCCAGTTCAAGTGAATATAAATAAATGCAAAGGCTCCATTACAAACAGCCAATGAGGTATTGATGTTCACACACGTTACCTCATTATGGGACCATTAGGAAGCAAATTTTTGCCATAGCCGAAAAGTAACCTTTCAAACAATGCTGGCCTATAGTATACAGTACTTTTGAGAAACTTGTTACTTTTTGAGTATCACTTTAAGTTGGCCAATATGATAATTTCAGTGTGTGTCACTGTTTCTGTTTCACTGACTTATTTCCTGTTTGTTTACGCAAGGGCCACCTTGCAATACCACCTCTGCTTGTAGTTCTGCAAGTTTGCCTGGTATGAAATTCCCAGAATTAGACTTGGCTTGATTTCAGAAAATGTGCTTATTTAAAGTGCTGAAGGCAAATCGTGTTAATTTATTACATACATGTTTTCTAGGGGTATTAAGGGCTGCTGAATCCAAATCTGCTGTATGTATAACTCAAAAATGGATGCTAAGCCCAAAAAAAAAAGCCGGCCACCACTATACTGAAATATATTACATAGCATCTTTTTGACCCAAAAAGGTATAGAAAGGTTTTCATATACGGGGAATCCAATTAAATATTCAGATTTCAAATTAAGTGTGAGTAAATTGCGTAAAACTCATATATGTTGTCGCATAACGTTAACCTCTGTTGTACTTTCATTACATCTGATAATCTGATATCATCATGATGTGTGACTGAGTGGCATAATTTACTTCCCTGTTTTATTACTGTTAGTTGTGTAAAGAGATAAGAAATGTAGGTTTATGATTTCCATGAAACCATGTGGTTTCAAGAGAATAACACAGCTCAGCATATTTCCTGTCAGTAGGCTGGGGTGCAAAACCCAAACTCAACTGTACTACACCATGCCATACATATTAGGGATATTAGTGATACCAGTGGTCCTTGAGGGGGTTCCAGGTGGTCCCCAGCTAAATGATAGAGAGTAACCAAATGGACCCTTAGATCTTTAACTCTTGAGAGCATAAAATGAAACGAAATTTGGTTTCATTTTAAGCTCTCAAGAGTTACATTATTGTTAAACATCTGCATTACTAGAATTTACAAGAAGTCTACACAATTAGAGAATGTAGAAGAATTGTCTTTCCTGTTCTCTCCTAATGGTACCAACATCAAATACAGCATGGAATTGTGGACACAATCTTACATTTTGGTGGCTCAATTGCCGAAAAAATAATGGGCCTTGACATGAAAAAGGTTAAAAACCACTGCCCTATAGTACAGCGAGACTATGGAGAATATACCATCAGCATTTAATATTTGTATTAAGGTTTTGCAAAAAAAAAAGAACAGACAAAGGAATTGAAAAGAAAAAGAGAGAGAAAAAAAAGGGGAAAAAAGCATAAACAACAAAAAAAGAGAGAACAGGGCATGATTTCAAATCAATGAGTTACACTGCTAGAGACATATATCATATGGAAAGTGGAGGACACACAGATGCTGCATGCAGACTAAATGCTAAGTGGGATCAGTGAGACATTTGAGCAATGTGTTCTAAGAATTGCTGCCAAATCGCATGGAACTTGCTTGAATTATCCATCATAACATAACACATTTTCTCCATGTGTAATATACAAGTCAGTTCAGATAACCAAGAGTGAGGTCTGTTATTTCTGAAATACTAGGACTGGATGTGAGGTCTGTTATTTCTGAAATACTAGGACTGGATGCAGTGGCGTGCACAGACATTTAGAGGGGCAGGGGTTAGGGGTCAGGGGTCAGTGGCGTGCACAGACATTTTGAGGGGCAGGTGCTCAAGTGAAAAAAGTGCACCTTGTGCAGCGCGTGGAACCGGCCGGTTGCCTTAATAGTGTGACTGAGATTTATAGATTTTGGGGCCTAAATAATATATTAGAAGCTATTTCATCAAGAATTGATCAATGTCACCATGGTCCACATACTGTAGTCAGTACTGTACAAAAAAAAGAGCTTTTTATGCTTGCAGCATCCAACAGCATATTGTTAAAGGTGTACTTCACTGTCATGCACTTTAATGTCTAGACTTTGAGCTTCCTGATAATCTGATCATAATCATAATGATGTGTGACTGAGTGGCATAATTTACTCCCCTGTTTTATTACTGTTAGTTGTGTAAAGAGATAAGAAATGTAGGTTTATGATTTCCATGAAACCATGTGGTCATTATGATCCTTATGGGTCAATTGGTGGTTTGAATGCTCTTGAGTTAAAGACACCCCCTTGGCAAGATACCAATTTTATCCAGTGAGGAATGAGAACCAGGCACCAACCACCTCTCAACCAGGCATGACTGAACTACCAGGCACGCCTGGTCGAGAAAGAGGAAGTACTTAATCTGTAGTAAATTACCACATAGAATTTGGCTGTCTGCAATGGTGTGGCTTTACATTGCATGACAGGGCATGTATTCATGGGGTTCTCTCTCCTGATTGGATACAATTGGTATCCCAACCTGAAAATGTATTTCATGTTTACTAAAGAGCTGGAGAGATGAACAGATATAGCAATGGTTACTATTGGAATGTAGAGCTTTGACTTTTGAACAAGACAAAACAAAACATTTGTTGAAAAGATTTGGTGAAGAGGGAAAAAAGAAGCATATAGAGTCAAGTATATAGGCTATGGTTTATTTTTATTTTTTTTAAATGTATTTTTATTGAGGCTCTGAGATTTCACAACTGTTCAATCACAATTCAATGTATATAGAACCACATTTTTCTTTTTTCAACATAACATAGGAAAACAAGAAGAACCACAATACAGACATTACAATGCACAGACAAAAAACAAACACAAACAAAAAAACAAAAACAAAACGAGTACACCACAGTCTTGACATGATTACATTACAGGTCACCAGCGTCTTTGTTGTTCAATAAGGTACATTGAAGCACAGTCTAGAAGGGTCCACTGTATCTAAGACTGGTTCCCATACCTTTGTGAATCCTTCCATGTTATCACGGAGGAGATAAGTCAGTTTCTCCAGAGGAACCACAGTCATTACCTCCTTGTACCAATCATCCAGTGTAGGAACGTCTCTATGAATCCAAAGCTTGTCTTCCTCGCTATGTATAAGAGTATTCCAACCAATTTGGCGTTGTGTCTGGTCCTTGCACTGGATACTATGGTTTATTTTGAGTGTACAAATGGAACCAAAGGATAATGATAATGAGCTTCATTTATAAAGCACATTTCCAAACAAGGTTACGAACTGCTTTAAAACATAAAAAATCACACCCGTGTGAAGTGAGGGGCGCTCTTATCATCTTGCAACATTGAGGAGGGAATTTGTTATCTTAGAGCACCTATGATTAGGTGATGTAATGATGATGTAAAACAAACATTGAATTCTCTTTATTGTTAATGGGATTTAATGTTTGTGTTAGGGACAAAACAAACATTAATTTCTCTTCATTGTCAATGGCATTGTCAACATTGAACTAAAACGGGGCTAGCGCCCCTCACAAATACAGAGTAAAAATCAAAGGATACAATAAACATCAATAAAAACAAATGGCATCAGTTAACATCAATTTAAACAAGTTAAGACAAACATGCAAAGGTATACAAGGAAATTTACATGGATAAAAGAGGAAATAAAAACTGGTGGTACGTGTTTCATAAATGCTTTACTACATTTACAATTTACAATAGAGGTATGTAGCAGAAGATCGAATGCAATGTTAATAATCACATACCGTATAATAGAATGCAGAGAGAACTGTTTAGTCACGTGCCTAAAGACCATTATCCTAGCATCTGTCTAAATTATAACATGCTATCTAAATACATTTTTAACTTTTGTGGTCAAGAAAATACAAACCTAAAGCCCAAACAGCACCAACCATTCGCCATGCAACTACTTGCAACATGCAACTACGGTACTTGCAACCATTATCCCCAATGGCAGTTGCAAGGATTGGTGCATTGTGGCAAGAGGTCACAGGAAGAGTGAAGTGCTAGGGGGGGGTGTAATGCCATAATGACTACATTCCCCCCGCGGGATCAATAAAGGCCTGCATGTCTCTCTTTAAGTGGGTAATGACTGTCTATTTGGGTGTCGTCTCTCCTCCAGGTCAGCTGCTACAACCTCAACGAGTATCTGAAGGGCTCTCTGGGCAAATACCTGCTCAACGTCTCCACGGCAGCGGAGCTCTGCAGCCAGACACTGTGCGGCTCTCACGGCCGCTGCTTGCGCAGACACGCAGACACCGACGTCTACCTGCACCTGGACCCCCTCACGCACAGCATCGTCAGCCAGGGCAGGAAGTGGACGGTCACCGGGGAGCTGGCCGGGGACGCCAAGAAGCGCTTCCACGCCGCGTTCCAGTGTCAGTGCTACAGCGGCTACCTGGGGGAGCACTGCGCTCTGACGGACCCGCTGCAGCAGATAGGCCTCGCTTCCCGACCGCTGGCCCCCGGCCTGGTGCAATGTGTGATCCTGGTGCTGTTTGCTCTCCTCTTTTGTTGACCCATTAAGACCCGAGGCCATAAATCTAGCAGTCTATGTTGATATATCAGTGGTTCTTTATGTCAAGGACTCCAGACATTATATGTATTTGGCCACTGACCCCCATCTCAAAATATTTTGTCCCAGGGACCCCCAGAAGCAAAGATTTGAGTTAAAAGTGTTTAAAATTATATATATATATATATATATATATATATATATATATATATATATATATATAAGATTAGCACAAATTGTCACAATGAATATTTTTTAGCAGATCTACAAGCTCATAGCGCGGCACAGAGTCTGCTATCTGCTATTTTTTAATAGCCAAAGTATAAAACAATGCTTTTTAGTTCAAATCTAAAATGACACAGATGCTTTCCCGGTTTTAATGGGTTAACCACTCGTACCCTAGTGTCCCCTATCCTGGAGGTGAAAATAGTCGATCTACAAGCTCACAATGGCTTGCGTCGTGACATGTTATGAGCCTGTAGATCAGCTACTTTCATGTGATTTTGGTGTGTAGAGGGAAAAAGGAGCCCGGGGGGGACTTCGGTCAGCTAAATAATATAGGGTTTTAAGTGGTTTTAACATACTAATACATAGACATAGCAGTAGTCATATAATTATATGTCAAAGCCTAGCCCCTTCCTCAACCCCTTTTGTCTTTATTTTATTTTTTTAAAGTTTTGTGCGTGTTTGTGTGTGCGTCTTTGTTCTTTTGATTGCTGTAGTGTAAAGGTTAGCATTTCTACGGATGACAAGAAGTGATTTTTTTTCCTCTTTTCTTTTTTTTTTCTCAGAGAAACACTGTGGAAACTGCAGAGCTAGGGTTGTTTATGTGTGTTAATTTTTTCACATGATGGGAGTGGAGGGCTGGCTGGAAATAACTTTGTTTACATTTTGCTCTCTGTCTCCGCTTCCTTCCGCTATCGTGTCATATTCCCATGATTTGCATAGGGGACATCACGTCTTGTGGAGATGTGACTTAGAATTATGTAGGTCAGTATAACTGTGCTGAAATGGAAATGATGCACTAATTCTGGGAATAGCACAAAGGTAACTTTATAGTGCCTTACCTCTTCTTCCATGACCTCCAAATGACATCTGATGTTTTATTATCGAGGTAAATACTATTTATTTGAATGTACTTTTTTAAAGTGTTTTCTTTTCTATACAAGATTGTCATTTTTGTATATCTGAACCATGACTACTACACTCAAAGAAGTTTAAATACACGACACAACACCAAACCGCTCCATTCATTCATCTCTCTCTTTCTCTCTCTCTCTCTCGCCCCTAATTTTGGCAGCACTTTTACTGGAAATGCTCAAGCATTTCAGTCTCGACTGTAAAGAACAAAATGGTGACACTTTTTGTGTTTTATGATTTTTCTCTTACTATGATCTTTTGTTTTTATCAAACTGTTTCACAAGAATAAATGTAATTTTGTTTGTTCAGCTTAGTGTCAACTTTTGTTTTACTCAGCAGCACACGGGGAAATTGTGTGTGTGTGTGTGTGTGTGTGTGTGTGTGTGTGTGTGTCAGAGAACATGGAAGATGCCAGACCAGAGGCCATGACATTGTGAGCACATGACTCCCACGTATTGTGATGGATAGATTTACACACAGGACAAGTCTTTGTAGTACAGAGCTGAAAATATCCATAGTTTAAAGATATAGGTTGCCATGCAGTTGCAATTCTTGGTGGTAGTTTAGACAATTTATTTATTTATTTATTTATTTGACAGGGACAATGCTCATTAATCAACATTTCAGTTTTCACTTCCATGTAAATGTGCCAGAGTTAGCCATAAGCTAATTTTCATCTGTAGTCCCTGAGCAGGCTGCTGAGCAGCCATAAGCAATAATGAGTCACATTGAGTTTATCACTAACTGAAGGCTATTGTGCTGCATGTATAGGTTCGAAATAGTTTCTCCACGATCAGATTGGTTCTTTTGAGAAGAAAACACATGTTGTCACAAAGGGGAGGCAGTTCGCTTCTCCTCAGGGAGAAACACATGTTGCCTGCTGCAGCCCCATAACCCCCTCCCCTTGTAATTGCAGGGTGCCTTAAAGCCATAAGTTATTTTCAACTCCTTTTAAGACCTGCAGCATGACTTACATTCAAATTTCAGGCCGGACAACTCATTATGGTTGCTTCACAAACGTTTAGAGTACCCAGTTCATATACTATGTTGAGGACGAAGTTCTTTGCGGAATAATTATGGACAGTTTTCTTTCCTTGATAATTATGTGTATTTATCTTAGAAAACCATAGAAAACCATTAAAACGTGGTGCGGTATCTAGGGTCAATGAGATATTGGTTATACATGGGGTATTGAATGAACATTTTTTTATAAAGTACAATGACCTGCCTTTAAAATTGGCTGTACCTGGAAGTACCTATAGGGGGCGGCCTCGTCCTCTTGGTTGGTCATGGGAACTCCTCACTAGTTTCCTTTGCTTCCTTCCTTCCCCTTTCGGGTGAAATGTTGTGATCACGAGACTGGCAGTGGTTACAGTGTAGAGTAATACGCACGCAGCCATCTGCTCTTACTGCTATGGGTAAGTTGCGCTCATGCTTAAATGCAATCAATCTCATGACATAAATTACCATTGGAAATCTGGGAGAGTCTGGGGAAAATGACGTTCAGAGAAAAATAGCACATATCTATAACATCACGCTGGTGTACAACTTAATGGCCATCATGTATGACTACATGCCTCATATAAAAAAGGGAAATGGCATACTTCCCATTTTATTCTCTGCTCAAAATTGTACTTCAAAATAAATAGTTTGTTTATGAAAATCCTATAAATAAAGTTATTAAAAAAAAAGAATAATAATAAATAGTTTGTGTCCATTTGTGCAGGTCCATTTGAGGTTGTGCTGTGTTTAAATGTGATGAGTCTTGTTGTTGGGCTGCAGCATGCCCCATCATCACTCTTCACCCAGATGCCCTTCCTCAGCGTATGGAATGCCCCCACGGCTCGTTGCCATTCTCTGTATGGCGTGGATCTGGACTTGGGGATGTTCAGCATCGTCCACAACCAGAACCAAAGCTTCATGGGCGACAACATAACCATATTTTACTCCGACAAAATGGGCCTGTATCCCAGATACTCCCAAGGTACACCTGTTAACGGTGGAGTGCCACAGAATGCCAGTCTAGATGGGCATCTCCGCGTGGCCGCTGATGACATCCACGCTGATATCCCTGAACGGGACTTTCAGGGTCTGGCTGTGGTAGACTGGGAAAGCTGGAGACCAGTATGGGTGAGAAACTGGGACAGCAAGCAGGTGTACTGTGAGGCGTCCAAGGCACTCGTGAGGTCCAGGCACCCAGACTGGAGTCCTGCTCAAATAGAGGCGGTTGCCCGTAAGGAGTTTGAGGAAGCCGCGAGGGGGTTCATGGCAGAGACACTAGCACTGGGGAAGAGGGAGAGACCCCAGGGCTTGTGGGGTTACTACGGCTTTCCCAGCTGCTACAATTACTTCAGTAATAAGACTGTCAACAACACTGGTGAGTGTCCTCCTTTGGAGATAGAGAGGAACAATGAGCTGTTTTGGCTTTGGAACATCTCCTCTGCTCTGTACCCTGATATCTACCTCAGCCTGGACCTGCGTGGGTTTGGCAAAGATGTCCTCCTGTTTACACACCACCGCATCATGGAGGCCATGAGAGTGGGTTCACAGGTGACACCCGTAACTCCACCTGTGTTTCCTTATTCTCGCATGGTCTACACATACTCATTAGACTTCCTCTCTCAGGCAAGTTGTAGTTGTTTTAGTTGCAACATATCAATGTGGGATTGCCATAACAGTGAGTTCATAATCTCTCCACCTTTCTTTATCTGTTCATTATAGGAGCACTTGGTCTATACCATCGGTGAGAGTGCTGCTTTAGGATCTGCAGGGATAGTACTCTGGGGAGACAACACCTATGCCAAATCTAAGGTAAGGGGAGATTATGGAGATAGCCATGTTTCATGAAGTCACCTGTAAATGACTTGCATTAAAAGCGCGTATTCATTTTGTTTGGCTTGTCCCTTGTGTATTATCTCCTCCTAACGTAGGCTTCTTGCGACGCAGTCAAGGGCTACATTGACGAGACCCTGGGCCGTTACCTGGTAAATGTGACATCGGCAGCCACACTTTGCAGCCAGACGATGTGCTCTTCTAGGGGGAGATGTCAAAGGACAGACCCTAAGTCTCGAGCCTACCTCCACCTTGACCCGACTACTTGGAAAGTGATGGCTGAGAAGAAACCGGAAGGAGGCAACAACTACAGAGTCCTTGGACAGATGAGCAGACGTCAGGTTCTGGACATGAAGTCTCAGTTTAAATGCCAGTGCTACCCTGGCTGGATGGGTGAGAGTTGCTCGAGACCAAAGCAGGGATGACATGCTTTTCTGAAGGGTGCATGGTTAGTGAACAATTATACAAAGAAAACAAAATCAAGATTTATTTTTTTATTTTTTGCATAGAAAACCATTCCGGTTAAACGTGGTGTGGTATCAGGGTCAATGAGCTATTGGCTATGGAGGATTGAACATTTGTATTCATTGACTAGTGTCTTTTAAAATGTATTTTACAGACATAGACACTACCTCAGAGGACCCATAGGGGGCGGGTGACCTCATCCTCTTTTTGTTGATCAAGGGAAGTCCTCTTGCATTGCTGCCTTCCTTCTCCCTTTGGTGAATATGATCCTAAGATTTCCCTAGCGTTCAGATGACAGTTCACAAACACACCCAGTCATCTGCTTTAACCACTTGAACCCCAGCCTCGGAAACCCAGACGTTTTATTTCCTGGAAACCTGAACCCCAGCGTCCCTATTCTGGGGGTCACATTCGCCAGAAATAACAGATTGTGAGATTGGCTA
Organism: Electrona antarctica; assembly: GCF_951216825.1. Classification (NCBI taxonomy): domain Eukaryota; kingdom Metazoa; phylum Chordata; class Actinopteri; order Myctophiformes; family Myctophidae; genus Electrona; species Electrona antarctica. The sequence goes on from NC_136790.1 coordinate 14,166,123, forward strand.
TTTTCGACGTTGATGTAGAGGGAAAAAAGAGGGCACCAAGTACAGTGCCAACTCAGGTCTATTTACGGTTAAAGTGTTATGTTCCCATTGCAGAATCTTTATTTATTCGTGGTATAATGTTTCTAGCCGGGATGCTCTTCCTCAGACCTTACTCAAATTCCACTATGGGAGCATCATACTGGTGTGTGGAATTTATATTATTTTTCTATTATTTGTCTACAGGTGAGTTGTATTAATCATATCATAATGTGCTAATATCTCTTCTCATGAAAACTACAAAATGATGGAGTGAGCATGAATTCAACAATTTCCCTCACTTACTTACACATGGGGCGGCGGTGGTTCAGGCGGTGGTTCAGGAGTGGCTGGATGGCAACCGCAAGGTTGCCAGTTCGAACCCGGGCTCCCCCAGAGTTAGTGTCGAAGTGTCCTTGAGCAAGACACTGAACCCCTAATTGCTCCTGATGTGCTGGTTGGTGCCTTGCATGGTTTCCGCTGCCATCGGTGTGTGCATGGGTGAATGTAATGCACAATCTATGTAAAGCGCCTTGGATAAAGGTGCTATATAAATGCACCATTTACCATTTACCATTTACACATGCGAACCTGTGATGTGACAATAAAGCTGATTCTGATTCTAATATGTTGTGACCTTGGTGTACTTGTGAAGTGGGCCACTTCAGGCTTATCGCCCAGACTTTGCATACCCTTGCACTTGATATCTGAATATCACCAGACATTAGGCAACATTACATTAGCCTGTTGTTGATATGTGGGGCGTGTGGTTTACACACCACTGAAGGTTACATGAGACATTGTGCTGTGTCCAAAATTACTCCTTACTGGGGCCATAGTTGAGGGGGCAGGTGTGCTAATGATCAACCTGTGGGCCCGGGACCCCCAGGGGGATCCCCACATGATTTTATTTTTCTTTGGGGATGTGTGTGTGTGTGTGGGGGGGGGGGGGGGTCTCCAGAGGATTTACTTAATGTAAAACATTGTTTTCTTACTCGACAGTAAACAAACCAATGTACACTATAAGTGTATTACAATTATTGACAATACAGGGTATCTGCACATATCTAAAGTATCGATTTGAGGAACATTATTAATACCTCCTACAATAAAATAAATAAAAGTAAGGGCCAGTTCCGAATTGCAGCCAACTGTAAGTGCTCTTTTTAGAGCGGTTTTGAAGGAGAGTATGGATTCACACTTCTTTATGACTGTTGGTAGAGGGTAGGCGCATGCATAAAGTAAGTGGCAGAGTGAGTTTAACGTTGTTTAACATTGTTTAACACAATCAGATAGGACTTTCGTTTGTTTGGATGTATGGGCTGTCAAGGCCAGAAAGTAGTTTTTGCCACTCAGTAGGCGTTCCCGCATAACTTCCGGGTATGATGATGTCATGCGCATACCCTCTATTCCACATTTTTGTGGCATAGCAGGAGAACAAATGTAACCCCATGTTTGTGCCAAATCTGGGTTGAACGTGATTTGTGGAGCTCCCTCTGGTGTTGTGATTGTGGACGTCATTGGCGTGTTTTGTTTTTTTCTTTACATTTTTATCCCATGATTTTGTAACCCATTTTTCAACCCCTGTGTCAATTATCTAATGTGATCCTGGGCTCTACACACCCTCCACCAACCTGGGGAGAGCAACGGACTTAAACTCATGCTTCCTTCATGCATGAGTGAGTGTCTTAAGTTGCTCCTTTACACCTGACAGGGGGGTGTTTCCCTGGTTGGACGTAGTGCGTGGAAGGAACACGTCATTGCCGTTTTTGAAGTAGTTTGACAGGTACATGGGTGTCTTTGTGCCATAGTGGATCTTGTAGACCAGGCCCATTGCAAGTTGTTGTACTCTGTCCTCTACCCTGAGCCATCCCACCCTGGCAAAGTGAGCAAGGGTGCTCAACCCATTCAGGCCTGACGTCGAAATTAAAAAAAAAAGTTTTCTAAATCATGACAATTTTCTGAAAGATTTGAGGCACATTTTAACGATTTTTCAAAAATAGCAGACCTACAAGTGGCGCGCTATGAGCTTGTAGATCTGCTATTTTTCAATAGCTAAATTATAACATAATGTTTAAAACACCAAAAGGGGTTCCCGTCCAAAATGGGTTTTAAATGAGTCGAGTTGTAGCAGCCTGACTGGTCTGACTGGTTTCCTTTGCTTCCTGCTTCCCCCTTCGGGTGAAATGTTGTGATCACGAGACTGGTTACAGTGTATCAATGTACTCCACGTTCAGTTTACAGTTGCAGAGTTACACGCAGTCATCATCTGCTCTTGCTGTTATGGGTAAGTTGAGCAATCATGACATAAATTACCATTGGAAATCCTAGAGAAGTCTGGGGAAAATTACGTTCAGAGAAAAAAATAGCATGTGACTAAAACTGGTTTAAAACGTAATGCCCATGTATCATGATTGAAGCTACTTCAAAATATATCTTTTTTAAAATGAACTTACTGCATGTTAAGGGATGAATACAAACTATTTGAAAATTGCCTAGGCCCTATAGTTTGTAATCAACCTCTTAAAGGGGAATTCAGGATAAACCATTTTCCTACCTTAATCAGATTTTATGTATATCCAAAACGAGTGGTACAGGTGAAAAATGTGATAACTCCAAACTAAATCGCTTATTTAGATTGCTCGACAATTTTTGTTTTTGTTTTTCATCTGTCCCAGTCCGACATATTGTGTGAAATGCATTTGCAGTGTTTGGTCACAAATGTTGTTCCGCCTGTAGTGTGAGGCTGATACACCCCGCCTCCCTGCTTAAAGGTATCTCCATAAATCTTGCTTTTTTCACCTGCTCCTACCAGTGATTTATGGACATGTTATCATCAGAATTCGGTAAGAAAAGGGCTACTCTGGATTTCCCCTTTAACATAACATAAAAAAGTGAAATAGCATACTACCACCTTTTCGTCTCAGCTCAAAACTGCATTTCAAATACTGTTTGTGCCGGTGTCCATTTGTGCAGGTCCATTTGAGGTTGTGCTGTGTTTAAATGTGATGAGTCTTGTCGTTGGGCTGCAGCATGCCCCATCATCACTCTTCACCCAGATGCCCTTCCTCAGCGTATGGAATGCCCCCACGGCTCATTGCCATTCTCTGTATGGCGTGGATCTGGACTTGGGGATGTTCAGCATCGTCCACAACCAGAACCAAAGCTTCATGGGTGACAACATAACCATTTTTTACAAAATGGGCCTGTATCCCAGATACTCCCAAGGTACACCTCTTAACGGTGGAGTGCCACAGAATGCCAGTCTAGAGGGGCATCTCCACGTGGCCACTGATGACATCCACGCTGATATCCCTGACCGGGACTTTCAGGGTCTGGCTGTGGTAGACTGGGAAAGCTGGACACCGTTATATGCGAGAAACTGGGACAAGGTGTACTGTGAGGCGTCCAAAGCACTCGTGAGGTCCAGGCACCCAGACTGGAGTCCTGCTCAAATAGAGGCGGTTGCTCGTAAGGAGTTTGAGGAAGCTGCGAGGGGGTTCATGGCAGAGACACTAGCACTGGGGAAGAGGGAGAGACCCCAGGGCTTGTGGGGTTACTACCTCTTTCCCGACTGCTACAATTACTTCGGTAAAAAAACTGTCAACTACACTGGTGAGTGTCCTCCTTTGGAGATAGAGAAGAACAATGAGCTGTTCTGGCTTTGGAACATCTCCTCTGCTCTGTACCCTGATATCTACCTCAGCCAGGAACTGCGTGGGTTTGGCAATGATGTCCTCCTGTTTACACACCACCGCATCATGGAGGCCATGAGAGTGGGTTCACACTCACAGGTTAACTTAACTCTACCTGTGTTTCCGTATTCTCGCATCGTCTACACATACTCATTAGACTTCCTCTCTCAGGCAAGTTGCAGTTGTTTGTACTTATGTTGCAACATATTAATGTGTTATTGCCATGACAGTGAGTTCATAATCTCTCCACCTTTCTTTATCTGTTCATTGTAGGAGCACTTGGTCTATACCATCGGTGAGAGTGCTGCTTTAGGATCTGCAGGGATAGTACTCTGGGGAGACAACATGTATGCCAAATCTAAGGTAAAGGGAGGGAGCCAGTTTTCTTCAAATCACTTATAAATAACTTAAAAGTATTAAAAGTACATATTAATTTTGTTTGGCTTGTCCCTTGTGTATTATCTCCTCCTAACGCAGGCTTCTTGCGACGCAGTCAAGGGCTACATTGACGAGACCCTGGGCCGTTACCTGGTAAATGTGACATCGGCAGCCACGCTTTGCAGCCAGAAGATGTGCTCTTCTAAGGGGAGATGTCAAAGGACAGACCCTAAGTCTCGAGCCTACCTCCACCTTGACCCGACTACTTGGAAAGTGATGGCTGAGAAGAAACCGGAAGGAGGCAACAACTACAGAGTCCTTGGACAGATGAGCAGACGTCAGGTTCTGGACATGAAGTCCCAGTTTAAATGCCAATGCTACCCTGACTGGATGGGTGAGAGTTGCTCGAGCCCAAAGCAGGGATGACATGCTTTTCTGAAGGGTGGTTAGAGAGCAATTATACAAAGAAAATCACACCTGTGTGAAGTGAGGGGCGCTCTATTCATCATACATCATCATAAAATATGATAGTCCCTTATTGGCCAAGGGTTCCCACCGACATACATAATTATGCTGATTTGCTCAGACACATTATGACGTAAATTCTCCATTCATTGCCAATGGCATTTAATGTTTGTGTTCAGACAACCATAAACATTAAACTCTATAGCTGTTTATAGGAGGGGCTATAGCGCCCAGCTTTGAGGGTTTGTGTGAACACAAACATTGGCTGATGGTGAGCAAAGTACATATTGATGATAAAAGTGAAGACGCTAAAAAGTGATTGGCCGGAATGACATTTGTGATGATTTGATTGGCTGAGCACGGAATGTGATGTATGATGATAAGAGCACGCCTCACTTCGTATAGGAGTGTGATTTCCTTCTTATTTCCTTCCAATTGGTTAAAACATGTATAGTGGTGTGGTGTACATGGTGTGGTATCAGGGTCAATGAGATATTGGTTATGGAGGATTAGGAGATTAATTTACTGTCTTTTAAAATATATTTTACAGACAGACACTACCTCAGAGGACCCATAGGGGGCGGGTGACCTCATCCTCTTTTTGTTGATCAAGGGAAGTCCTCTTCCATTGCTGCCTTCCTTCTCCCTTTGGTGAATATGATCATGAGATTTCCATTGCGTTCAGATGACAGTTCGCAAACACACCCAGTCATCTGCTTTAACCACTTGAACCCCAGCATCCCTATTCTGGAGGTAACATTTGCCAAAAATAACAGATCTTGTAAGATTGTAGATTGGCTATTTTCGGCGAAGAGACTTGGTGTAGAAAATCACACCCGTGTGAAGTGAGGGGCGCTCTTGTCATTGTACAAATTTAGGTCATATTTGGCGGACATTTGACCCAATTTCTCCTTTCATTGTCAATGGCAAATATTGAGAAGTGTGGGGACGAAAGCTGTATATAGGAGGGGCTAGCGCCCCTCAAAAAAGAAGGCACCAAGTACAGTGCCAACAGCCAACTCAGGTCTATTTATGAAGTAAAGAGTGGTTTAAGCTTACTGTGATTGGTGTAGCTAATTTCTTAAACACTGTCACATATTGTATTAAAGGGATCTCTGACTAGTAGAGTTATTGAGATGAGTTATTGTGTTATGTTCCCATTGCAGAATCTTTATTCGTGGTAATGTTTCACTGTGATGCTCTTCCTCAGATTTTCTATTATTTGTCTACAGATGAGTTGTAATATTCATATCATAATGTGTCCTCTCTTCTCATGAAAACTATAAAATGACAGAGCGAGCATGAATAAAACAATTTCACTCACTTCTTTACACCTGTAAACCTGTGATGTGACAATAAAGCTGATTCTAATGTGTTGTGACCTTGGTGTACTAAAATGAAGTAGGTCACTTCAGGTATATTCTTCTGCCTCTACACATGTATCACGCATGACGTTTCATTCAGGATGGGGTCTGCGCCATTTTGAAATAGGCCTAAACAGTCAGTTGAAACCAATGGGAACCAGTGCAGAAGTTGTCCAAACTCAGGGTGAAAATCTGGGTGAAAATTCTTAGTTTAGTTAGTTAGTTTCATTAAACTGTATTTTCGACTTTTATGCCCCCACGGCTCATTGCCATTCTCTGTATGGCGTGGATCTGGACTTGGATGTTCAGCATCGTCCACAACCAGAACCAGAACCAAAGCTTCATGGGCGACAACATAACCATTTTTTACTGGTTATGCTACTGACCCAAAAGAGAAATGTGATGTCTCCCCGGGACCCAAACTAGGGAAAATAGCAGATCTACAAGCTCATAAAATGTCGTTTTGTGTCGCTTGTATAGATCGTCAATTTTCACTGCTTTTTAAACCTGTTTTTTAATTTATGGAATCTCTTAAAAAATAAACATTTAATTTGTTTTTAATTCATGAACATTTTGGCTATTTTTGGGAATGTGTTCAGTGAACTGAGTGGTGCAAGGTCTTATATAGCCTGATCAGCTGTGGTCTGACGTAATGTCAGTAACCATAGTAACCATGCTCATTCTTTTGAGGGACAGGTACACAAACACACACACACGGGTACTAACAAAGCCAGTTGTTGGAGTGGTTTGCACCACTCAAAAAACAATAATACTACTTGTATAACAAAATGTAGGGATCCATAAAAATATGTCCGCGACCCACTGTTTGGGAAACAGTGCTATAGCCTACTGTATAGTCCCCTACATAGAACAGCCTATACTATAGGGACTAGGGAGTGAGTGTATGACTCATACAGTATGATGCCTGACCAAAGTGTTGCCGAATAACAGGAAATCAAGTGAGTGACCTTGAGAGTGAGTGGCCAGGTGAGTGGTCTGGCACGGTTCTGTTCCCATTTCTTGATAAAGAGTTGAGAAAACAAAATGCTGAACTACATGTACATACACCATGAACTTGACTACCCTTGCTTTCTCCTCCCCTGTATTATGTAAGCTTATAAGCTTTGACTATAAAAATATGTGCTCAACTTCAATAAACTAACACATTTCTGATAACTGACCGCTGTGTCACAAATCAAGCTGTTCTCTGGCATGGCATCTGCTTATGCTGCTATAGTACCACCAACTGATTGCATCCACAATTCCTACATAACCAGTGTAGGCCACACAGGGAGACAAAGACATGAAGACAATTTCACACAACAGTCCTAAAATGGGTAAGTTAAGTTGATGTGACAATTTTTTGATAATTTTTTGATCATTACTTCAAAATAAAAACATTTAATATCTCCATGACCAAAACTTAGTAGTATTAGTTGCATGAATACAAAGTCTACAAACTAGATGTTTTCCATTTTTTTCTGCACACGAGTGCACTTTTTTTATGCTGGTGTCCCTTTATGCAGATCCATTTGCGGTACTGCTGTGTTTAAACGTGATGGCTGTTGTCGTTGGACTGCAGCATGCTCCATCGTCACCCTTTGCCGAAGAACCATTCGTCACCATATGGAACGCCCCCTCAGCCCATTGCCAGTCTCGTTATGATGTGGATCTGGACCTCAGGATGTTCAGCATCGTCCAGAACCAGGACCAAAGCTTCATGGGCGACAGCATAACCATTTTTTACTCTGGAAATTTTGGGGTGTATCCCAGCTACTCCCCCGAAGGCACAGCTGTTAACGGTGGACTGCCACAGAATGCCAATCTAGATGAACATCTCCGGGTGGCAAACGAAGACATCCTCACTGATATCCCTGACCCAGACTTTCAGGGTCTGGGCGTAATAGACTGGGAAAGCTGGAGACCAATATGGAAGAGAAACTGGGGCAGCAAGCTGGTGTACCAAAAAGCATCCATGGCACTAGTGCGGTCCAGGCACCCAGACTGGAGTCCTGCTCAAATAGAGGAGGTTGCCCATAAGGAGTTTGAGGAAGCTGCGAGGGAATGGATGGTGGAGACACTGAGGCTGGGGCAGAGAAACAGACCCCATGGCATGTGGGGTTACTACGGCTTTCCCAACTGCTACAATTACATAAAAGAGGATGTTGACTACACTGGTGAGTGTGCTCCTATAGAGATAGAGAGGAACAATGAGCTGTCCTGGCTTTGGAACATCTCCACTGCTCTGTACCCTGATATCTACCTCAGCCAGAAACTGCGTGGCCTTGACAGAGATGTCCTCCTCTTTACTCAGCACCGCATCATGGAGGCCATGAGAGTGGGTTCACAGGTGACCCCCTTAACTCCGCCTGTGTTTCCGTATTCTCGCTTGGTCTACACATACTCATTAGACTTCCTCTCTCAGGCAAGTGTTTGTACTTCAAATGCAACGTACAAATGTGTCATTGCCATGACAGTGAGGTTAATAATCTCAGCACCTCTTTTATCTGTTTATTGTAGGAGCACTTGGTCTATACCATCGGTGAAAGTGCTGCTTTAGGATCTGCAGGGATAGTACTCTGGGGAGACAAAACATATGCTGAATCTAAGGTAGAGTTAGATTGCCCTTTTCCTTGAAGTCAATGCACATAGTGAATGCACATAAAAAAGCACACGTTTGTTATGTTTGGTTTGTTGTTCATTGTGTCTGTGTCTGCTCTTTACGCAGGCTTCTTGCATTGCAGTTAAAGACTACATCGATGAGACCCTGGGCCATTACCTCGTAAATGTGACAACAGCAGCCACATTTTGCAGCCAGAGGATGTGCTCTTCTCGGGGGCGATGCCAGAGAATTGACCCTAAGTCCCAGGCCTACCTCCACCTTGACTCGACTACCTTTGAAGTGATAGCTGAGAAGAAACCAGAAGGAGGGAATAACTACAGAGTCATTGGACAGATGAACCCACGTCAGGTCCTGCACATGAAGTCCCAGTTTCAGTGCAAGTGCTACCCTGGCTGGATGGGTAAGAGCTGCTCGAGCCCAACGCAGAGATGACGTGCTTTTCTCGAGGGAGGTCAGTGGACGCTTATTCAAAGAAAAGAGCATGTTTTTAGAACAATCCAAACACAGTGTTCGTCAAAGATGTATTATTAAAATGTTGTTTAGTGTGGAAAACACTGCATCGGGGACAGCTGGCCGCAGCGCTATTTATCTGCATGAATGGGTTTAGTTTGATTTATGACCTTGTCGTAAGCTCCTTTGTCCACATCCCGCAAGAAACCTGTCAGAAGTACTTATTTGTTTGAGTTAGTGCTTTCCACTTTGCCTGTATGGGAGAAGAATACTGTACTGGTGCTGCTTATTGTTCTCAGTACAGTACTGTAGGGCAGGCTACTTTTGGATTATCTGTACTTCACTTTTTATTTTGGCAATAATGCTTTTCAATGTGAAGTGTGAAAGTGTTTTTAAAAAAAAAAACATGTTCGCACCCTTAAGCCCTATTTCAAATATAGTGCAAATAAATAGCATATCTAAGCTCTCAACATCGCGTTGTGACCTTGTAGATCTGCCAATTTCACTGTTATTGACATTTTTGAACTTTTCTGAAAAATCTTAGATTTCTTTTGGAAGGGTGTGTGTCTACATTTTAATACAGCAATTGATTTAAAAAATATGTACTTTGTAATTTTGAGTATTTGAGTATAAGACCCAAAGCACATATTCAGTTGAGTTAGTGCTTTCTACACATTTGTATGGGAGAATAATGGTGTTATAAGAGAATGATGCCAGCACTCACTTTGTGTCCCTCATGTATTTCCTTTACTTAACTTGAACAAGTAAAGAGGCAATTTGCAATCGACGGATGCATTTGGTCTCATTGCCTTGGTCAGCATAATACTGGTATTGCTAATTGTTTTCTGAATGATAATTAAAGTTGCCAATCAATATACATACGATGAATGGACTTTGTCATGATCATGCAATTTTCATTGACGATTAATTGTCATTCAAATAATTACAATGAACATTTAAATATGGGCTTTTTCCCCATTTTAACAATTGCAATGGGAAGATCTGACGAATAACTTAAATATACAAAGCCTATTAGTGAAGAAATGTCATTATTGGTACAATAATCAGAATAAATGATCTAATATGGCCAAAACGGTTCATATACTTATTTGTAAATTTCCATTGTTCATTTTGTATAATGCATTGTCTAATGAAAACGTTTGAGATTATTGTGTGCTATGAATATTACAATATTTAAATTCAACTATTTATTAGTTTGCAATTTGCATATCAGCAAATAAACATGTATTTGTCACACTCACATTCTTCCTGTTGTACAACTTTTATGTATAAAACTAAATAATGCTTTGTGTCCAAACATTTTTTCCAAGTTTGTCCACCTAACTTGAAAAAGCCCTCACTCAGTATTTTTGTGTGCCTGTGGCCACTAGGTGGTAGTGTGGAATCGCTAACAGGAAGTGTAGCAAATCACAGCAAGGTATTACCATATTAATAACCATATATATAAGCAACCTCTAACTTTTAGAAAGTTTTAGAAATTGTAGACATATTTAGAAATCTGCTTTGCAGTCCCTGCATATCTCAATGCTCAATGCCCATGCAATTTCAGATTAATTGGCCAACCCACTGAGGAATAAAATACAATGGAATGGACACAATTTTGGGATAATAATTGAAAAATAATCTTTGTCAGTTTCAAAGTTTTTCAACTGGCTAGTCAAACGGGGTAATACTTTATTTATTTATGTATTCATGAGGTAATATGATGATGATGTAAAAATACATAAACAATTAAATAACTGCTCAAGTTTGGTAGGGCAATATGGTTCTTCACTCTTCAGACTACTTTATTCAAGAACAAATAAGACCTTTTGATCCGTATACCTACCGGTATGTAGCCTACCTCAAAGAAGATGCACTGTGCTGTGCTTTGGTAAAGTGTAAGACCACTGCTGTGTTGATCCTTAGTGTGTAGTTGCATCAGTGTTCAGCCTGTCCTGGTCTTAAGAGGCATTGTAGTCTTTCCTAGGTAGGTAAGACCCAAGGGACACTTACATTTTCTTCCCTGTTATGATAGACCATTTTCTTCAGTAGAATAGTATAAAACTACTAACTCCCAGAATTATAATCTAGCTAGAAAATATACCATAAATATAAATACTTATATGTAGTCTATACAAAAATACATAATAATGACCAAGTATATCCAGCACAGACATACGTTTTTGTCATACGTTTATGACCTCATAAAATAGACACATGGATACGGGCCTCTGGTAAGGATCATGTGCAGAGACAGAACTGTGTGTGTGTGTGTGTGTGTGTGTGTGTGTGTGTGTGTGTGTGTGTGTGTGTGTGTGTGTGTGTGTGTGTGTGTGTGTGTGTGTGTGTGTGTGTGTGTGTGTGTGTGTGTGTGTGTGTGTGTGTGTGTGTGTGTGTGTGTGTGTGTGTGTGTGTGTGTGTGTGTGTGTGTGTGTGTGTGGGCCCTACTAGGCCTAAACACGGTGAGAGAGTGAACAATGAATCTATGTTGGCCTACCCCAAGGCTACTTACGCAGTCTTTCTCATTCATTGTCTTAAGGAAATTGATGTACTGGTTTATTCTCTTAATTTGACTTCATTTGCACACCTTCTTAAGAGAAAAAGAAAGACAAAGATAGACAGTGCTGCACGTATAGAGTTCGTGTCAGAACATCTGAACTTCATTCAGCAGAAGAAAATGCATCACTAACTAGCTGATGATATTAGAGAGACTTTTGGCATTGTGAGGCAGGCTTTGGAGAAGACCTCTGTCCAGACTTGTCTTATTCAGTTCATTTACAAAATGCTTCAGATCGTTGGCAAAGAGAACACTGCAGTGACACTAATGGGACAAATGACAGGGCTTGGTCAGGGTATTGTGGTTTTGTCAAGTAGAACAAATACAATGTGTTAGTTGAACAGAACAAGACGTTTTTGCACATGCTTACATTTGCTTACGTAAGGACATTTCACATTGGTTAGTCAGTGGGATTACTTAGGCTACCTCTTTTATCATTTTGGCACGTGAAAGTCCATCCAACGCCTATAATGATGACATTCACATGAAACTATTCCATATTCCAATGTTAAACAAACAAATCAACACTATCGGGAAACCTCATATTTCCAACTTTTCCTGTGTTGTCATCAATGAATGCCTTACTATACTGTACCAAAACATTATTTTCTGATTTATAAGCTCACAATGTGTCGCATTCACTTGTAAGTGAAAGTTGTTAAGTGTGTATTTTTTTATTTATTATTCATTTTCTGAAAAGTATACAGTTTTGGACAAGGATTCTGCCCGACAGCAACAAAATAAAATAAATATATAAAAACACATGTAGGTTATATGTTTTCTATTATGTTAACAGATTGAAATGGAATTGAATGTCAGAACAACTTGAAGGGAACCCTATGGGTCACCGGAGCCCCAACTTTGACTCAAGAGCAGTGATTCTCAACCTGTGGTAGTACCACTAGTGGTACAAACAAAGGACCACATTTTTTAATTGGGGTTCACGTTCACTATTTGCTACCCCCAAAAATCGTTTGACGTTTTAAATCGTTTTATCAATTATTTTGGATTTCAACCATACCTTTGAGCATCTAATATTTGAGTCTGTGCAAACAGACCACTAGGGGGCGTGCCATTTGCACAGCTTTTTGAAAACTTTATACCCATACCTAACATCAGCCAAAATTCAAAAACTTGTCACAAAAAGCCAAATCTTTACAAGTCCGCCCCAGCTATAATATGTCCTTAACCCTTATCTACTTACCGGTAGATGGTTCTTCACCAAAAAAATGCTCTTGTTCTTTTAAAGTTTTTTTATTTTATTAAAATCAATGTAGTTCGTCAATGTATTTACTGCATAGTCAACAAACCTGGACATTGTGCATGTCAAGGAATAGGAACTGGTGTTTTTTGCAGCAGGCCCAAATAACCTCCTTTTCAAAGTTGATTTCTCCTACACCAAAAAACAACACATAATCTGTTATTGTACATTGACTTGTATTAAATTAAAACAGGAATCAACTATTGCGTTATTTAAAAGGAGAACTGTTCATTGTGTTAAAATCTTTAATTATACCTCTGCCTTTTTTTGCAGTCTTTTATTTTGTCATGACGGCCTAACCGCATCTGATCAATGGCTGTTCGGATGGCTTTGACTCCCAGCGACACACCCATGTGATTCATAGTTGTAACTTGTGATGACCTTCTGACTGCAGCCTTGCTTCCACAGTTCTATGCCCATGCATTTCTGAATGAAATGTGCTCTCTGATTGGATGAGAACAAGAAGGCCTACCCTTTTTTCTGAAATTCATAAATGTATCTTAATTTAAAATGTATTCAGCATTATGTGAATAGTTGAGTCCCTTAAATTAAAATTGCCTCCTTTTTTCCACACACACACACGCACGCACGCAGACAGACAGACAGACAGACAGACAGACAGACAGACAGACAGACAGACAGACCTCTCTCGAGACAGACTGTTTTTCCTTTATTTTCTTGACACATGCAGATTGGTCCTCCTATAGGCTACTGACTGGAAGTTGTTGGAATGTGCTCAGAGCTCCTAGCATTAGACCTGCCATTCCATTTACTTTCTAAAGACATGCAAATCAGATGACTCACTACATTTTGTTCCAATTGAAAATAAATCAATCAATCTACTACTACTACTACTACTACTACTACTAATAATAATAATAATAAAATAAAATAAAAAGCACCACACATAATTGGCCTTTTTGGGGGTTTATCATTTCTGGGGTCTTTATCCTTTTTGTGTTACATGGGGCCCCAACAGGTTCATGTATCTCATGGGTTGACGTCACTTGAATCAACAAAACACCATCAGACACACGTGTGTGTTTTGTTTTGACCGTGGGAGATTTGATTTACACACTCTCTTCTGTGTTCTGAGCAACTGACTGAATTCAACAATGCAGTCTATGCAGTAAATGCTGAGGATGACAGAGATCAGGACAACAACAACAGTAGGCTTATAGGTTGCCAAGGAAAACACATTTAATCCAGTGATGGGAGATTAATCGGCAAACACATCGGTATCGGACACATCGGTTCGATTAATCAATCAGACCGATTAATTAATCGGGCCGATTAATCGGTCTGTCTTTACAGATAAACAAGCCCAAAGTAACAGCTTGAACAGATCTACAAGCTTACAATATTAAATTAGAAAAGTTATTTAAGTGAAATCTGACTTGCCTAAGCCTGCAGTGCAGATACCCTGTTACATGTATTTTTCAGAATGGACAAAATTATTATAATTTTTCATATCGGTAATATCGGTTATCGGCCATAACAGCAATTAATTATATCGGATATCGATATCGGCCAAAATGTCTCATCGGCACATCCCTTTAATCATGTTTTCTTTCTTTCTTGAATTTTGTTTACAACACACCCTAATGCATAAACAAGTCCGTGAAAATAGTGAAAACAACAAATTAACTGTAATTGTTAATAAAAACACTATAGACTACATATGGGTTTAGGTAAAACAGGGATCAAATAGCCTCCATAGTAATTAATTACTTTTGATGTTGTATAGATTATAGTCAATTGTATAGATTTTTTTTAATCACAAAATAAAACATGATTTGACTAAAGCAGCAATAATCAAAAACATAATGGTGCCACGACATTATGTAGGATGCTATGTAGAAATGAGTAGCACTTTCTGACAAAACAGTGGTAAACTAATAAACGCCTCAATAATAGGATTGATTAGGGGGATGTCACTCTGTATAGGTGTTATTGACTCTTGTATAATTTGTAGAAAAGCCAAGGCCTATATCTTCCGAGTGGTAAAAATACATACAAAACAGCCCATGTCCACTGATTAAACTAATCATGGTCAGGATTGTCTTCTTTAAATGCATTTAAACAAAGCTTGTTCCACATTTAGTTACATTTAGTTTTTCTTCTAGAACACACCCTGGAACATAAACATTTGACAAAGGCAGCAAATGTCAGCAGTGTAACCAAGAATAATACTATTAAGAACAACATAACATCTACAGAGTGGTAAGAGTACCAGGGCATTTTGTAGGCCTGTGTGCGGAGGTGAGTAGCACCTTTGTGTCTCATAACAAACTCTATCCAAAACATGGCGCTGTCCAGCGGCTTCATTGGTGTGTCTCTGTGCAACCTGGAGAGTCTCTGCATGTTCTTCCTGTAGGAAGGCTCATGGAGAACCTCCTCGATGCCTTGCAGAAATATGTCTTTGTTCATAGTAAAAATGTCAATGACCTTTGCCGCACCTCGTACCTCCATTTTAAATAAGTTATCATGTTGGTCAAAAATCAACGGGAGTCCTACTATAGGAACTCCATGGTACATGGCTTCCTGAACTCCATTCGTTCCTCCATGCGCTACAAATGCTTTGGTCTTTGCATGACCTAACAGGTCATTCTGTGGCATCCAGTCCACCAGTAAAGTGTTGTTGCCCAGAGTAGCAGGCCTGTCACCTTTATGCCTCCAGATTACTTTCTGAGGTAGCTGGGCAAAAGCTGCAGCTATCTCCTCTGTTAAGTCTTGGGGAAGCTGTCCAACTAGAGTCCCCAAAGACATGATGATGACTCCATGTTCCCCAGAACTCTGGACAAACTCATCCAGGTGTTGCGGAAGAGGTTTAGAAGGTTTACACTGGAACCCTGCCATATAGATAACATTGGGCATGGTGGGGCGAGGGAACTCAAACACAAAGTCAACTCTCATCAGCCACAGGTCTGCTGCTTGAAACAGGGAGATGAAGTCTACATCAGAACCAAGGTATTTTTCTAACAGACCTACATAATATGGTGTGACATAATGTTCTGCTTGGAATTGCACAAAGGCAGATACAAATATGTTTTTTATTCTTTCCAGAAAGTTCATTTTATCTGTTAGCTCCATCATTGGATTTGGAACATAAGAAAGTGGAGACGGTGCAATTGTGGAATGTGCTTCACCAAAGGTGGTCCATCTCACATTGAAGACTAGTGGTAAACTAAGGTAGTGGGCAAGAATAGTGCCGCCTGGCATAGCAGGGTCAGTGAGAACCAGGTCATATTTGGAATCCTGTAGAGACTGCATCAGATATTTGTTTTCCAACATGTTTTCAAGCATTTTACTAGAGGTCTGGTGCATTTCTGCAGCCCATTCCGCTACTTCCATTTCTAACTTGAAACGAGCCCAGGCAGACCTTCCTTGCCTCTGGATTTCCAGAAGTCTAGACACAAATGTCTCGATGAACACCTCATCTAATCCACTTGCAGCATCAATCGTGATTGCAGTGTAGAAAGGTGAGGTTTCCTTAATGTACCAGCTGTCGTTTGCTCGCAGTACTGAAACCTGGTGGCCCCTTGCATGCAGCTCCTCAACTATGACCTTCATGTTCACCCAGTGGCTGCCGTCCACAGGAACAACAAGAACTTTACCCCCATGAGCAACAGCTGGACAGAGGAAGAGGACAGCGATCCAGGCCAGGTGGAAATGCATTTCTTCACTGTAAAAGCCAATGAAGGACACAGATTACTTTTAATAAATGTGGTGTAAGTAATAATATATATATTTTTTAAATAAATGTTTTTTTTTTTTTTTTAAGGCTGGGTCATATGGGACCCAATGCAACATATAGTGTCATATCCAGGGGGTGTACTTTTACCTCAAGCTAACTCATGCTACAGAAACAGGAGATAGGCCAAGGCTGCTTACTTAGAACTGAAGAGACGTGGAGACCCCTGTTATTATTTTTTTTAATGTTTTTTTTTGTGGCTTTCGCCTTTATTTTATATATTTTATGGAGGGACAGACAGTAGGCTGACAGGAAATGGGGAGAGAGATGGGTGGGAAGACATCCCGTCGGGATTGGGAGTCGAACCCGCGGCACACTGCCAGACTGGATTACCAGCCAAGGTGCCTGGACCACTGAGCCATGGCCCAGGCCGAGACCCCTGTTATTAACCAAACAATGATTTTATCTGAATAAAATCATTGCTATGCTATTTGTCTGTGTGAAATAAACCACTAATCTTAATAAATCAAATAAGCACATAACACTTCACTGTTGCACTTAAACATAAACTAGGGAATTGGTTATAGAAAGTGAAACTACACGCGTGGTAAGATTATCTATACAACAATGGCACACAATGAAAATTGTGCAGCACACACTCAGGGCATGACCAAAGTTTACATAAATTACCTCTCCCCATACATATAAGGCCTTTGATGGATGTTACCTTTGATGGATAATCCGTAGCTCTATAGTTCTGTCCTCAGTCTTCACCAGTCGTCGTAGGAAAGAAAGACATCAGAAACAGTTTCAGAATTTATTACTTTGGGTTGGACTTTCGTACTGTAGCCTATATGCCATGTTGTTGAACTCTCAGCTGATAACAAAGCTGACTGAAGTGTAGCTGACCAAAGGAGAATAGAGCTGATTAAAGTGCCTTGCAGAGTCGAACATAATCGACGCAATAAGCACTACGCAACGGTGGGTGAGAGAAATTTCTCGAGGTAACAGAGAGAGAGAGAGAGAGAGATTTTTACCTGTACTTTTAAACAGATATAGGCCTATAGAGAGCTTTTTACCTGTACTTTTAAACAGAGAGAGAGAGAGATTTTTACCTGTACATTGAGATTTTTTACCTGTACTTTGAGATATTTCCTGTACTTTTAAACAGAGAGAGAGAGAGAGAGAGAGAGAGATTTTTACCTGTACTTTGAGAGAGAGACTTTTGGGGGATAGAGAGGAGGAGGTAAAGTGTCTATGATTTGAGTAATTTTGTTCCAAAAATGTGTTTTGCAAAATCCACCTGTTGGTGGCATTATAACAGGCCAATGTGAAAAGGGTGGGATATATTCCTCAGCCTAGTAGGAAAGTCTGTGAAATATTTAACGTTAATTGCTCGCTGCATTCATGATTTGAGTCATTTTGTTCCAAAAATGTGTTTTGCAAACGTCCACCTGTTGGTGGCGCTGTAACAGGCCAATGTGAAAAGGGTGGGATATATTCTTCAGCCGAGTAGACTAGACAGAGGCAGCACACTGCACAGTATAAAATGGAGACGCAATTCGCAATATGATTATGAAGTAAAAATTGTGATCCCGTCCAAAACTTGATTGACCCCTGAGTCATTTCATCCTGGCGCTGGGCCTGGAGACATGCCTGAGTCGACAGGCCTGCTGTCAATTCATGCCCTGATTGCCCTCATACCGTGGCCCTCTAATTACCTCCTTGACAGCCAGCCTACCGGTATTTATCTCTATGGTAGTTTGCTTCAGCTGGTAGAATTTGAGCTTGGAGAGTGAAATATTTAGAAATTGACATAATATTGTCTGATTTGAATTTCTGCGTGCAGTATTAAAAGCGAATAAAGCACCAAAAGGGGTCGATGGCTGTGAACGGTAATCAAACCATTAATTTATCATCTACCGTACCCTATCCGCCTTGTGGCTTGTAGCTTTTAAAACACGTGCACTGTTACTGCAGCCATGTCAAGGTTTTCATTTTTCTGTATTTGTCCTTTTGGGGGCGCTCTAAGTGTGTTCTATGTGTTGAGGGTTCTCAATTATGTGTCTTTGTTGCATCTGTGCTTCTGGTAATTAAGCTTGTTGGTTACACCTGTTTGTGAGTGAGAGAGGGCAGAAGTCTCATTACATTGAAGGAGAGTGCACTGTGCAGATCACATGAGAGAGAGAGAGCAGAAGGAAGAAAGTAAAGTAGACAAGAAGAAGTAAAGTAAACTAGTAGAAGTAAAGTGAACTATAGTGAACTATAGTGAACGAAGTAAAGTGAACTATAAAATGTAAAGCAGAAGAAAGTAAAGTTAAGTACAAGAAATGAAGTAAAGTAAAATAGAGAAAAGAAGAGAAAACAAAAAGGTTTTTCCAAGAAAGACTGAAGGTTCCAAGTCCCCCAGTCAGTATTGTATTTGTTTGTGAATGTTATTGTGAAGGTTTATGTATTATTGTGAATGTAATTGTATGAACGTCCAAGTTAATGTTTTGGTTTTTTGTCTTGTTTTGTATGTCAGTTCTACGGTGTTTTACAGCATGGTGTTTTAAGAACATGGTGTTGAATAAACAGCAGTAAAAATAATTCTGAGTCTCGTGCGATGGATGGGCGGCACATGCACAATGTGACTCGTCAAAGCAATGTTTGTTATATTCATATATAGTCATTTAATACTTAATAGTCACAGTGACTACTGACTGCAACAAAGTGAACAAACAACGTGCCCCTTTCTAGTTATGGAATGGTTGTGTGACTGTGTGACCACTAGGTGGTGCTGTGGAATAGAGAAACACTGAAAGCCAAGGTCACTTGAGAAAAAGCCATATACTGACACTGTACGATGAAGTTGGCTACTTAAAAAGCTTTGGCTTTAGGTGTATTGTCTGGAAAATGCAAGGACAATGTTGTTGCCCAGTTTTGCCACAGCTGAATTGCATTAGAATGATAATGCTTTACCCAGTCCCAGCAGCTAAGACAAAGTCATGACAGGTTCACACGCCAAGAGAGAACAAGAACAGAGAGTGACCTTGATGACCTTGATTGATTTACTACACCACTTTCTTATCTGATAGCTGCTGCTTCTCTATAGCACTGTAGCTGATAGTCATTTCCATTGTCTTTCCCCCCGAGGACTGGTGGACTGGAAGAACAGACTCCCAGAAGGTCTGCATGCAGTTTCCTACTTCCTCCTTTATCGTTACTGGCTAGAATGTGAGGAAATGAGGAACAGATACTGTAGGAGATTTCCTTTTTCCCCCTCCTTTCAGGCAGTCAGACAGATTCAAGGTCTACTGCACTGGTTCTCAACATGGGGTCTGGTGACTACCAGTGGCCGTGGGGTCCGTTAGGTTCAGGCAGTCAGACAGATTCAAGGTCTACTGCACTGGTTCTCAACATGGGGTCTGGTGACTACCAGTGGTCGTGGGGTACGTTAGGTTCAGGCAGTCAGACAGATTCAAGGTCTACTGCACTGGTTCTCAACATGGGGTCTGGTGACTACCAGTGGTCGTGGGGTCCGTTAGGTTCAGGCAGTCAGACAGATTCAAGGTCTACTGCACTGGTTCTCAACATGGGGTCTGGTGACTACCAGTGGTCGTGGGGTCCGTTAGGTTCAGGCAGTCAGACAGATTCAAGGTCTACTGCACTGGTTCTCAACATGGGGTCTGGTGACTACCAGTGGTCGTGGGGTCCATTAGGTTCCATTTGTACACTGGAGGATTTTTGGGATTCAGGTAGTTTAGTTAGTGATTCTCAACCTTTTTTAATTTCAAGGACCCCCAATTTGATTAGCATTAGGCCATATTACTGTTGGCATTTGCTTTTGCTACGCTTAGCCGTGGGTCCTTTTCTGTATTTATCCTGTGTCCTACTTTACTGCTGTATTGACAACTGAATTTCCCTTGTGGAATTGATAAAGGTCTATCTATTTATACAACATGCTATTTGACTCTGAAATGAGTATACCGCTTAAACCCTAGGCCTAGATACTATGGGGTCCCCCAGGGGTCTGTACTAGGTCCCCAAGGGGTCTCAGGAAATACACTTGGACCCAAGCTGTTGCCTAGCAACGCAATTCCACTGACGAGGTCTAGGGAAGAGGAAAATGTATCCGGTTTAAACTTGTCTGTTTTCTAAACATTTGGAACTACTACCTCCAGACAAATATTTGACTTTCAAACGTCGTTAAATGTACAGTTTAGCCCTTCCCACTATTGATTATTTTCTCATCTTCAAAGCGTAAAATCATCAATTCCCTCTGTCCAAAAGCAGGAGGTGAATGTGTTTATGCTCGTATGTTACCCTTTCAAGGCATGACATGTGAATGATGTGAGGAATGGAAAGAAGTCGAGAGGATGTGGCCCCCAGTTCAGTTAAAAAGGGAAGGAAATAAATCAGTTTGTGGTTGTCTGCCGTGTTGCTAACTCAAACGATATCAGATGTTGCCTTACTACAGTATATGCTGCTAAGCCTTGATATTGAGCAGCTGCTTCTTTTCCAAGTGGATAATAGACTAGTATTACAAATTATTATTGCATTATAATTAAACTGATCTGTAGACCTTAACAGGGTGGCAGTGGCTCAGGAGTTAGAGTGGCTTGCTTGAAGATTCCTTGTTCGATCTCCGGCTCCCACTGAGTTAATGTTGATGTGTGACTGAATGAGCAAGACACTGAACCACACCTGCTCCCGATGAGCACATTTGGTGCCTTGCATCGTTTCCTCTGCCGTCGGTGTGTGAATGGGTGAATGTAATGCACAGTTGGACACTGCAAAGCACTTTGGATAAAGGCGTTATATAAATGCACCATTTACCTTAACACGCGCTGTGAGCTTGTAGATTGGCTATTTTTGCGGCACAATACCGATGTACAACAGACTATAAACTAGAAAAAGTGCCCTTCCGGGCACAGGTCTCCACCAGGAGGATAGGAGTGTGTGTGATGTTTGGCAAAATGTTTAGGAGGATGTTTTTGCAACAATTTTCTTCATTTTGTTGAGGAAATGCAGCGCCAGATCACTCATAGCATCTCTGAGGATAGAATTCTGGATGAGCAGGACATGTGCAGCATTTTGTACAAAACGGGCCACTCCTGAAAACTTTGGAAGGCAATCTTAGCCAATCAGTGTACAATCTGAGAAATCCAACAGACTCGTCTTGATCACATGACTACAGAGATCATGTGTACCGATTGCCATTTCTTCATACGCCTTTGATGGCAATTGGATGATTTGAGGCATTTTGTTCCAAAAATGTGTTTTGCAAAAATCAACCTGTTGGTGGCGCTATAACAGGCCAATGTGAAAAGGGTGGGATATATTCCTCAGCCTAGTAAGGAAATGTGTGAAAGATTTCACGTAAATTGCAGGCTGCGTTCATGATTTGAGGCTATTGTTCAAAACGGGGCAATCTTGCAAACTGTGAAAGCCAATTATAGCCAATTAGGATGGAATATGAAATATCAGACAGATCCGACTTGAGCACATGACCATAGAGATACTGTGTAACGATTTGTGAGATATTTGGACAGAATCTGGAGGAGTAATATAAAAAAATGTGTTTTACAAAAGTCGGCCTCCTGGTGGCGCTATAAAAGGCAGATGCGGAAAATGCAGGTCAAAGGTTTGTCCTTGGCCTCTAGGGAGTGTGCATGCAACGTTTCACGCAGATCGGTGCAGTTTTAGGTAAAATGTGAAAAGCTGCCTCATGGTGGCGCTATAACAGACCGTTCTGGAAAATGTGGATCAGAGGTTCATCGTTGGCATCCAGGGAGTGTGTGTGCAAAGTTTGGCATCGGCCGGGTTAACGGTGCCGGAGATTAGCTGTACACAGACAGACGGACGGAAGGACGGACACACACACACGGACGGAGTGCAAAACATACTCTCTCCCCATGCCTTCGGCCTGGTGGAGACAATTAAGCATATTAGCTTATAGACTTTTGGGGATTTTTTACCTATAGGGAGTACCAAAATATCCTTGAGGGGGCGGCGTTAACATATGTGTCACCGCCATAGGCCATACTTCTGGGATTGTCTGGTTTGTTTACATTGAGCGACTATCCTATGTGCTAGTATACGTTCTTTTTTAATCTCACAATGGTGCAGACTTGCTCAGTAAGTGTCACATTAGTGCAACAGCAGGTCACGTTGAGGGAATGAGCTTTCCAGCATGGAGACAGCATCAAAGAACCCATATTGATGAGTTTACAAAGAGACGTAGGATGGCTTGGGTCTAGCTCGGCTGTACGGCGCAGAGACATAACGTTCAACAAAGTATCTACCGGTTAGCACAGCCGTGTCTTTCTATCCATCCGGGTGTTTGTTCACTATGTTGTCGCCAAGAACGAGCTCAATGTTTACAAAAACAGACCACCGTCACTCTATTGAGTCATGTGGGCTAGAGTTTAAATCCCAGAAACATGGCGCCGCTAGCTTTTCAGGCCGCCCCCCTCTTGGTGACATGCACGTTTTTACAAACTATAATCACATGAAATTCACTCTAGTCACTGACTGCATTCCATTACCTTTATTTTTCATGCCCACCCCAAACCAAAGACGCCAGGTTGAAAGTGATTTAAAAAAGCGTGATCTTTTTATCTGGCTAATGTTGGAAAAAAACATTACTCCTAAAGCAAGTGCCCCCCTTCTCCGCCTTCCTCTCACCCCTGTCAGTGCCAGCCGCCCCTCCATCTCTCTCTCTATCCTCTCATCTCCACATTTCTTCATTGTGGCGTCTCGCTCTGTCACCCCTCCGTGGTCACGCCTCCCCCTCCCCCCGCTGCTCGCTCCACAGAGCGTCCGTCTCGCTCGCTCTCGGTTTAATAAGCGGTTTGTCACGCTCTCTGTGGCTGTGTCCTTCAAAAAGAGTCAAGTCTCTCTGATCAGGTTTCATAGAGATCTAAATGCACTCGAGCTCGATTCAGTGATCTGTGTTTATCTGCTATCAAGGTGTTCACGGATTAAGCTTGTTTATTGTGGATCCTTCCCATGCAACCACAACGAAAAATGGTGGTAAAATTGATCTGGATATCAGGCTGACAGAGCAGAATTGTGATGTACGCATTGTTGGAGGTTCATTATGTCAATTAAGTAACATTACTTGAAGAAAGTTAGTTTTAAGCTTCTAACAAATGAATGCACACAAAAGACAATATATTTGGTTAACTTTCACTACTTACGACAAGCATAATTGGTTAGTTCTTCCTTGGTGAGGTCAAGGTTGGTTCTGAAAGTTGTGAATGCATGCCCCACCCAGTTTTGCAATACCCGTTGTACCGTCCTGGGTAAGAGTACTCGCTGTACCCGTTATTAGTTTACTACTAAGTACCCATTGTGGTAACCGGTACCACAGTTATTTGTATTTGACCCTAGACCCCTATTTGAGCATTTTGTGCCAACTAACACCATAAGAGAAGATTTGTCAAAGATATTGACATTTTTCAAAAATGGCAGTTCTACAAGCCTGTAGATTCTGATGAGCAGAAAACCCTGATGAGCAGATTGGTTTTCTTTGCCATCGATGTGTGAATGTAATGTACACTTTAAAGCAGTTATTAAATATGGTAAGTTAAATTAACACCTTTTGATGGGAACTTACATTTACCTCCCCTTGTGGTCTCCTGATGTTTTTTTCTGGCCAATTTCTAAAGAGACAAGTCCCACTTTTGTTCTAAATATGGGTAGTACCAGATCATGGTTGCTCCCTCTAGTGTTGTGGCTGTTGTGTCACTCACTTTGGAGAAGTTCTTATACAGTATGAGGGTATTGAGGGCACTCTGTCACTTTGACTACCGGTATCTTAAATACCAATCCCATTGCTTAACACCAAAATCTTGTTCATTGGTTGCCTTTTTGATGCCATTTTTGTCACCTGTCTGTTGTCAAGAATACAGCCTCTTCTTTGCTTGAGATTATTATATATCGTCAACTCTGACCTTGAAATCATTTGCATCACTGGGTTCATGCGTTTGGTCTGACGTAAACAGTTTGACGGGCATTAGTCCGACACCCTACCCTAACCTAACCTCACAGGGAAGCCACGGGTACGTTTTAACCGGCAGCGCAGGTCAGGAGCCACTGGTGAGTCTTAACCAGCCATGCATGTGTCAGACTGTTGCATGTCGGACCAATGTATGCACACCTGCATCACTAAGGGATACCGTGATCATCGATGATGGTGCTATGAAACAAGATGTACAGAGTCATCAAAGCTGACACTTGGAAGCAACCTGTAGTCGCTTAAAGTCTGTGGAATACTTCCAAGCTAGTCTCAGATCCCTCCAGTCAAGCTAGTCTCAGATCCCTCCAGTCAAGCTAGTCTCAGATCCCTCCAGTCAACGATTAGACAATCAGCTAAATATGGTGAGATAGATTTGAAAGCCTCTTATCAAGCTCAATGGAAGGCTTTCTCAAAAATAAAAATAAGTTGAATATGCACCATTTTATACAATTACTACTGTAGCTTTAAATTATGGAGGATTTGACTGCATATGAGTAAAGTGGCTTTGACAAGTATAAGTGTAAAGGAAAGAGATGGGTTGAGTCATGGTCTTACACCCTTATCCGTCAACGTTTTTGTGATTGTTGTTATTTTGAAAAATATAGTAGGCTACAAATAGTCGATCTACAAGCTCGACAACATGTCGATGTAGATCAGCTAGTTGAACTATTTTAAAAATGTAAAAGTTTTTCAAAATAGTAAAATAGGGCTAATACATTTAGGCATAAGGGGTAAGGCAAGATGCGGCCATGGTGTCCTATCTGGAGATGGAACTGTGATTGCACTCATTTCTCAGCCGGCTGTGTGAGTGGTACTGTAGTAGAAAGACCAGTGTCTTGTATGTCATATCAACCCTAATGGCTTTACAGCTGCAATGACCATATTCCATTTCTTCCATCATAAATGAATACCATCTCGGTGCACAATTTTAGGGATGTGATGTGAAAACGGACAATCACCGGCATGAGTACGCACACTGTGTGTGTGTGTGTGTGTGTGTGTGTGTGTGTGTGTGTGTGTGTGTGTGTGTGTGTGTGTGTGTGTGTGTGTGTGTGTGTGTGTGTGTGTGTGTGTGTGTGTGTGTGTGTGTGTGTGTGTGTGTGTGTGTGTGTGTGTGTGTGTGTGTGTGTGTGTGTGTGTGTGTGTGTGTGTGTGTTGGATTTGCCATCTCCTCTCCATGCATCGTGACGAGAGGTGACCCTGAAACACCTGTCATACGACTGCAGCACGGGCAGAACATATCCGATCTATAAGCTTAGTTGTGGATGCGACACATTGTGATGTTATAGATCAGCAATTTTTATCCTTTTTTATTGCCGTTTACCCATTTTTCCGTCCCAATGTAGTCGTTTGCCCCCCCCACCAGGAGGACTAGAGCCTTCGTTCTACTCCTCCCGCCCAACGATCGCTGCCCAGCTTTCCTCTCCCGAACATGGGCCAATGGGCCATATGCACATACGCCATTTTGGAAAGAACTTGCCTGGGCCCCTTCCCTACTTCCTTCACTAGTATCAGTTGGGGTATTAAATATTATCTGGTTGTGGTTGTGTTGTTGGCTATGAGCTGACCACCCAAGTTTCTCCAGTCAAAGCGAGGGTTTGTGACACCAAGGTACATTTAACAAGTTAGGTTTATTCTCCATTCACCATGAGCCATGGTTTCTATAAAGCAAAGAAATGGAGGAATGGAATACATTAAACATTAATGACAATATATTGCAATGCCAAGTATATCTAATATATTAATGATGGCTACAGGCTACAAGCTACATTGCAAAGCAAGTCAATTATGTAACTCATCAATATAAACGGTACAAATTAGCACTGGCATTTAGGCACTATAACATATGGAAAATAGTATTATGGCAAAGTAAACATATAGAACCAAAGCACAGATACAATCAAGACAGAACCAGAGCTTACATTTGTCAAGTAGTAAAGTACACATGGCTGGGTTGGGTTGGGGTTGTGGAGTAGACTCAGTGAGCTGCCTGTGTGAAGGCTGGAAACTGAGTGTGGAGTGAGTGAGTGGTTATATAGGGACACACCTGGACTGTGATTGGGCAATGAGTTAAGTGAGTTAAGTGCTATCATGGCAAACAACATTGGGGATGCAAAGAATGGGAAATGTCCACCAGAGGCTGCCATTCAGAGAGCATGGAGATAATTCACCACAATGGGAGTCCTTGAAATTAAAAAAGTTTGAGGACCACTGCACACTAAATGGAACAGAGCCTTAATTAGTATCATCGGTAACACTGATGCAGTAACACCGCTTTTTTCCGGTGCACGACAGCTGACCTTTGTATACCCAACCCCAGCAGACATCCACACTAGTGCCAATGTCGCACAATATCAGTTCCTGCATGCTGCCAGGTGGAAAATTACATCACCCAATCAATCGCCAATAGAAAGACTCGCGTCCCAAGTAGTGGCCAATCAAATGATCACAATGTGCCGTACCCCTCTAAGCAACGGCCAAACAATTACTCTCAAAGGCTCTCATTGTCATGTTGATCCTGATAAAATGTAATTATTCTGTGTTTCCACCCACACATACTAATGCCACTGAACGGGATTATGATAAACAAATGCACAAGAAAATAAATGACGAAATGGCCAGAAAATAAGCATTCTTTTAACCCCCCCCCCCCCCCCCATGACCCTTCATTTTGTAATTAATTCAAATATGATTTATTTTTGAAAGCAGATAATCCCTTTTCAGCATTTTCCCCCTTTTCTCTCTTCTCATTCGCTTTAGTGGATTTGATCTCAAGACTCGCACTCATTTGAATAAACATTTTGCTCCACATTAGTGTGGGTAATGAAGTGGATCTCTGCTTTTGTTATGAGAGAGCAGAGGCTCCGTGTGTCTGCTGTGGCATAAAGGATCAGAAGGAGGGACACACCGGCCACCGCAGCACGCTAAATGCTGATTGGACACGAGATAGAGCCTTGCAGTGGTGGAAAGTTACTCAAGTACAATCTTGAGGTACTTTCACTAGCATTTTGTTCTCCACTACATTTATTTGACAGCTTTACTTTGCAGATTTAGATGATTAATAATTAATCAAATTGTAATGCAATGTTAATTATCTTTTAAATAGCAGATCTACATGTGATGCAACACTTGCAAGCTTGCAGATCCACTTTTTATATATCCTAAAGGGCAAATTGGGATGCTAATACAGCATTAGCATCAAAACCTAGCAAAAAGTAAAGTACACATTATGCAGAATAGCAATTTTGAATTGATGTTATATTGGACTATTGATCATTAACCCCATTTGCCCTTTAGGATATATAAAAAGTGGATCTACAAGCTTGCAAGTGTTGCATCACATGTAGATCTGCTATTTAAAAGATAATTAACATTGTATTAATACTTTTGTATTAAGTAACATTTTGAACGTGGGACATTTACTTGTAAATACTAAATAGATATTGTTATACTGGTATTGCTACAGAGTACTCAATCCCTCCACCCCTGGAGGTGTGTGTGTGTGTGTGTGTGTGTGTGTGTGTGTGTGTGTGTGTGTGTGTGTGTGTGTGTGTGTGTGTGTGTGTGTGTGTGTGTGTGTGTGTGTGTGTGTGTGTGTGTGTGTGTGTGTGTGTGTGTGTGTGTGTGTGTGTGTGTGTGTGTGTGTGTGTGTGTGTGTGTGTGTGTGTGACTCATTGTGTCCATACTGTAGATTCTAATCTGTGTGCATGCTTGTAATGTGGAGACCATGTCATTGTACGCCATCTCTGTTCATATCTGTAGTGTTGTTGATCCAGTGGACGTTGTGTGTGACGCTGTCTATTAGGCTTGTTAAGCTATGTGTTTACGTGATGGCCAACTGGCCACTAGAAGATGGCTGCCACCGATCACACAGCCTGTCTCTGTTTGCCCTAGTTAAGCAGTCTCTGACTATTAATTAAGTAAGTAAACAGATATTGGGGTCAGTGGCATGTAGAGTGAACATTATTGGAAAATGTTTCAGTGCTGACGTGCACGTTGAACAGTGGTGTGCCATATTGAGTGTAATTCTGACATGGGAATGCATGCACACACGTGCACTTGAGGACAATTGCACGTGCACATGCCAAAATGCCATGACAAAATAAAATATATATTTGATCAAATTCCTCGAATTTCTAATCGATATTGTGCCGTTAATATGGTATTGTAATGATATCACTGTTCTGTCCTCAAAAATGGCCAAACTGAGATTTTTTTTGCGAATATTGTAAGGTTGAAAGTTTAAAATAAAAGTAAAAAAAAGTTTAAGCACAATAAATTATGCATTTTAAACCTCACTAATGCTCATATAAGATGGCGCCATTTCCATTTACTCACTCTGGCTCAGAGCAGGACTGTGGACAGTTCAGAAACCTCTCTACCAATAGCATCATCAATGGGGATTCCAGGATAATGGTAACTACAGCCTTTCTCTTCCTGGAAGGTTAGCATGTTGAAATAGACGTCATTGTTCTCGTATTTATAATAT
Organism: Electrona antarctica; assembly: GCF_951216825.1. Classification (NCBI taxonomy): domain Eukaryota; kingdom Metazoa; phylum Chordata; class Actinopteri; order Myctophiformes; family Myctophidae; genus Electrona; species Electrona antarctica. The sequence goes on from NC_136790.1 coordinate 14,195,122, forward strand.
TAAAAAAACATAATATTAGGCTACGTAATTAAAATTTAGTTTGAAATGACCAAACCAATGATGTCATTGGTAGGCAGGTTTCTGAACTGTCCACAAAGCGAATAGACAGAAATGGTATCATAATATCAGTAAGACGCCCTGAGGTCGCATGCACACATCCGCTTGGGTGACGGCAGACTGCTGGGCGAGCGCTGGCGGTTTGGCATGGGGCGTCACATCAACATATGAATTCTCCATATACTGTATGGAGCGTACAGAGTCTTGAGTGTACAGGGTTGGATGAGGTCAAATCAACATATGGAATGTCAGAACAGGTCAGCTCCTTATATGGAGATCTAAGGGTGGCAGTGGGGGCAGTGTCTTGAGTGTACAGGGTTTGATGAGGGACCAGGTAGGGCCAGGCCTTACTTTTCGGGCCTGTTGAGAACTTTAGTTTTAGCCGGCTGCCGGGCGCGGCTGCACTAATAACTTTAGGGCAGGCCGGTCTAGCGTTTGAATGGACAGGTACTGTATCAGTCAAATGGGAGACATTGAAGAAGAAGGATGGGTGCGGGCGGATCAACATATGGCATGTCAGAAAACAGGTCAACTCCATATATGGAGATCTAAGGCCCCATTTACACTGGCAGCCAAATCCAGCCTGAATCAGATCTGAGCCGCATCCAGATTGGAATCTGATTTGTTTAAATGACTCATGTGACCATTTAAACCAATCAGATTTCAATGGCACAGATCTGATTCAGGCTAGATTTGTCTGCCAGTGTAAATGGCAACCTAAGGGCTTGAGGTTTGAGGTCAGATGTAGAGTTGCTGGCCGGCTCCATATATGCAGATCTAGGTGATGATCCAGTTTTCTCCATGTATGGCTATCCAGGGTTTGATGACGTCCGTGTCGTGATCTTCATATATGGCGTGTCACAAGGCGTGACAGACTGACGGACAAATATGCCTATATATGGTGGCGTGACGGACGGACTGACTGACGGACTGACTGGTTTTGCAGGTTTTCATAGTAATCTGTGACCTACGCCTACAGTCGCAATGATACCATTTCTATCTAGTGCTCATTATATTAATGAGCATTAGTGAGGCTACCGTACTTAGATAAGGTTGAAAATGGGTGAATTGCTCTCATCATGACAAATCACGATATTATAATGACCAAAATCCCAGATATCGAGTCTCATGTATCAATATTATCAATATATAATAGCGCGTGTGTACCTGTGTGTAAGACGTTGAAATGGACTGGTCTAAACTTAGTGTATACTGTAGAGAAATAGTTTATATACAGTTGGAGGCCATCGATATTGTCCTTTTCTTTTTGCTGAGGTTTGCGTGATCTGCGCAAAAGGACAGTTAACCCATTTTGGGCGGGAACCCCTTTTGGTGTTTTAAACATTATGTTATAATTTAGCTATTGAAAAATAGCAGATCTACAAGCTCATAGCGCGCCACCGAGTGGCGCGCTACGAGCTTGTAGGTCTGCTATTTTTGAAAAATCGTGAAAATGTAGAAGGATTTTTTCAGGATTTAGAAGGATTGTTAAAAGTTTTGAGGTCAGGCCTAAATGGGTCAAATGATAAGGGACAATATCGGTGGCACCCAACTGTTTTATTATTCCGCCCCCTGTGATGTCATGTGGCTCAATACACATCACACATCATCATCATCATACAGTACTTGGCGAACACCGTTTTCTAGTTTTATTTTCAGTTCAGTTGGCAATGAACTTACAGCTCCTTCCCAAAATATATCGCAAAATGTACAGTTGGGTGCCACCGATATTGTCCCTTATCATTTGACCCATTTAGGCCTGACCTCAAAATTTTAAAAAATCCTTCTAAATCCTCCAGTTTTCTGAAATAAATATTTTCACGATTTTTCAAAAATAGCAGACCTACAAGCTCGTAGCTATGAGCTTGTAGATCTGCTATTTTATAGCTATCCATAGCTAAATTATAACATAATGTTTAAAACACCAAAAGGGGTTCCCGCCCAAAATGGGTTAACTGTCCTTTTGCGCAGATCACGCAAACCTCAGCAAAAAGAAAAGGACAATATCGATGGCCTCCAACTGTAAATCGCAAAATGTATTTCCAAGAGAAAATAATGAACTTGTCTCTGCGATGGAAAAAGGCATAGTAGATTTCATAGGTTATAGGTATAGTTTCATGGGTTATTTCAATTCAATCTGTTTATAAAATAAGGTCAGAAGTGTGGGGGGAAGTCTGTCATTTGCTGACACTTAATGTTCTTTCCTATGATAATATAAATGCAACGGTTTGAACTTAAAATTCATAAAGGCAGACTGTTCCATAATGGGATTCATACTCTCTATTTCACTATCTTAATCGACTGTCCATTGCTTCTATCTTGCTCTTTATTTCGGAACCCTTTGCAAAGCACGCATTATCAGAGTTCTAAATGCTTGCACGCACGCACGCACGCACGCACCGTACGCACACACCCATTCGTATACATTCGGGATTGGTTCAGGAATGCAGGATTGCTTGCTTTCTACAGAAATGTCACAGTGAGTCGTAACCTTTAGCAAAGCACGTTATCTGCCCTGATGTGGTGGCTGGTTCTGGGACCGGCCGAGATGGGGACCGGGCCACGCGATTGGATTTGAAAGGTCCTCATCCAAGTGGTAGCTCCAGGCTATCTGAACACCAGCACTACGTTCTGTACAGTACAGCATGTCACCGCTCAGTCACTGGGAAGTGTTAATTTCTGCTCGTTCGTTCATTTCTGCAAGTGCCACCAGCATCGTGCAACAAAGTATGAATTAGGCAGTGATTCTCAACCCTTTTCATTTCAAGGACCCCCGGTTTGACCCACGGACCCACCTATGTGTCTATGGGTCCCGACTCCCCGATCTACACTGTAAAATTCTGTGTTTTATTTAACTCTGAGAGTGTACACATACTTAATTAAATCATTTAGTTCCAATTCAAATCCATTTGTACACTCTCAGAGTTACAGACTCAAAAGAGTGCATTTGGACCCCTTGTGGTCCCCGGACCCATCACCCGACGTTGAGAAACAGTGAATTAGGATTTAGGGTGCACCTAGTATCAATACCAGTAAGACGCCTGAGGGCGAGAAGCGACCTGGCCCTAAAGGGCGTGGTAGGGCGAGAAGCGTGCACGAATCCGCCTGGGTGACAGCCATGGCTGAGGGAAGTAGGGGTGCTGGGGGGGCTGTAGCACCCCCTCCCCCCAGGCACAGCCCCCCCTCGAACAGGAGGGGAAAAAAAAAAAAGATAAATAAATATGCTGTATCACAGTATTGGCACCTTATCCTGGTGAATTGCCTGTGTCAGTTCGTTCATATAACTTGCGTGTGGAGAGGGAAAGTAAAGGCCACGTTTGCGAGTGAAAATGCGCTAAAATGCGCGTGCATGATGCGCGTGCACGCGCATTTTTGCGGCGCGCGCTATGCGTGCGCACCCCCTACTAGACGCTCAGCCCCTGCGAGTGTAAAGTACTTCCCGCGGGCCTGGTGACAGCAGACTGCTGGGCGAGCGCTGGTGGTTTGGAATGGGGGTCAGATCAACATATCCACCTGGGTGACAGCAGACTGCTGGGCGAGCGTTGGTGCTTTGGCATGGGGGGGTAAAGGCTCATACATAGTCTGGATTTTCGGTGGTGAGGTGACCACCGAACTACAACATGACGTCACGGGCCGCGGTGAAGAGCAAACCACCGCCACCACCCCAGCCCTTCTCTCTGTTTTTACTCACCACCGCTCAATGTTATTTCAGCTCCGGTGGTCAGCTCACCACCGAAAGACCAGACTATGAATGAGCCTTTAGATCTTAATTTTCGGGCCTGTTGAGCGCGGCTGCACTAATAATCTGGGGCAGGCCTGTCTAGAGTTTAAATGGACAGGTATCAGTCAAAGGGGAGACATCGAAGAGGAAGGATGGATAGGGAAGGATGAACATATGGAATGTCAGAACAAGTCGGCTCCATATGAGATCTAAGGGTTTCAGGTTTGAGGTCAGATGTAGAGTTGCTGGCCAATATTGATGACATCAGGGATCTCCATATATGGGCTTAATATTGATGACATCACGGATCTCCATCCCTGATGATGTCACATGTCACGGGATGTCACGTGCCTGACCAACCAACACACTGACGAGAAATGCACGATTCCATATAGTTAACTGTGACCTTCAGTCGCAATAACCTACCCTCATAAGAATTTGAACCAGTGTGTCCTGTGTGGGAAGCCCTATAGCATCTGCCGCTTATCCAAAGGGGGAATCACCTCCTTGGCCGGGGCCCGGGGAGATATTGGGCTTATGAGCTTCAGGCAGGTCTACGCAGTTACCCCACATCCCCTTCTCACCTCACCTCAACCCACAGTGAGACCCAAACCGGCACAAATGTAACACCCGTGTGTGAAGCCAAGTTTCTAACCTACATCCAAAGGGAGCCTAAAATGCCAACATTTTGCTGCATGTACGTGTATAAGTGAGAGACAAATTACTTAAAAAAACCCTTTAATCTTGAAGGTGAATTCCCCCTTGGCCAGGGGAGATATTAGGCTTATGAGCTGGCAGGGCTATTCCTTTGCATTCACTTCCCTTTGACCTCAGGCTGGGCTACACCGTTACACTTAATAATTTGTAATTACACAGCTGTTATGTGACATGTGTGAGTGACAGGGGAATAGCACAGCAGAGTGATGTTGGAGAGGTGGACTAACTAGACACTGTCATATAAGCTGACAATGGCATCTTTACGTATAGGCTACTTGACGTCAGATAAGAGACTTTCGGAGCTAGCTCATATTAGCAGATTTTCTCACCAATGTCTGTTGAGTGTTGACCGTTAAGAAGAAACCCTAGAATACTTCCAAGCAGGTTTCAAATCTTTAAAGTTCCTATAGGTTGCTGATGCTTCAGCTTTGATGGGTTCATAGATGCTATTTACTCATGCAGCACTATCAATGTTATTTAAAATGTTTATCTTAGTTAATAATATGTTGGACATTATTATGAACTACCATGCAGTAACTCTAACCCTAGTAAATTGTAACAGTTACATTCATTCGTCAAAACATTCTGAGGTTTGTCTCCCTCAAGTTAATATCCGTTTTGGACACCAGGGGGCAGTAGTGAATTGTGAAAACCAGGCAAGGACACTGACAACGTCTAGAAAGGTGAACGTTTTCATTCAGTCTAGGGTGAGGTCAATAGTCTGTTTCTGTATTCTCATGTTTTCCAAGTTATTTCATGTACCAGTGAATGTTGTGCCTTTAAGGTCAAACTGGAATATTCTCAACACAGTGAAACATAATGGATCTAAATACTACATTATAATATAATGATCTGCATAACAGATAAAACAATCAAGTATAATCACAGGCCTATAAGATAAAAATCCACATTTCATGCCAGAAGTGACCGCATTGTCTGAAAGCTGACCCATAAAAGACCAACTCAAGTGAAACTATTTGCCCTATGTGGATTTTGCGAGATTGTTGTAGTAGACTGTGCTTCTCCTTTAATTATGCTACAGGTAAAGAGCCTGACAGAACATCACGTTAGCAGGTCTGTTTGTTGCTACTGTTTGCTTTTCATGGTCTATAAACACAGTGTGCCACTTGCGCCGCTCCAGTGGAGCAGCGAGGCTACGGTGGGTGACATTCTCTGGGCAGGTTGTTGTTCCAAATGGGGTTGCTAAATCAGTGGTTCCCAAAGTGGGGTCTGGGTCCCTTGAGCGAGGTTCCAGGACGGTGGTCCCAAGGAAATGGAATCAAAATCCATTGAACCACTTTAACCCTACTTTGGCTATTTTTTAAGCTTGTAAAGCTTAAAAAATGAAAAAAATAAAATAAATGTTACAGTATCTGGAATAATTAAGACATGTACACAATTGTTCTCTTATCGGGGTCCCTGCCCTGGCACAAAATATTTTTTTAGATGGTCCATGGCCAAAAATATGTATCAATTTGGGGGTCCTTGACATGAAAATGTGTTGTGAAGCCACTGTGCTAAATACTGGCTCCCAGGTTACTCACTCAGTCACCATCCAAATCCCTGCATTTCTGCACCTGTTTCCTAGACAACCGCCATTTAAAGGAGCAGCTCTAGCTATTGACCGCTTGCCCTTGACCAGAACTGCACTGCCAATTGAAGCAGTTTCATTCGACCTGTTCAGGCTTTTTTTTTGTTTGTTTTTTTTGTTTTTTTAGGAAACAAATTAAAACAAATATTGAACTCTAGCATCCGGTAGGAAACATAGCCAGCACAGCCGATCTACAAGCTCACAAGTGTCGCAACATGGTACATTGTGTGCTTGTAAATTGGCTATTTTGGGGGAAAAGAGCACACCGTGTACAGAGGCAACTCATGTACAGTTTACTAAATATAGAGCTTTAAGTGGTTAATAAGACTGATGCTGTAATATTATAGATAATACTTGACTGTAATCTTGCCTACAGATACTGCCAATCTGTGTAGCCTCGTAGATTGTGTGCAACAGGGTTAAAATAATTAGAAAATAGGTATTCTGGCAAGCATGCCAGATTAAACAGGGTTAAAATAATTACAAAAGAGGTATTCTGGCAAGCATGCCAGATTGAGCCGCATTGATTTTTGTAAATCAATGCGTACAAAAGTGTCACGCAAAAGTACCAAACAAGAACCAATATTTCAAGCTTGTGCTATTTTCACTATTTCTGAAACATTTTGAAAGTGAAAGTGGTTAATTCTGTCTGTTGGTTTTTATAAATATTGAACCAAAGTAAAGTCAAGTATTAACAAGAGCTTGTGACCAAACTAGACGCTCGACCCACCTCGTCTAACGGCGCTGCATGTTCGTGGCGCAGCGATCCGAGTGAGAGACACACACATTGCTCACTTACCGCGTGTTTTCCATGCTGTGTTGATATTGTTCCGTAGAGTGGTGCAACAGAGTAAAAAAAAAATCACACCCGTGTGAACTGAGTGGTGTAAGGTCTTATATAGACTGATCAGCTGTGGTCTGACGTAATGTCTGACGTAATGAAATCACACCCATGTGAACTGGGTGACCATAGCAACCATGCTCATTTTTTGGTACGAACAGACAGACAGACAGACACGTAAACTAACAAAGCCAGTTGTAGGAGTGGTTTACACCACTCAAAAATATAAGTATAGCACTGAGAGGAGAAGCCAAGTGCGTGCGTTGTTTTGGTCCATCGCATCACGCAGAGGTAACGTGAGTGACGTCAGAGCACAGGCAGAGCACAGGTGTAAACGGCACTTTGCCATACGTCACCGTCTGTGACTTGGCCACCCGATTGTGAACACAGGCACAATTCTCTCAAATGTGTATATATAATTATAGATAATAACTACACCGGATCCATTGGAACACGGGTTGTTTTTATAAAAAAAATCCCCCCAAGTAACGGTTTTGGACATACAACGCAGATATTCCACTGAACATACAACATTCCACAAACATAGCCATCGTCATAGCCCATATTTGGCCTATGGTTGGAAACTTGGAATGAATATGCTCATACTGGCCTGGGCCGTGGCTCAGCGGTCCAGGCACTTTGGCTAGTAATCCAGTCTGGCAGTGTGCCGCGGGTTCGACTCCCGATCTCGACGGCCTTTACTGCATGTCTTCCCCCCCATCTCTCTCCCCATTTCCTGTCAGCCTACTGTCTGTCCCTCCATAAAAAACATAAAATAAAGGCGAAAGCCACAAAAAAACATTAAACAAAAAAGGAATATGCTCATACTAGCAGTCAAAGAGGCCACTTGAAATTGTGGACCCCATGGCAGTAGTATATCACATTAGGTAATATTTATTACACAAACACAACATATATTTAATTAAACCATGGTGTTTTCAACGGCCTCTATATGTCCAGGCCAGGGACCTTGGTGTATTTTTTATTTTTACTTTTCACCCCTATTAGCTCCAGTGTCAGAGACTCACATAAAGAGGTTGTGACTGTGACTGCAGTTGAGTAATTGGCTAAGTAATTTATAGGCTGTCACCCTGCAGTACATCCAGAAGACCACCGAATTAAAGTTAAACCCTGTAAGACAGTGGTTAATTCCCACTTGAACATATTGATGGCGAATGCGTTCGCGGCACAACCATCTGACCACCCGAGTGGGCAACGTGCATGTTTGTTAAAATATTTTAAGTTGCATTATTTTGTTTGTTTTTTTGGAAAGCGACTTTAGGTATTTTGAAAAGCGCTATATCAGTGTTATGTATTATCATTATTATTATCATTATCATTATTATTATTATTATTACAATTATTACAATTATTATTATTAATAAAGATCAAGCAATCGATTGGTTTCTGGCTTGGATCAATGGAAATAGCGCAGTCTCACAGTCATTTGTCATGACATTGTTTACATTAATTTTACATTTGATTTTTGCATTAAAGTTCTTATTTATTAATGCCATTATCAATTAAATCAAAATTTTCTTGTCAATTATTATTTCATTTGGGGACCAACTTGCAATCTCCTCATGGCCCACAGGTTGGGAATCACTGCTCTAAGATGCAGCACTGGTTCTCAATGTGGGGTCCGGGGACCCACAGGAGGTCCTTGAGGGGCTTCCAGGACCTTTTGATGAAATGCGGTCCATGGCTTAACGCATATCAAACTTGGGGTGATATGTTTGACAACCACTGAAGTAGAGGATCCTTACCCCCCCCCCCCCACCTCCTCCTCCTACTGCTCTCTCCCACAGTTCATGCCACCTTCTCTCCTCCTTTTGGAATTCCCCTGGATGTTATCAGCCCCGCAGACTGATGTCTCAATCTCACAGCCCCATCTTTTATTCCCTCTTGTGATTATGGTGAAATGGTTCCCTAACAAGTGAACTCAGTCAAGGGGAACTAATGGGATCCCTCACCTCGGCGTTGTGACATAACACTCGTCTGGAGCAAGCAGACATTTTAGCAACAACAATATAAAGCACGATGAGACGGGGATACAGAAAAGGGGTGGTTGATAGCAATACAGAAAATGAACATGTGGAGTGTTTGCTATATATATAGTTTTAGCAATCCCGCCGTAAAAAATCCAGACTATGTATGAGCCTTGTCTGTCTGTCTGTGCGTGCGTGCGTGTGTGAGATATAACATCGTAGGTGAGGACCTATATAGTCCTTATGCAAAGGGGTTGGTCATGCGGTGCAGGAAAGAATCAAACCAGATGGCAACATCAATACCCAAATCCATCCTGTGCACTACGTATATATTTGTTTCCGAACTACGCATTCTGGATTTGTACACGTGCACAGTTTACAGGGAAAATTGGTCTTGAGCTGAAAAGTTTGGGAACCACTGGTCTAGAATCTGTGAATCTGAGCCGAATCTGAGCCGTCCCAACATGCATTTCACTGGTGACCCGGAAGAGGACGGACAGACAGCGACCGAGCAAAATAGACAGCAGGCGAGCGATTGCTAAATTATTAGATAGATATATATTTATAAAGATGAGGAGAGGAGAGAGAGAATGGGAGAGACATGCAGCAAAGGTCGTCATGAACGGGACTCGAACACGCGACAGTTGTGACACGCTGTCAGGCCTAAGCCTATATGTGCCTATATGTGGCATGCGCCTGGACCACTTGGCCTGCAGGCGCCCCATACATATACGTTTTAAACATTTACAGCAACTGCCAGACATTTTATTATGAGAGTCACCATCGGTCGGATCAGGTTGAAACCTTTCCCAAATATGGAATCGTACATACTGTATGTCATGGATACGTCATAGTCATAGGTAGAGTCTTTTATTTAAAGCACCTCTTGAGTCAGGACACAGTTGTCAACTAATTATTCAGCAGGTTTTTCAATTAATTGCTCAATAAGTAAATTTTAATATTTTGCAACGATGCGTGTGTCGAGGAAGGACAAGAACCGGCCACGTGGAAGGATGAATCCTTATGCCTTCTTCGTCCAGGACTGTCGTAGGAATGCAGGGGGCAGGGTCAACTTTGGTCAGTTCTCCAGGCAATGCGCCCAGGGGTGGAATTCAATGTCCATGATGGAGAAGAGGCAGTATGACGAAATGTCCAAGAAAGATAAGATCCGTTATGACCGCGAGATGAAAAACTACGTTCCTCCCGTAGGACTTCCGAAACGCATGAAAAGGATGAAGGACCCCAACGCCCCCAAGAGGCCACCTAGTGCATTCTTCCTGTTCAGCTCCGAGCACCGTCCTAGGCTCATGCGCAGTAGCCCGTCTATGGCCATCACGGACATTGCCAGGCAGTTGGGTCAACTGTGGGGCCAACAGGGCCAAAGAGATAAGACTCCATTTGAGAACAAAGCTCAGCAGCTCAGGCAGAGGTATGATGTGCAAATGAAAGCTTACCGTGCACGGGGTGGACCGAAGCGCTTCAAAGCTTCAGTTAGGATGAATGCCCGTATCCGGCCAGCCGCCAAGAAGGCCGGTAGGAGGAAGGTTGGTAGGCCACGTGGTAGGAAGGCCCCCAAGAGGAAGGCCCCTAAGCGGAGGGCCGTTAGGAGGAGGGCCTCCAGCAAGAGGAGAGCCCCGAAGAGGAGGGCCGGCAGGAAGTCTCGTAGTAGGTCAGGTAGTAGAGGACGCCGTTGATGTGATACGCCGACGAAGACGAAGATGAGAGGAGGATGAAGATGCTGTCTAGGTCGGGGGGAGGGTTGGCGACCTGATGAGCTTTATTTCTATGAAACAAGGATGTGAAACTTGCAATGCAGTGGTGAGTTGGTGGTCTGGACTGGTGTCCCGTGTGTGTCTTAATTTCAACAGTTTTGTCATTTTAATACCGCTTTTAACCATTGCAGGTTAATAATTCAAAACCATCACAGCAGTAAGAATTTTTATTTAAGCTGTTTTGTTTTTTTCTCCTTTTTATTGTACAACCAGGTTAAATGAGAATTAAAACTTTTTTTTTCAGCAGTCTTTAAAGAACTTTCTCCATCTGGAGCGAATTAATGGCCACATGAAGACAGACAAATGCATAACCAGCTATAGACCAGGTGACTGAATGCATAACCAGCTATAGACCAGGTGACTGAATGCATAACCAGCTATAGACCAGGTGACTGAATGCATAACCAGCTATAGACCAGGTGACTGAATCGCCATGTACATATTTTTTTTACATTTTATTTAGAGTGGCCAATATTATGTTTAACCCTTTTTTTCCTCCCAATTTAATTTGGACATTCCCACCTGCCTGCAAGGAACCCCTACCGGGAAGACGGTAGCACCTCCATCCTACCCCGCCCATTCAAGGAACCCCTACCGGGAAGACGGTAGCACCTCAATCCTACCCCGCCCATTCAAGGAACCCCTACCGGGAAGACGGTAGCACCTCCATCCTACCCCGCCCATTCAAGGAACCCCTACCGGGAAGACGGTAGCACCTCCATCCTACCCCGCCCATTCAAGGAACCCCTACCGGGAAGACGGTAGCACCTCCATCCTACCCCGGTGCAGTGACAAAGACCACCCTGCCAGCCCTACTTCACTTTCCTAAACGGGGACCACCACTTTTGTTTCGATCATCCAAACTGCATGTGCTGAGCGAGATGCCTCCGCTCAATGTTTGACGTTTGTGGATGTATTGCTCCAATCCTTTGAATAGGAAAGTGATGCCGATCTCCAAAAGGTGAACTAATTTCTACTTGAGGCGCCCTGGGTGCTATGCCAAAAAACACTGGATACACAGGGTACAGGAGTGCTCTTAGTCCTAGCGTGACTTTACCTTAGAAATGCATGGCAGAAAGCACTGGTACGCTGAAATGCTTTCTGTGGACACGGCTACTGGTTTGTTTAGCTTAGGGCTTTTCATTTGTGGCCCTTGTTGTGATAGGTGTGTGCCCGACGTCCGTGAGATTTATAAAAAAAATGTGGTTGTCTTTTGTTTTTCTTTTAGTGGTGGTGGAGAACTAAGGATCACTGTTTTGCCATGGAATTCACTGCTTCCTGGAGGATGACCCCTACAAACTTTTGGTAAGATCTCAAATTCTAGTTGGTAGATTACCATGAAACTTGCTGAGCACAGTGTCCTTGTGACCTTTCCTCTTGCACCACCCAAATGTATAGATCTGGGAATCAGAAGTTACTGGGTTCGCCCTGCCTACACACTGACTGTATGTCCCTGAGCAAGACACTTAACGCCTAACTGCCCCCCCGCCGAGCGTTCATCAGACAGCAAGCCACCTGGAATGCAGAAAAGTAATTTCCTCCAGATGATACTATATATATTTGGTGACCCTTTCAACAATCACCACCTACGTATACGGTGCCATGTGTCCATGTGTTTTTCCGGAGTGGCTTTGCAGGACGTTAGCAGTAGCAGTCTATGAGAGGAGCCTTGTCTGTCCGGAGCTAATTTCGGAAACCGCCAGACTGATCAGCGCCAGACTGGCCCCTTTGGTTGGTTCTAGAACTGGTTCCGTTCTAGATTCTTTGAACCTTGGTGCTGTCATGGAACTGGCGGACATTTTTTTGGTTCCAGTTCTGAACCAAGTCATTTTTTCAGTGGAAACACTCTGAACTGGTTCAATATTAAACGGGGGAAAAAGAACCGAACGGTTTCAACCCTGGTTGAAAAAGGCCCACTGTGTATGCACGCTTTCAGTAGGCCACAGAAGTTACTGTTTTCCACGTAATTGATTTTTAAAACTTATCAATGCCAAACTTCTTGTGTGCAAATGCTGTCTATCACCAAGCGTATGTAGATTAGAATCCAAAGATTTTTTTTGTTCACATAATGTTCTATACCTTTTTGAAATTTCTTAAATAATGGAAGCCACTGGCACTCAGTGTGGGTTCAGATCTGAGCCAAGAGACAATCTCACAAACTGCTGGACCGATGAACACCAAATGTCTTGTGCACACTGTCGATTTCCATTACTTTTTGTTAACACAATGTTCAATACTTTTTTTTTAATAATGTAAGTGAAATTGGGGCTAGGAGTGTCTGTCCGGAGTTAACAAACCGCTGGGCTGATTAACGCCAACACTCACATAGGATGCTACCATTTATGTCTACTCGCTCTCGTCTCAGGTGTGCTGTGGATAGTTCAGACCAATGACATCATCGGTAGGCACTGGCAGGTTTGGTCATTTCAAACATCATTCTAAACTAGATTTTTTTTCCTCCTGTTTCAATGTGCACATTTCTTCAAGAAGAGAGACTGTAGGTCTCATTATCTTGGAATCCCCATCGATGATGTCATTGGTAAGCAGGTTTCTGAACTGTCCACATCCCTCCTCTGTGACAAAGAGTAGTCAGAAATGGTACCATCTTTTAATTAGCGTTAGTGAGTACCAATTTTATGAAGATAAGGTTGAAAAGGTCTACTTTAACTATATTTAACTTTATATGCATGGCAGTCAATGGAGATTGCTTTACTGTGTGTCTGGAGATAATCAACTAGCAAAGGTTATAGTGCACACTGTAGGCCTACAGCCCACGTTTATCTGGCCCACTAATATTTACTCATATGTCCTATACCTTCTGAAATATCTGTCCGGTGCTAACTGTGTGCAAACCATTGGACTGATGAACACAGAGGGCGGTATTATGCGTCTCTTAAGTACCAGGTCTTATTACTTAAGTAACTTAAGACCTGGAGGCGTGATCAATGCCATTTGGCTATTCTGAGTGGCCAAACAGCATTGACCACGCCTCTAGGTCTTAAGTTAAGTCATAAGACCTGGTACTTAAGACACGCATAATACTGCCCAGAGTCTGTCCTGTGCACACTCCCACTTGCACGCATTTTTGTTCACATGTCTTGAGCACATGCAGTTTCCAGGCTCATGTACAATCCCACTAATACAGTATATATGCTAACATTTGTAATGTATTGAAATATTGAACTTGTACATTTTTTGAGAGGCGTTAGCCCCTCCTATGCCCAGCTTTCTGGGAACACGAGGGGTGACTGTGGGGCGACTGTGGCTCAAGAGGTAGAGCAGGTCGTCCAATGATCCATGGGTCGGCGGTTCGAATCCCGGCTCCTCCTGTCTACATGTCGAAGTGTCCTTGGGCAAGACACTGAACCCCAAATTGCTCCCGATGTGCTGGTTGGTACCTTGCATGGCTTCCGCTGCAATCGGTGTATGAATGTGTGTGTGAATGGGTGAATGTAATGCACAATCTATGTAAAGCGTCTTGGATAAAGGCGCTATATAAATGCACCATTTACCATTTTGGCTGATGATTGGCTGATCACCCATAGCGATGATTTGATTGACTGAGAAAAGTAGGCCTACATATTGAAGACAAAAGTGAGGGCAGAAAAGTGAAGACACCAAAAGTGATTGGCCGGAATTACATTTGTGATGATTTCATTGGCTGAGCACGGAATGTGATGTATGATAAGAGCGCCCCTCACTTCTCACAAGTGTGATTTTGAAAAAAAAATCCCCACACGTCTCAAGATTTGCCATTGACAATGGAAGGGGAATTCAGGTCAAATGTCCGCTAAATCTCAAGATTTGCCATTGACAATGAACAGAGAAATGACGTCAGAATTCCGCTAAATATGAAAATTAAACATCAAAACATAAACGCCATTGACATTGAATGGAAAATGTACGTCATCAGTGTATTACAACCAAGAACTGGTGTTGCGTTATGGAAGTTAACACGGTGTGTTACGGAAGTTAACATCGTACGCTCTTTGCGCAGTGAAATCAGACCCAACACGCAGACTACGCACGCTTCTATCCAACACGCTTCTATCCAAGCAACAACTGGTGTCACCTACGCTCTTTGCGCAGTGAAATCCTTACAAATAAAAACACCGCAACTCGCTTACAATACGCGGACCTGGCAACCATGCTTCCCGTCTTTCTATATTGGCTCCCCGACACCACCATGTGACCACGATTTTCAGTACAACACAAGACACTTCCGCTCGGACTCCCGGCAGTTACACACACACACACACACACACACACACACACACACACACACACACACACACACACCGAGGTGACTGCAATTCAATCATGCCAGCCCTTTTCTTGAACGAAGTGAAACGCAAACTCTGCTTTCCTCTGACACGGCGAAGACCAGCACGTCTTCACTGAACAAACACTTTATCCAACCCTTTCTTTTTCTCTCCGCTGTGTCGAACAGTCGGAGATTATGAGGCGGGCGACGCTCCTATTATGAGCCTCAGTACAGTATAGTACACATACAATTTACTTTATTGATTCATTTATTGATAAATTCGTTTTTTATTCTGCCTATATGGGGGCGCCTCAAAAGTGAAACCAGCTCAGTGGCCTTGTGGTTAGAGTGTCCGCCCTGAGACTGGGAGGTCGGGGTTCAATCCCCGGCCGGGTCATACCAAAGACTCTAAAAATGGGACCCAATGTCTCCCTGTTTGACACTCAGCATCAAGGGTTGGATTGGGGGTAAGTCCCTGCGACATACTAGCGTCATGTCCAGGGGGTGTACTTGTACATCAAGCTGCCTCACGCTACAGAAACAGGAGATAGGCTCCTGCCCTATGGGCCTCATGGCTCGGCAAGGCTACTTACTACTTACTCAAAAGTGAAAAGTTGCACAGTATGTTGTACAAGTGCTATCTCCCTCACGTCCGGACAACTGCAACCCATTACTTATACAGCCCTGCATGGCTAGGCAACCCAGCCTGGTGGAGATTTGCACTCAAGGGAGTACCCTTTTCTAGTTGAAATATTATACTTTTGTTTGTTATCAAAGTCAACAGGGATCAGATTCTCCATGTTTTGAGACACGTTATAGATGCATCATAAACAGGCCACATTATGTGTTATTAGACACCATCTTATTTTTTATGAACCACCTATAACCACATAGTTCATATGGACAAAGTCATTCTCATCCAGAAAATGCTCATGGGATGTCAGACAAACGGACAGCTGGTAACAGGATGGACAGAAACACATAGCTGATAGAAAATCAGAAAAGATGCTCATGCACACAGGCATGATTAGACAGACATCAGTCAGACAGATGGCACAAAGCGATGCCACGTGATACACATTCTACAACGCACGCACGTGCCGTTAAAAAAACAAAAGAGCATCTTTCAAGGTCACAAAGATGAGATAGCTAAGCCCAATTCTCATTCAAGTCCCTCTTCTCCCTCTCCTTCATTCTTTTTTTCCTCATCTGTTTTTTTTCTCTCTCTCTCTCTCTGTGTGTCTCTTTCACTCTGCGCTCTCTCTGTCCTCTCGCTGATCGGGCAGCAGACAGCGTGTAAGTGCCCTAACCCACAGAAGTCTCTAGGAGCTCTTGTGATTGGCTGTGCTCCGTAGCACTGTTCACAATCGATTAAGGTACGCTGAGCTCCCGCTAACAGCTTTTCTCTGCTGTGTGTATGGCTTATATAGACTCCAACTTTGCCCTTAACCCTTCATCCACTCTGTCCATCCCCTCTCTATTACTCCCTTTCCACTTTAACTTTCATTTTCAAAGTATTTCAAAGTACCCTCACTCTCTTGTCCCCTAAAACATTTTGGATAATGAACCCATGTCTGTAATGCATTATAGATATATTGCATTATAATACGCTTACAGTAACACTATAAATGAGACGTAGTTTGCGGAGTTAGTTCATTCAGACAGACATACTCGAGGGGGTTCATGCCATGCTCAAAGGCGCATACTGTACTCAAGGGGTTAACATGCTGCATTACTATGTGGGCGTATAAGTGTGTGCAAGTCCCACACGTCATTCGCCGATGCGGCAGTCAGCTGACCAATTGGGCGGGCTACTTAAGCTCACTAGACTGCATGCTCTTCCCTTCCTTCCTCTGCATATGGTTCCTGGTTGTATGTGATGTTTTCTCCCACCACCACCCCAGCACCACCGGTGGGATCTGCTATTTATGCTCCCCATGGTTTTTTTTTATTGTATATCTATCTCCCTGCTCTTAATGTTTTATGTTGGTGCTTAATCGTGCCGAGCAGGGGAAAAATCCAGCAGAGCCGAACGCCAAGTCAAATATCATATGCACACTCATTACTCATTCTGTAATAAATATTGGTAAATCTATTTCCGAGTTGTCTGACTGAATTACAGTTATTAGCACTCATGAGTACTCATATTGCTTTATAACAATACTCATAAATCATACTGCATTTTATAATGATAATAACAATCATATCATACTTTATAATTGCTGGTCAGTGGTCACTCATGGATTGTTAGGTTTTTACCCCTTTCTCTCCCCAATTTATGTCCCCCCTTTTCTGCTCCCTCCATTGGGTCCTGGTTGCTGCCCGCACTGCAGGGCAAAACACTATTTTTGGCAACCGAATCTGCCAAAATCAAGCCTACAAGGCAACCAAATCCAAACCCTCATACCTTCAAGGCCTCATCCAACCCTACAACCCCTCCCGCTCACTCAGATCAGCTAACATGGGAAAGATGTCTAAACCCCCCTAAAATACCTGGCACAACCCGGGTCAGAACTGCATAGGCTACTCACATTTTGTAATCTGAAGACTCCACCTCACCACATAATCTTGGTCACTTGCTCTCATGTTTTTGTTACTTAGGTTTTCTTCAGATGCTAGGTTGTTACTTGAGGCACTACACTGTCTCTCTGCATTCTATCCACTGTATGTGACTACCTTAAAAGTTACTGTACGTATCCGTTGGGCCCTTTTTGAAACCGCCTCCTCGCCACTCGCCCTACACACTTGCCCTCGATATGCGCGTTCACGTGAGGCTGCGCCATATTAAGTGCCGTCCGAAACCAAGCAGCCTTGAGTGGAAGTCGAGGACCCCCTCTAAAACGAGTTGATACAACTCAAGGGGCTATCCTCTAAAAAAGAAATAAAATTTCAATATATATAAGTGGCTTTTAAGGCCCTCAAGAGCGAGTCTGTGCCGATCTATAGACTCTAGTGCCTTGTGCAGCCCTGATGTCCGCATGGAAACCGCAACCTACAAATGTAAGTACCACCACAAATAATTGATAAATAAACTGCTCCTAAACAATCTTCATCTGATGCAGAATAGACAACCTGTCCTGACCTGACCTGTGACCATGTCCTTTTTGACAGTCACACTGTAATTCCTTTTAAATGTCCATATTAATGAAATCCACATGTCACACAAACATATACACGGTGCAATGCAATATAACTGTACAAACAAAATAACAGGTAACACATTGGCGTGATGGTAACCATGGCAACGAATGGTGTCTGTTTCCTGTTTCTGCACAAGGAGGGCAAGTGCATTTCCAAACTGTTTTTTATACCCAGCAGCACCCTAATCAAGGGAACTTGATTCAGCTGGAGGGGCACTTCCTGACGAGGGAACCTCCCGAGGGCACTTCAAGTCAAGGGACTGGTTTAAAAAAGGGGGATAGAGTAAACCCTGAACCTTATACTGAACTAGCCTGGCTAATAAGCCAGACCGAATCAGCCGTTGGCAAAAAAAAAATTGCCTGCCGGCGGATTACGGTCTGGAGAGGCTCATTTGTACGCCCATTTCCTACACCAGAGAACTGGTGTGGCCAATCGGGACACGGTATGCAATATGGGCGGGCTTTGGTACAGTGACGTTCAATGCTTGAGACCTTTGCCTGACAGTATCTCTGACCAATTGCGTCAAAGAGAAAATGTAAATGGAAACAAGATCCATACACAGCATCTCCAGACTCAAATACCACACGACAGTGTGATTTGAGTCTGGCTTATTAGCCAGGCTAATACTGAACTGCTTCTGATATCTTAACGATTTTAGGGGCAGCAGCGCCCCCTTTGGTCTGGTGGTCACTTACTCTGACAGGACTGATTCACAGACAGTATTATTTTCCTCCGTTGAGGTATGCCACACTTACTTGAAACTATGACTGTCATTGATAATGAAACGCCACAACGTATTTCATACTAATACTTGACCACTTTTATTTCATTACTTTCAATATTAGAGCTGTGATGGTTGGTGATGACACTGATTATTTCAATTATTGATACTTTTCATTTTGTCCCAAAGTTTCTAGAGGCACTATATTTGTGGAGAGGTGGCTGTAAAGCTGTCTGCTCTGTTGGGACTTGTTTGGGACCACTATCGGGGCGTCTGGGTGGTGCAGGTTAAAGTTCCTGCCCACCACCATGGAGCTTAGTCTTCATGGTGCATACGGCTTGGCTGGGTGCTTCAACGAACACAATTGGCCGTGTTCGCGGGTGGGAAGCTGAATGGGGAGGGCTCATCTTTGTCGCTGCATTGATGATCCCCACAAGCGGTCAGGGCGCCTGTTCAGGGGAGGGAGGAGATGGGGGGGATAGCGTGTATACCTCCACATGCGTTACGCCCCCCCTAGTGAGACCTGTCACTGTCGGGTGGAAAGAAGATGTTGGCTTGACGGCCCGGGTATTGGAGGAGACCCGAGGCTTTCTTCACCCTCTCAATGACTGATTGTGGGGGTTAGCAGAGATGGAGTAGGCCTACTTGTAGAGAGGCTGGGGAATTGGGAATTGGCTTTACTAAATTGGGACTTGAAGGGGAGAAAATGTTTTTCTTCTGTCTTGAAGGGGCATGTTTTGCACAACAACATAGTCTTTTCATTATGTCTGCCCATGATCTCTGTGATTTATACGTTTGTTTACCTCAGTCACTGATACTAAATCTGATGTTTTATTTTTTGAGTGGTGTAAACCACTCCAACAACTGGCTTTGTACCCGTGTCTGTTCGTACCAAAAGAAATGTACCCGTGTCTGTTCGTACCAAAAAAAATGAGCATGGTTGCTATGGTCACCCAGTTCACACGGGTGTGATTTCATTACGTCAGACATTACGTCAGACCACAGCTGATCAGTCTATATAAGACCTTACACCACTCAGTTCACACAGGTGTGATTTTTCTATGAACCTGTGACTTGACATCCATACTGTTACCATAAAATAAAAATATTTTGAAAAGAAAAGTTACTGTACGTTATGTTGCTCTGGAAATGAGCGTCTTAATGCTTAAATTGTAAATTGAGGATTACATGCAACAAATATCACCCCCACTCCACTTGGCTTCCCTCCTCCGAACATGGCCAATTGTATTTTTGTATTAAGGTCCTTGGCCTGCTGCACATTGTGCACAATGACACTGAATGGCCTAGAAGTATGCAAGATCTGTGGACTCTCTCCATCAGACATGGAGACACACCGGGCCAAACGCATGATTTCCTACCAGAGATTATACATAATCTTACTCTCTTCTACCTTTACCCAGTACTGTCACACTTCATTTGGTTATTCGTGTGTTTGTGTGTGTGTGCGTGTGTGCGTGCGTGCGTGCGTGTGTGCGAGAGAGGGAGAGAGTGAGAGAGAACCTGAGAAACACATTATGACACACATCACCACAATTACAATAAACATGAGGGACATTACCCATAATTTGAGGTCTTGACTTTGTGCATGTGCATGCAGGCACTCAAACACGCATGTTCAGTTGTGCATGTTCATGAACATTTGTGTGTGAATATGTGAACATGTGACATGCAGGTGGTCGCCCTCGTGTCAGTTGAAACACAGGTGATGGTTCACGTCTGCACAACGCGCAGGGAGATTTCTAGTTTTACTTTATAACAGCCTTCTCCAAGACTGAGGATCAAAGGTGACCAGTTATTACAGTTCCAAAAGGTGCAAGAAATGACCATGACATTTCTCTACAGCTCACATCACATATAGGTTTTCTAAAGCCATATGATTGTGGATAGTGGAAATGAACTATATTTATGCCATTATTTATTCCATGCTCTACTTGTGAAATTTCCCCCACTTTAGTCTTTGGGTTAATTGGTGTGAAAATGTGTTCTACCTTGGCCCATGACCAAGCATTCCAAATTCCAAGTTTGGTGGAAATCCGTTCATGTTATGTGGACAAATTCAGCTGGCATTAGGGTGAGTAGATAATGACAGCATTATATATATATTTATATTACTTTAATGAAGTGTGACGTGAAAAATACTCTACCTTCAATTTTTATTTTCTCCTTACATGGGTAACTATCCAGCCATTAAATCATTATTTGCTGCACCTGTTCTGCCAGCTATGAACCGACAAAAGCAGCAAAGCATCTCCATCAACAATGTTTTACAAGAAATACACAAGCGTGAATTCATAGCGTTTTTGTAAGATTGTTCACGTAGAGGTCAGAGTAGAATGGAACACATTGCCTGAAGAAAATGGTGTATTTTTTTTTCTCCATCCATGGATTTTATTATCAAAAGGCAGTGAACCATTCGCTCAGAGACACAAAGATGTGCAGTGAGAGAGGCCGACGGCCTGATCTGCCCGGACAGAATGTTCTTTTCTTCTGTTTTTTCCCCCTTTTCTATTTCTTTTGTTGCTCACAGAACACGATAAAGTGCCATTTAACTCCTGTGCTGTTCCTCTGAAGACGCCTGCAGCAGCAACAGTTTCCTCATATAAATGTATATGAGAATACATGTACAACGTACAGCATTCTATTCTATGCTGTCCTACGTATGCCAGTGGTTGTCAAACGTTTACATATCAAGGACCCCCAATTTAATGTGTTTAATTTTAATGTGAAATTAAGCCTTTCAAATTGGTGCCAAGGACCATTATAATACTCAACAATGTATCCACATTTGCGTTTTGTTTCTACAATAGCCAATCTACAAGCTATGTGTGGCATCGCAACACGTCCTGAGGTCGCAGATCTAACATTATCGAAGAGCTGAAAAAATGATCGGGCTTAAAGATAGAGTGCCGTGATTTTTGTACTTTTTCTGTTTTGTATGCGTCTATGGAGTTAACACCTGAGGGCCCGGACCTATTTAATCCATTAATAAAATGTGCCCATCATTTATAGCGCCCGGACCACTTTTACCGGGGGACCGGAAGTTGTTGTGAATGTCTGTGTAGCAGCTAACAATAGCCACACCACTCTAGAGTCGATCGACAACAGGAGGTAAGAATAAATCTATCGCGACTAGCGACTGGACCGCAGAGCGCCGTCTAACACAGGATCTTTTTTCATAATTAGACGGGATGATTTAGATCGCGAGTTATGAACGTTTTAAGATTTTCGTTTTCGTCCGCTAAACAGGCAGGGAACATTTTCGATGACGTGTCACTGTTGTGCAACACCGAGGATTGGGCAACAAGCGCTCCTAGGCTGTGGAGCGATGCGACCGGTTTTGATATCATTAATCTCCGTCCTATTTATCAATCTCCGTCTCGGGCAACTGACCGTGAACTTGAACTTGACGGTGATCTCCGTCTGGGGCCCTTAAACTGTTTTAACATCTTGCTACACTAATTGAAAGCTGTGCGCCCGTTTATACATTCGCCTTTGTCCGCCTTCTCCTAACCACTTTGTTTGTACACATCTTTCTACACACCTACTGCATGCCTGTCCAGACATAACACACTACATCCATGCAACTGTCATATTTACTGCACAAATATTGCTTTTGTGTGCCATACTGTTATTGCGCAATCATTTGCTGTGATGCAAATTACATCACAATTTCCACATTCACGACCCCTCCCCTTTTCACCACACACACACACACACACACACACACACACACACACACACACACACACAGCAACAAAGTTCCTCCACTTGCATCTGTCTTTGGCCATCTTCTCTATGGTCCCCCAGCTCTGATGTTGTTGCTGGAGCTCCTTCTCGATTGTCCTACGCCATGTCATTTTAGGGCTGCCTTTCTTTCTCGTTCCCTCTGGGGTCCAGTGTAATGCGACTCTTGGGATTGCGTTGATGTCCATTCTGAGGACATGGCCAATCATGCAGGTCCACCTGCGTTTGTCGATTATACTGTGCATGTTGTCTTGTTGGGTGATGTTGAGGTTGTTGTTTGAGATGGTCTTGGGCCAGAATATACGCATGATCTTTCGCAGGCATGACGTGTGGAAAGTGGATAGTTTATGGATATTGTTTTCTGTTGTTTTATAGCATTCTGCACCGTAGGTAGTGTTGAGAGTACGCAGCTTTGGTAAATCCGGAGTTTTGTTTTTGTGCTGTATTGCTTTATGATTTATGGTACAGTACAGTATGGTTAAGTACAGTACGGTACTGTACTGTACCGTACTGGTATACGGCCAGTGGGGGGTAAGGATCAGTCAACATTTCAGATTAGATTTTAATAGAACACTAAAAGATTCTACTATATTAATAATGTGCATATAACGTAATAACACGTGACACACAGAATGTAGCGGACTCTGGGATAATAACAGTGGTCTCAGTTTGATCTAAAACCACATAATGTGGTTTCAGGACAATAGTTCACAAGCATCTTAACTAATATACTGTCTACAGTTCATATACAATCCGGGGGAGGCTGTTGAGAAAGCTGCAGATACCAGCTTTGATGCACAATATGTTGAGCTTTCAAGACTACTAAAGTGGCCAGAGACTCCATTGAGCCTCCAGTTATGACGCACATCATCTCAAGTGGCCAGAGACTCCATTGAGCCTCCAGTTATGACGCACATCATCTCAAGTGGCCAGAGACTCCATTGAGCCTCCAGTTATGACGCACATCATCTCAAAGACTAAAGAAATGGACTTGGAGAGGACCGACAGGCATGTAAATACAAATCAAACAACCTTACTGTTATGCAAATCAAACTTAGCATCATAAAAAAGAAAACAGAAAATGTGCGTCATCATCACCGTCCTCATCATCATCTTCATCAGCATCAAAGAACAAACAGAACAACACCATCACTGTCATTCATCCACCTGGCCTGAGTTCATTAGGGAAGTGGAGGTGGGGATGAATAATAAGCAATAGGCCTATCTCACAGCCCGCTTTCCACGCCCACTTCCGGTAGATAGTGGTGTCATTTAACATTAGCATTTACACGTTTTTTTTCTCTGGAGAATCTAAGTACGTTTTCTAATGTAAAAATGTGACAGACCAATATTATTATTTATTATGGAGCAAACAAGATGGTAAATCAGCTCGAACAGATAGAACAAACCTTACCTTGAGAAAACAAAAGTTGTAGACTTCTTAAATAACCTCTGTTAACATGTGGTGTCTATGGAGTGACGTCACGCTATCACCACTAGCCCCGAAAGGGGGCGTAAAAAGGGGGCGGGGAAATTCTGTGAGATAGGCTTATATTACACCAGAGGCATACACAGTGCTGCCTTGATCCCGCCTCTAGCTGCCGCTGATTGGCCAGGCCGTTTTGTGGCCGGAGCATCAAGTCTGTCTGAGAGTTCCCAGATGGGAGCAGGAGGGGGCAACCCAGTGTACTCTCTGCTGCCCCATCTGGCGGAGTCAGGTTAGTGAATTACCGCAACTAACTCATTCCGCCGCTAAAGATCGCTCATATAATGGAAGTGGACGGAGGGGAAACGTTTCATTGACTGACCACAGCGGAAGCGAGCGTTGCCTAGCGACGGGAAAGCTACTATACAGTAGGCATGTCCCGATACCGATACTTGTATCGGAATGCCCTCCGATATGCCCTTATTTGGTCATATCGGAATCGGCAAGTACGCCCCGCACCAATCCGATACCACATTTTATTTAATCACGTGATGCGCGCAGCACGGTGAGACGGGGCCGCCGGTATTGAAAACGCGCATCTCCAGCCGTAGGTGTGAATGGCTTTGCCGACGTGCGAATGGGGGACAATTTAAAACAAAGGCGCCTTGCTGTAGTTTGCGACTAACATAAATTTGCATGCACAAGGGCTGCCAAGTAGGCTATCTTTTGTTGTTTTTCTTTCTCCCCCTCTCTTCGAAGTTAGACTGGACAAATAAACTCTAAACTGACTGGGCCACGGTGGGCTGACGCTCATGGTAACTTGCGCCGTGGGTGGAACGGGTGGAAAAGTTTGGTTACATTTTAAAAGACAAGAGGGGAGCTAAATGCAATAATGTAGCACAGTTGTTAACTTAATAAGTAGGCTACATGCACGAAAGGGAACATTTCGACAATGCATAGGCATCTGTCAATAATGCATTGTATTAAACCCAAATGTATCACATTTGGGTTTAATACTCTGTCTGCACCGAGTCGAAACATGGGAGCCGTCAGCTGCTGCAGCGAAACAACAATCCACATCCACCTGGCATGCGTGGTTTGCTTGCCTTGCTACCCAGCAAGAATCCGTTGCCATCATTCATAATCCAATTCCGTTTGGGAAACTCAAAACTCCCTGCCAAAGTTATAATAATAATTCGACTTCTCAGTCTACCGTTGCCGAAAAGGCAGATATACAAGCTCACAACGTGGTGCAACCAGACGCAGTGTGAGCTTGTAGAATGGCTATTTTTGGAAGATGGTGCATCGTACGAGGACGTATACATTACGCTTTTAAAGTGACGGTACACAATTAACTCTGTTAGAAAAGTATGTATTGTATTTCAAGACCCAGTAGTAAAATGTAGTGCTTTTTGTTGGTTAAAAGTGTGTGTGTGTGTGTGTGTGTGTGTGTGTGTGTGTGTGTGTGTGTGTGTGTGTGTGTGTGTGTGTGTGTGCAAAGTGGAACATCACCAGGGCTAAACTTCACGTTATTCTACGTGATAACGCAACCAACATGAGTACATGTACTTTACACTTTATTTAAAAAGCACTGGTATCGGTTAACACAGAAATTGTTGGATCGGAATCGGATCGGAAACGAAAAAAGTGTATCGGGACATCCCTACTATATACTGACCCGAAATGTAGTTATGTATAGTGTGTGTAATGAGAACCGCCTGAAGAAGTTATGTAACCTTGAATTCCGTCTGTCTCTGTAACCATTTTTGAATTCTACTACACACTTAATAATTGTTTGTCATATTTGTCTTTTTTAATTTTATCTTTTCTTAAGTGTCAAGGGAGGAGGGTCAAATGTGGTTCCTTCATATTCTTTTGTGATAAACGTGTGTACGTTTGTCAAGGGAGGAATGTGATATTCACTTCAAACTGTTCCTCATTTTGCTGGGGACCCCAATGGAACCACCTCAGGGTGGCAGCCTCACGGTAAACCTGACTGAGAGCTGCTCACCAGTTGTTCTGCTCCCTGTAATCATCTCCTTATCACCAAGGTTACAGCCAGGGCTGAGGGCTCTATAGCTCTCCACAGTCCACACGCTCCTTTGTGTTTCCACGGCACGTGTTGAATGTAGCCTTAGCTTGTTTGTTCCATATAGTGATATTATCGTCGGTGATATTATGCTTGTCGATGATATAACATAAATATTAGATGTATCAAGGACTCTAACCTCTACTGATTGCGCTGTGAACAGTGTCCCTTTTTACCCCACATTGCACTGATTGAAATGGACACTTCATTTGTTCTGGGGCGGGGTAGTTTTTTCTGCATAGTGCAGGATAGTTGTATAGGTATACAGTACTGTTGTTCTATCAGTAGGTGCTTCTTATTGTTTTTCTTGCCTTGTATTGCTGTACGACTGTACTTTCCATACTCTGTACCAGTGTACCTGTAACTCTTCTGCTGTGCTGCCTCTGGGCGACTGAAAATCCCCTGTGGGATCAATAGATGTCTGTCTGTCTGTCTGTCTGTCTGTCCAGATTCTAGACGATATCTGATGACGTTGCTGCAGATTACCATAAATTACGCTACTAAAGGCATGCATTCGTTGTCTGATGAAGAGCCGTGAGGCTCGAAACGTCATGTCCCCTGTGAGAAAATAAGCTTTTGGAGCTCAGTCCAGTGTGCGGACCTTACCTTCTTTTCTATTATTTACCTCAGCCCATCACCTGGCGTTTAGTTAGTGGATGTGCGTGCTCTATTGTTTCTATTTATGCATTCGTTTTCAGTCATTGAAGTACAGTAACAGTACTCGCATTCTTTATTTAAGTAAAAGTATCAATACCACAATGTATAAATACTCTGTGACAAGTAGGCCTGTCACAATGATTACATAATCGCCTAATTTGAGATAATCACAATTATTTTCATACATACATACATACATTTCCATACACTTTCAAACATTTTTCAAAAATAGCAGAAAAAGCAGATCTACAAGCTTGCAACACGTCACAACTATCAACCATTTCCGCTAAAAAAAAAAAAAGAAATTGAAAAAAAAAAAAATATTAGTGCCAATGATTTCTTTGTATATCTAAGTTATTTGTCATATCTGCCCTGTGCAATTTGTGATTACGAAGCCTAAAGGGAAAACTGTACTGTACAGCTACGGGTCGGATCTTGGCGAGACCGTTTGACCGTTTGAGTACCGTTTGTACTTCCTATCGCCTTAAAATTGAACAATCGTCTTCTATTCTTGAAAGCAAGCGAAGACATGACCTACACATCCAACACGAGGTTTTTCAAGTGTTGAATCTAATGCTATCAGGCATTCCTTAACCGTTAAGGACTGGGTTGTTTACTTTCCTGCTGGCGCAGCTACTATATGTCATGTAGGCACGTCAATATGATTGAAAGACGGTCCCGTCCAATCAACTGCCAAGTATAGCTTGAGAAAATGGATGGCCTTGTCAGCAGTTAGCTAGCTACCAAGATCCCAGGTGGAAGTCGTTTGTGAAACGACTAAAGGAAGCTAGGCCTAAGGCCTCACTCACACGGTCGCAACAGATTGCTGTATGCTTGTTGTATACAAAGGGTGTGACACAGCTTGCCCCAATGCATTTCCAATGGGAGTCACATGGTTTGACACATTTGTGTTGTATGAGGGGGAGGGGCGCAGTCGAAACACAGCCGAAAGCCATACAACAGCTTGTAGTCCAAAATGTGGACTACAAACCAGGGCGACTTCCATTGGAAATGCATTGGGGCGGCCATGACACTCACAACATTCATACAACAAGCATGCATCAATGTTGTATGCTAGATCGAAAGGTGTGAGTGAGGCCTAACTACGTTTTCAGATAATTGGAGGGGAGTAAAAAGTACATTATTTGACTCTGAGGTGATTGGTGAACTACAAGTAAAAGTATTGAACATTGGAAATACTCCAGTAAAATAAAAAAGAATAGCCTACCTCAAAATTGTACTTAAGTACAGTACTTGATTACATGTATTTACTTACTTTACACCACTGATTTTGTTGTAGCCTTGCGTGGCCAGACTTTATCAATCCGCCAAGGGAACTTTGTTTTTGCACCGGCAGATTTGTGTCTGGTCCCCAAGCTAATTTCTTCTTTTTTTTTAATGTTTTTTTGTGGCTTTCGCTTTTATTTTATATTTTTTATGGAGGGACAGACAGTAGGCTGACAGGAAATGGGGAGAGAGATGGGGGGGAAGACATGCAGTGGGGGCCGTCAGGATCGGGAGTTGAACCCGCGGCACACTGCCAGACTGGATTACCAGCCAAGGTGCCTGGACCACTGAGCCATGGCCCAGGCCTCCCCAAGCTAATTTTGATGCTATATTGACTCATTTAGATGGGGCCTAGTCGCTTCTTTTTGGCTTGTATTTCATAGACCTGCTTATTTCTCTCACAAAATCTGGTAACACTGCTTGACAGGCGCAGCAAGGCTTATAGGTTTCAGGTTACAGGGTTCCATCCTATCTTATGCTGGCATAACCACAGGCTGGATCTTGAATGGTTTTTACACTTGGTGTCACTACATTTCTCTTCATACATCAATGGTACACTAACAGCAGACATTTCAGTGAAGGCATTTCAAGAATGCAGCTGCCAACAGGTTCTACTCGTGCCACCACAGATCTAATTTCCATCGTTGATATGTTTGATTGAATCACTACTTAAATCCTACATACGTCATATGTCAAACAGCGAAAATAGACGATCTACAAGCTCACAACGCGCCATAACTTGATACTTTGTTAGATGTATGCCCACAATAAAGACGCTAGGGTTGAGTTGGTTAAAGAAACTCACTTGAGTCACAATGTACGTAGGTACATTTGGGACAATATCGTAAAACTCAATATATTCTTTTACTGAAATACCGTGACTATGGACAAGTCTATCAACCAAGCCTTACTGAATGTTCACAAAATTGCTATAAAAAGCACATAACAAAATGACGAAGAGAGGATATGCATATTTATGTATAAGCACGTCCACCTTCCAGGGTCTGGCACATGCCTCGCATCCTTCTGGGTATAGCGTGGTTCATAATGTGACTTTCTCTTCCTTTCCCATCCTGTATCCATTCTAAGCGCTCCTGATGGCAGGTGTCACGCTTAATGGCGGAACAAGCATGTCCCCCATCTCGGGACAGACGTGACCCCGCAGGGCTCCATGCCAGGCTCCTCGTGTCTCTGCTGAGAGAGAGTGATCTTCTTAGAAACATGTCAGTGGATGGTGTCCCCTGCATGGCGCTCCTCTTCTTAGAGCAGTAATCACAGCCGACTGCATGTCACAGTGCCCTGCTCTAATTGGCCTGTCACTCTCCGTGCACTAGGGGGAGGGGCTGGCCTTTTGTGGGGCTGCCATGGCGACTGGGCTATTTAATGAGAGCGAGCGCGCTGTGACTAATGACATCCCTGAGCCCATCGGATATCCACCAAATGGACAATTTGCTGCATCACTCACACGCTCGGCACAACAATACAAAAAAATAAAAAAAAGACCCCCCCCCCTCAGAGGAACACGTATGTGTGACACCGTGCTTCGGCCACAATTGAATCGAAAAAGACAGGTTTTCTCACTCGGAGGGTTTCACCTTTTTTTTTTTGGACAAAGCGCAGCCCGAGTAGATATTAAACAGAATGTTAGAGCTATCATCCATTTTCGTCCAATTTTCAGGTTGTAATAGCATCTCCTGATGAGTCCCACAGCTAATGTCATAAGTAGATACACGTTCATTAAGTATTAGGTGGGTCATTGCTTACAAGGCCATAATGGGAGACGGCTATAAGGGAAACCATCCATAATGTGAAATGGAAGCGATGCGTGGATAGCACCGTCGACCATGTCCAGCAGGGCAGAGAGAGAGAGAGAGATGGATGGATGGAGGAGAGAGGAAGAAGGGGAAAGGGAAACGAGAGGAAAGAGAGAGAGATAGCAATAGAGAATGGGAGAGAGAGTAAGGAGAGATGGAAGAGATGGAAAGAGAGCGAGAGACCCGAGCAGAGAGAGAGAGAGAGAGAGATGAGAAAGCATGAGCCATTGGATCATCTTCCATCCACACGGTGCTTATTGGTCCATTAGTGAGCAAGTGACAGTGTGAAATGTGATGATATCAATCAACGGCATCCACACTCTGAACTGGACGCAGTTTGCAGCGAGATCTGTTGTCTCCTCCTTCTGAATGCTAATGGTGCGTTTGAAACGATGCCCATTCACACAGGCCAAGGTCGTAGTATGAAATGTATACGCTTGTTTGCTGTTCTTAGTGATTCGCAGCCTTTTTAATTTCAAGGACCCCCAGTTTGATAGGCAGTAGGCCACAGACCCCATTTCATTTTTCTTTTTCATTTGGTTCCCAACTATCAATTATTTACAGTATGGAGACGCCCCTGGAACGCCTTCAAGGAACCATTGGGGTCCCCGGAATCTCAAGTTGAGAAACTATGTTCTATCACATATCGGGGACCAGCGTTTGTGCTTTTGGAAGCTGGTATACAAATACACCGGTTTAAGGTGTATTTGTATGTACAAATTAATAATCAATCTATTTTGGACATATCATATAGGTGACACTTTTTTGTTGGAATACCAGATCTACCAGCTCACAACGTGTCGCAATACAACGTGTGTGGTGTGAGCTGGTAGATCTGATATTTTCATTATTTGAAATTGTCACACCATTGTATCTGTGACACAGTATAAAACCAGTAAGACGCCCTGGGGGCGAGAAGCGACCTCGCCCTAAAGGGTGAGGCCGCGTGCACCCATCCGCTTGGATGGCAGACTGTTGGGTCAGCGCTGGCTCTTTGGCATGGGGGGGTCAGATCAACATATGGAATGAATTCTGTTCTGGCCATATATGGAGACGTGATGTCACGCGGCATGACCATATATGGAGGCATGGATGGGTGACGGACGGACGGACGGACGGACGGACGGGAGATGCACATTTTCATAGTAAATGCGACCTACCGTCGCAATAACACTTAAGTGATTAATTAATTAATTGAAATCTTTGATATATACAGTATATGTTTTTGTTTAATTTCGTGCTTGATTATTTGACGGGTTCTGACTGGGGCTCAGCATTTCTGGTCGAATGGAAGGGACACAGCCACCCCGTCATATCCGTCCGCACAATTAGACTTATTAGCGGTAATTAGAGCCTTGGAGAGGCACCGTCTCCAGAGTTAAACATGCTTGTAGAAATCAAAGCGCAAATCCAAAGCGGCGGAAGATCCAGGTCCCTCTGGGGAGCCGAGTTCATCGGGGGTTGATAATGTTTCGCTAAACCATCATCCCGTCTGTGAATATTAATGTCCTGTTCCGTAGGGATGTCAGTATTCATGTCACCTCCATTCCCTGCTGCGTACCTGATGAGAGGTCCGGTCCGTTCCCAGTCCGACTCCAGTCCCAAGGATGGCTCTCTGAAACCCAGCCATACAGTGTACATTTTTATTTAATTTTGTATTGATCTTTATTTAATCAGGGGAGACCCTTGAGAGCAAGTTCTCTTCAGTGATGGAAGCACTATACTTACTCTGTAAAAGTACTGTATCAATACCGCAATGTAGAAAACTAATAAAAAAAATAGTAAAAGTCTGGTATTCAAAATTGAGTACTTGAGTAAAAGTACAAAACTCAAGCCACAAAAGCTCAACGCGTCGCTTCGTGGCACTTTGTGAACTTGTAGATCAAAGAGCTTAAGTAAAAGGCTGAAGTGCACCCTCCCAATGACTGATTGTGGGGGTTAGCAGAGATGGAGTACTTGTAGAGAGGCTGGGGAATTGGGAATTGGCTATACTAAATTGGGACTTGAAGGGGAGAAAATGAAGGGGCACGTTTTGCACAATAACAGTCTTTTCATTATGTCTGCCCACGATCTCTGATTCATACAGTAGGTTACGTTTGTTTACCTCAGTCACTGATACTAAAATCTGATATTTTATGTTTATTTTTTCTATGAACCTGTGACTTGACACCCATACTGTTATAAAACGGAAAGAAAAAGATTTTGAAAGAAAAAGGCTGAAGTGGTTAATGTATGTTTTGTAATAATATTCTGAATCTACAGTTGGAGGCCATCGATATTGTCCTTTTCTTTTTGCTGAGGTTTGCGTGATCTGCGCAAAAGGACAGTTAACCCATTTTGGGCGGGAACCCCTTTTGGTGTTTTAAACATTATGTTATAAATTAGCTATTGAAAAATAGCAGATCTACAAGCTCATAGCGCGCCACCGAGTGGCGTGCTACGAGCTTGTAGGTCTGCTATTTTTGAAATATCGTGAAAATATTTATTTCAGAAAACTGGAGGATTTAGAAGGATTCTTTTAAATTTTGAGGTCAGGCCTAAATGGGTCAAATGATAAGGGACAATATCGGTGGCACCCAACTGTACAAAGTAACTAGTAGTAACTAAAGGTTTCAAATAATTGTAGTACTATTGAAAATTGAAAATACTCCAGTAAAAAGAATACCTCAAGAGTGTGCTTAAATCCTGCCACCGTGTGGCGGCGTGGCCACCGGTCAGCTTTTACTCTGACGCTATCTTTCTCCAGAAACGTTAATATTGTAATCGCGATGCAGAGTAAAATTTAAAATGAGCCCTGAACCTCGCGGATCTGATCATCACACCACGGACAGCTCCGTAATTTCTGAGAAGAACGCGGTCATGGTCGACCGTTAAAGCAGAAGTAAATGCTACCTTACCGTAGACTGCCAGGCAAAAACTACAAAATGACTACAATTCGCGGGTCCTTCATCGGACATTTTAAAACCGGAAGTAAGCGGATCCTGTCCGTTGCTCAATCAGATCCCCAACTAGCATGCGAGACGATAATATGCTAACCGGAGCGATGCGTCAGCCTTTTAGTGGCATCCTAAGAGCATACTTTATCTCATCTCACCAAATCAGAGGATTAGTTTGGAGATATACTCTGCTGAAGATCGCGGCCATTATGGGACTCAATGGAGATCGGATGACTGTTTTTGTTTTCTTTCGTTCGGTTCAAGATGGATGCCGTTTCAGGCCGTAAGAGGCCTGCCGTAAACGGGGGCCGTAACCCGTCGCAAGACGGGTATGGCAGGTAAGAGATAACCTTTTGAACCCGTCTAAAGGCGGGAATCGCGCAAAATGTGTACGAGATATATCTCGTAGTTGGCAGCCAAAGTACAGTACTTGAGTAAATTTGCTTTCCACCACTGCTGCTGTGAAACTCTTCCATCAACATCCATTTATTTATTTGCTTAGTATTTCTTTGTCGGTATTGAAAGGAACTCTTTGAATGTGTGATTCAAGCCATTTTGCATGTACGATTACAACACACATATCACAGAACTGTTATGCCTTATTTATGCTGTGCTTTTTGCTGAAGTTACACCATGCCGGAAATAGTTCATCTACAAGCTCGCAGCACGTCACGTCGCAAGCTTGTAGACCTGCTTATCCTATATGACAGCATTGTATAAATCAGGCTTTACATGTCCCCCAGGGGTCCTTGGGGGAGTTCCAGGGGTTCCAAAGCTAAATGATAGTTTGGAACCAAATGGACCCTTATGGGTCTGTAACTCAGAGTGTACAAATGGAACCAAATGGACCCTTAATGGGTCTATTTGGTTCCATTTTGTACACTCAGAGTTAAATCAACATTGATTTTACAATATAAACTGGGGGTCCCAGAGATAGAAATGCCATTAAATGGGGGTCCGTAGACTAATGCATGTCAAACTGGCTGGTCCTTGAAATTAAACGGGTTGAGAATCACTGCTATAGAGCCGTAAAATCTTCTCTTTGGCATATCTCTTCAAATGGGGGTCCGCGGGGCTAATTAGTGTCAATTTGGGGTCCTTGACATGAAAAAGTTGGACTAATAGGAGGCAGGCATACAAAACATACAAACGTATCGGACAGTCAACACCGTCACCACTTGTAAGTTGTATGTGCTGCTGGTTGGTGAGATGAAACGTAGCAGCTCAGATCCCAGCTATACCTTTTCTTTCTTTTTTCATTGCATTCAAACATTCACACGTCACGTGCACCTCCCCACACACACACAAACACGTCACGTGCACCTCCCCACACACACACAAACATTCACACGCCACGTGCACCTCCCCACACACACACAAACATGCACGATAAGAAGATGGCACGTGTGATATTAGAATGTGGGCTACTCTGCATAATGTCAGAGAAGGCCTTTTTCTTCTAGGCAGCGGAGTGGAGCGTACCCCGAATGATTAAGAGTGATAACTGTGAAGGACATCGGGGCGTTTACAGCCCGTGTAGCATTTGAGAATCGATAATGACATGAGCGCCCCGAGCGGCTTAATGGCGTGTGAAGAGATTGTTATGTATAAAATCCAGATTGTTACTTTTGGAAATGGTTGCATGGATCACATCAGAGTATTGAAGTCTGACTACTGCATGCGTCTCATCCGAAAGGGCCGGCCCGTGACCCCTCGGCGAGGTGCACATCAAATAAGCAGAATCAATCACGAGGACCGTAACGCCGGCCATCAGCACAGGCAGGATGAGAATGAGATGACCAGCCCGGGTGGTGCAATGGGTTAGCACAGTCGTAAATACCACCATTTATGTGGCTGCCACATTGCCAAGTGTCAAAAGAGTGTCAAGAAGGAACCGTTTCAGGAAAATGCAGCAAAAACAATCACAGCGCCAAATCATAATGCGGGGCAGCGGTTTCTCAGGTCGTAGTAGTGGTCAGAGATCTGATAGCTGTGCTGTACTGTTTCTTATTTCTGTTCAGCTAATTGCCATCAGGGATCCCCACAGCGGATCAGATGTTTCCATCTGCTTCTGTCGTCTGCATCTTTCTCGATCCCTCCGGCCACCTGCCCCGTCCTCTCTCACCGCATCCATAAACCTCTTTGGCCTCGGCTTCCTCTTCTCTTGCCAGGAGACGTCTAAATGCAAGGTATTTGTTAGATCTTCATCAATATGAAAGACCACTCTAAAGACTTGGGATTGGTTCTGCAATGCCATGTTTTTTTGTTTCCATCCAGTTTTAGTAAAGTAAGCTGAGAAGATTATACCAGTTGAGTGAAGCATTTTGAGACTGACTTATCAGTCTAGGTGCCACTCCCAATATCCCACGTGGCCCTACCACTTTTCCCTGCCCCTCTATTTTACATGTTCACACGTAGGATAGGGTGTTCTGTTCCTTTTTGCGCATCAAGGTGTATGGGCCAGATATGCCTCCATCTGACTAAAAGGTGGCCGGTACAGCAACAGACAAAAGTATGGAATGGACTGGTAGCTGTAGTTGGCAGGGCCCACCTCATGGGCACTGCCGAGGTGCCCTTGAGCAAGGCACCAAACTCATAAAACTGCTCTGGAGCAATGCCACGTGGCAGTAGCCTCGCATTGCGATACTAATATACCACTGCGCTACACTGCGTGCAGGGGCATATGCATATGCATTAGGGGCGGGTGAAGTCTGGCTGCGCCAGGCTAGCGTGGCAGCCTGTCACTCCATCTCTCCACATTGCATGTCTATATATACTGTAGGCCCTGTGTGTGCACATCTGTATGTGTGTAACCCATGAGCGACAGAAGAATTTCCCAATTCTGGCCCTTCTCCTTATAATGGAGAAAGGCCAAATCTACCCTACAATCAACACAATTTTCTCTAGGACAAATTGCACTCTACTCCTTGGCTAACCAACTGTGTGGTTGGTTTGGTTTTGACCACCAGTAGGGGCGATCTGGGCCAATGGCACAGGCAGGAAGAAAAAAATCCCTTGGAGGTGAAATTTATTGGTATGGATTTTGTGCTGCTAGTGGTGCATTGAATTAGTGTGACCAAGCAGGCGGGCAGAGGGAAATGGGACCATTCTGAGAGTGAATTATATGCAGTCACACACTCAATTTACTCCTGCAAACCTAGTTAGGGAGGGAGCAGACACACACACACACACACACACACACACACACACTGCGGTGTACAACGCATGTACTGTGACACGCACGCCCCCACATACACATGCACTTTCTATTAGTTAAGAAGGCTGCACAGTAAAATCTTTAACGTTAATTTAACTCTGAAGAGTGTACAAGTGAAACCAAATGGACCATTCGCTTCCATTTGAAATGTAACAGTCAATTTGACTGTGTAAGGACATTAAATCAACAAACCACTGTTCCTGTTTTTTATTGGGGGGGGGGGGGGGGGGTTTGCTTCAATTTCCTCGTCCGTATAACAGATTTAAATTTTATTTCAGGCAATGCCACGGAATTAATCAATACTTGGAAATACAAACACACGTTTAATGAAACATTAGAGTCTCACAAAAAGCATCCAGCTGCCATTGATTAAAAGGGACATAGCAGATCGTTAACGGCATCATATTAAGAGAAAGTATTCCGTGTGCGTATTAGATCACAACATCAATGGCAGCACACATAATAATGAGCCCTAGAACGGCACAACACAATCAGAATCCGTTTGATCACATCACAGGTTTGCATACGTACATGATGAATACATCAGTGGGTGGAATAACGTTGTTTGTGTGGTGGTGATCATGTGCTTGTTTTCAGGAAAGAGAGGGCGAGAAAAAGAAAAATCAACATAATTCTGTAATTGTATACATTAAACAGTGGGTATATACACAGTACATTTGATATAAGGTGCAAAGAGATGCACCCATAGGTCCACATGGTATGTACATGCGGTTTGACATAAGGTGTAAAAGGTAGCACAACGGCAGGTTCACAGACATAGGGCTCCATTTTCGTCACCGCTAAACCCCTTATACCTAAACTTCTTTGCCTTTTTTTTACTATTTTGCAAAACATTTTTAAATGGTTGAAATGGCCAGTCTACAAGCTCACAACGTGTCAATGTAGATTGGCTAGTTGAACTATTCAAAAATGTTTTTCAAAATAGTAAAAAAGGCAAAGAAGTTTAGGGATAAGGGGTTTAGCGGTGACGAAAATGGAGCCCATAGTGTTTGTAGGTGCATTGCTAGGCTGTGGTGTTTGTGCCGAGTGACTCTTCAAAGCCTCTTAATGCCAGTTCACATGAAATATTCACCTTCATTTCACAGGCCATGAATCATCAAGGAGTGCTCTGCCCCTCCGCCCCTGTTCCTGTCCCACGGTGGAGCAGACAGCTGTTTGAAATTAGACACCAGATTGTGTTACTTATACTGCTAGCAGGAGCGATGCTATTCACTCGCTAAACCCAATGAGCAATCTGTTAGCACGCTGACTCAGGGGAACGTGATCATAGGTGTGCTCATGTACTATTTAATGTTGGGCTGCCTCCCATTCATGCTGTGGCACGAATCACTTGGTAACCTACATACAGAGGTGGAAAGTAACTAAGTACATTTACTCAGAGTAACGTTTTGAAGTTCTTTTCACTTTAGGCTACTTGAGTATTTAACAATTTCAATAAATTACTATTACTATTACTCCTCTACATCTATTACTCCTCTACATCTATTACTCCTCTACATCTATTACTCCTCTACATCTATTACTCCTCTATTACTCCTCTACATCTATTACTCCTCTATTACTCCTCTACATCTATTACTCCTCTACATCTATTACTCCTCTACATCTATTACTCCTCTGTTACAAGTTACTTTGAAGACTTAGATTACCGTATAGAGGGTATGCCTGTGACATCATCATCATACCCGGAAGTTATGCCTAGTACTGAGTGGCAAAAAACTACTTGCTGTCCTTGACAGCCCATACATCTGATTGCATTAAACAACGTTAAATTACGTTAATCTCACTTTGCCACTCACTTTATGCATGTGCATACCCTCTATTATAAAAAAGCGTTGCACTTTAGTACAGTACTCAAGTAAATGTACTTAGTTACTGCTCACCATATTGCCAGGATGTAGTTTGTGCAGCTCAGAGACAGTGAGGTGAAGTCATACTGTAGTCTAGCGAACAGGATGAGCAAAGGCTTTGATAGATGGCCATAATCTGTAAAGGAGTCAGTGAACAGATTGTGATTAATTCTCTGACAGAATGATTTGCTGCATTTGGAAGAAGAAAACTAAATCTTAACTCGGCTGTAGTTTTCCACCCTTTTTTCCTCCATTTGTAATAGTGTAATAGTGTGCACCTTAATGAATCTTCTTGTATTTCCTCGTGACAAAGAGCACAGAACCAACCGCTTGTCATGCAAATGACCAAGGCACGCGCTCTGGCGTCCATAACGTTTAAGTGATTCTCTCATAATGATGTTTAAGATGGAAATGAATAACCCTGCCGTGCTGACATCCAATTTGGCACGCATTTATTCACGAGCCCTGAAATGGATCGAAATGACACACGAGGCTACGAGCTAATCAAAAATAGATATTATTGAAGTAAAGCAGGCCTTTCCCTAAAGTCAATTCTTACAGAGGTCTTTGATGTCGGGTTACTCATGATGACATGCATGCATATCAGTCTTTAGCTCTGTCTCTTCTTCTCTCAACGTTACGTCAATTAGCATTTTTCTTGCTGGCCATGTTTTAAGTGCCGTTTATCATATATGTGCAAAACAGACCACTTTTCGGTATTCGTGAATATGGTTTGTTTATCCTTCAAAGGAACCATTAGTCAAACAAACAAAGACCAGCATGGTAGCTGACGTTAGCGGCAGAACTATTAAAATCCACCACAGCTCTCTGCCAGGTTAGTAATTGCTCTTTTTATGCTGGTAATTATTTCCTCTAAGGTGCGCACTGTTGCACAATGCAATTATACATGTGCTGCTATCTCTGCATTGAGGGAAGTGTGGGTGGAGAGAAGGGGGGCATTAAGTTCTGAAGCTTCATGTCTTGTATGTATGTGTCTTATGTATGGTACCGTATGGTACCGTATGGTCTGAAGCTTCATGTCTTGTATGTATGGTACCGTATGGTCTGAAGCTTCATGTCTTGTAGGCCTATATATGGTACCGTATGGTCTGAATTTGCATGTGTGCGCAGGGCCGGATTAACACCTCTGAGGCCCCTTTTCCACCGGTTGGTTCCCAATGGGAACCGGTTCAGTTCTTTTTGGTTTTTAGTCCATGAGCCAGAGCTCCAAAATTAAAACGTTAATTATGAATTGAGTGGGAAAACCCATACCTAATATTAGATTGTTATCACCATTAAACTTCCCCAATTGAGTACTTACACGAAGACAATGATTTATTGTATTAAAATGTATTACATTTTTAAATATGCAAATGAGGCATTATGTAGGAAAATATGCAAAATAATCAAAAATATGAAAAAGCTACTACTGTGGAACGGTTATCATGTATTGATTGACTTGTATTGATCCTATAAACAATGTAATATAGGTCTAGTTTGTCCCACCAATTTTGGAGCTCTGGCTCATGGACTAAAAACCATATATATATATATATATATATATTTATTTATTTTTATTTTATTTTTAAGGGGCCCCTGGTGCCCAAGGGCCCCTGGGCACGTATGCCCATATGGTAGATCCGGCCCTGTGAGTGCGTTTGTGTTTGCATGTGAGCGCAGCGAGAGAGAAAATGAAGAATAGCTGAGATCTGAATTGGTTTCTCTGTTTCTTACCAGTCCATGAAAATGTTTGATTAGTTTAAATGCTTTGAACGCCTGCCTGCCAATACTACCCCCATAAAACCACAATCAGGAGAATCAGGGTGCTGCACAATAAGGCTCCAGCAATATTATTCATCGCTCTGAGTTCCCTGTCCTGCTGTCCACAGTGGTGGACTCAATAATTTATTTGCCATGTCAACAAGTTGATAGGAATTTGTCTTGGTTCATACTCAACATATACAGACAACCATGGATACAAAAACAAAAAGGACAATACAATACAAAAACCAGCAGCATAGGGAAATTACATTCAGTTTTTAAAGTGCTATATGCATATTGCTACATACATACATGTATCAGCCCAACTGTGCCTAATGAATCAAGTTCAGATGTCTAATGGCTACGAGGTAAGTGCTATCTCTGAAGCGAGATGTTGAGCTCTTGATGCTTCTATATCTCCTGCCTGGTGGGAGGAGATTGAAGAGGTAATGTGCAGGATGAGAGTTGTCTGCAATG
Source organism: Electrona antarctica (assembly GCF_951216825.1). Classification (NCBI taxonomy): domain Eukaryota; kingdom Metazoa; phylum Chordata; class Actinopteri; order Myctophiformes; family Myctophidae; genus Electrona; species Electrona antarctica. Next base: position 14,235,235 of record NC_136790.1, read on the forward strand.
ATTTTTTTTGCCTTCCTAATTATTCTGGTGGAATAGAGTGAGGAAAATGTAGGGAGGCTACATCCAATGGTTTTTGATGCGCGACGTACTACTCTTTCCAGCTTCGATTTGTCTTGAGAGGTTGTGTGACCAAACCAGACAAGCATGGAGAAGGTAAGAACACTTTCAATAGTGGCCCTATAGAAGTGAGTCATGGCTGCTTGGCTGACTTTAAACTTCTTAAGCTGCCGCAGGAAATAGAGACGCTGGTGTGATTTACTTATTATGAGACTGGTGTTGAGATCCCATGATAAGGATTCATGGATGGTGGTCCCTAGGAACCGGAAGGAGGAGACTCTTTCTACCTCTTCTCCATTGATGAAGAGGGGGGGGAGGGGACTCGAGATCTTCTTCCTAAAGTCTATGAACATCTCTTTGGTTTTAGAGATGTTTAGAATCAAGTTGTAACTCTCACACCATCTCACCAGCTCCTCTACTGCTCTGCGGTATAGTCGGATTCATCCTCGTTGGTAATAAGACCTACTAAAGATGTGTCATCAGCAAACTTATACATCATAACTGTACTAAAGTGAGATTGACAGAAATGAGTATATAATGAGTACAATAGTGGAGAAAGGACACAACCCTGGGGGGCCCCAGTGTTTAGGAGCCTAGACAGCGAGACGAGATCACTTATTTTGACCACCTGTTTCCTGTCACATAGAAAGTTAAAGATCCATTTACATAGAGGTGTGTTGACGCCTAGCTCCTGTAGGGTTGAAATCAGCTTCCCAGGCACTATTGTATTAAATGCGGAGCTGAAGTCAACAAAGAGTACACGAGCATAGGTGGATCTGGATTCTAGATGTTGGGTAATAGTGTGCAGACAGAGGGACACTGCATCATCTACACTTCTATTTGCTCTGTAGGCAAATTGGTGGGGATCTAGTGCTATGCTGGACGGTGCGAGTTGGTCAGCACAGTGCTTTAATGTGGCAGACGACACGTCATCAGGCCCTGCCGCCTTTCTGGGGTTTTGCTGACGGAGCAACAGTCTGACATCATGTTCACGTATGTTGGGTGGAGAGTCACCCTGCTCTCTTGGAAAAGAGGGGGACTGATGGTTTTCACTATCGAACCGACAATAAAAATCATTAAGCCTCCCAGGAAGGGAGGGGTCCCTGTCTGGAACATGGTGCTTGGTTTTATAGTCAGTGATGTCCTGCAAACCCTGCCATAAACCTTTGATGTTATTTGCTTGCAGTTTGTTTTCAAGCTTCACTTTGTAGGAGGCCTTAGCCTTAGACACAGCACGCTGAAATTCATATTTCAGTATCTTATAATTCCCCATATCACCACGTTTATAAGCAGCATGTTTCTCCCTACAAAGCGATCTCACTTCATGGAGATTTTTATAATAGCCTCTCTCTCTCTCTCTCTCTCTCTCTTGTGGTTTGTGTGTTACCATACTTGTGAGGGCCAAATGTCCTCACAAGTATAGTGGAATTTAAGAAATAGATGTAGTTCATTTAGAGGTTAGGTTTAGGAGTTATGGGGCCCTATTTTGCGTGTCTTAAGTAACCAGGTCTTATGACTTAACTTAAGACCTGGAGGCATGGTCAATGCTGTTTGGCCACTCAGAATAGCCAAATGGCATTGACCACGCCTCCAGGTCTTAAGTTAAGTAATAAGACCTGGTACTTAAGACACGCAAAATAGGGCCCATGGGGTTGGACTTATGCCTGGTTTATAGTTGCAGTGGCACGTTAGCGGGGTCACTATACAGTATGTACAGAGGGGACAACAAGGGAAAAGGGGTGTAAAGAAGGTCGTGATTATTTCCTCTCCCTTTGGGCCTACTGAAAGGTGGATTTTCAGGCCTGTTTTAAAGGAAGCCAGTGATCTGCATTTTTCGAGGGAAGGCATCAGGGCCTTCCACACTTTGGGTGGCAGTGCTGTAGAAGGAGAATTATTTTTTATTTTTTGTGTTAAAAGTGAGTGGTTTCTTATATTTTATTTATTTGTACTTTTGTATTCCCCTATAAAACATTTATATTGCATTAAATGACCGAAATAAGGTCAAGTAAACTAACAGCTAAACGTATACATGATTTTGTTTTGTTAAAATTGCTTTTAGCTGTAAGTGTAAATGGCCGCGTAACAAATCTCTTATCGGTCTCGGTAGTCCTGCAGGACTGGGACAGATGTGATAATAGGCCCTTCCGCTATCTGGCACGGTATCATAACCTAATTCTGCAAGAGACCATCCTCGCGGGAACATTCCTACTGTCTCTTGTCTTGTCAGCGGCAGTACCGTGTTCCCATTCAGCTCAGCTGGAAGCTATATTTATCCCCCTTTTTACCCTTCCTTTTTTTGGAAAGGGGGGAGGGGGGGGGGGGCGTTAACATTCAGAGAATTTGTAATCATAATTCAACTTGAGATTTGTGGAGAAGCTCCCAATTAACCTGGCAACCCACTCTCTTTGACCTCATCAGTAATGCCATTAAACTATCATGGTCACCAGGGCCCTGTGCCGTATCAGAGAGAGAGAGAGAGAGAAAGAGAGAGAGAGAATGAGTGTGTAGACAAAGTACTGAAGTAAATAAATACCTTTGAATAAAAGTATTCAAAAGTACAACTTACAAAGTATGTTTTCCCTTTAATATCAATGTATTGCTGTACTGACATTTGGAACATTTCCAAGTCGTGAGCTTGTACATCGGCTATTTATGTTTGAAATGGTGCATAAGTGATTAATTCATGATGTATTTGTCTAAGTTTGGGTCCTATGAGTCCCTTCATAGAAATGCAGAGTCATAGGAGTCAAATATTTATATTTGAAATGCAGTGTGGAAGTCATGAGCTTGCAAAAAGAATAGCCACACAAACCCATAACAGAGTGCGCACATGCACTCTCTGTCTCACTATCTCTCTCAAAAAGAGGGTGTGTGCCGGATGACTGTGTGTGTGTGTGTGTGTGTGTGTGTGTGTGTGTGTGTTAGTGTGTATGTGTTGGTGTGTGTGTTAGTGTGTGTGTGTGTGTGTGTGTGTGTGTGTGTGTGTGTGTGTGTGTTAGTGTGTGTGTGTGTTATTGTGTGTGTGTTGGTGTGTGTGTGTTAGTGTGTGTGTGTGTGTGTGTTAGTGTGTGTGTTGGTGTGTGTGTTGGTGTGTGTGTTAGTGTGTGTGTGTGTGTTGGTGTGTGTGTTAGTGTGTGTGTTGGTGTGTGTGTTAGTGTGTGTGTTAGTGTGTGTGTGTGTGTGTGTGTGTGTGTGTGTGTGTGTGTGTGTGTTAGTGTGTGTGTGTGTGTGTGTTGGTGTGTGTGTTAGTGTGTGTGTGTTGGTGTGTGTGTTGGTGTGTGTGTTGGTGTGTGTGCGTACACTGTTCCTTCTGTGAGGGAACCGTGATTGGGTGGAGGAAAGTCTCCAGGGCAGCAGCGCCTTCACTTGACTCTCTTCTTTTAGTCAGAGGATATTAATATAATCTGGGAATTTCTTACCAAGACTTTTCTTCACCAATGTGTTTGTAAAGGTGTCTACTAACATATCCCACATTGGTTTCTATTCAACCACCCTAGGGGAATTTTTGACAGCTGCTGAAAGTTGGGGTACCGTATACAACCATTATAAGGCAAAATGTTCGAAACGTCATTATCCTTTAAGTAGCATGTGACGTGTCAAACTAGGGGGTTTTCATGATTCTGAATCCATTCCAAGCATTAGTTTTGCACGAAAAACACTCCTTGGGTTTAGAAAGGCCATATAGCCGTCATCACAAATATGATGAGGTCAGCACATTTGGGCACATTTGGGCAAGATGCTATGGCCGAATTTAGCCCAAGGAGTGTTTTTTGTGCAAAACGAATGCTTGGAATGGGTTCATAATCATGAAAGCCCCCTAGTTTGACCCCTAGTCTGGCCATAGACACCCTAGTTTGGCCATGGCCACTTGCCCAAATATGCCCAAATGTGCTGACCTCATCGCATTTGTGATGACGGCTATGGCCGTTTTTAGCCCAAGTTTTTTGTGCAAAACTAATGCTTGGAATGGATTCAGAATGATGAAAACCCCCTAGTTTGACACGTCAATGCTACTTAAAGCATAATTAAATTTACAACATTTTGCCTTATAATGGTTGTATACGGTAGGGGTTCTCAACCCGTGGGTCGCGACCCCTCGGGGGGTCCCCAAATTATTTTCAAAAAAAAAATATATATATATTTTTAAATTTTATTTTCACTTTTTTTCAAAAATAGCAGACCTACAAGCTCGTAGCGCGCCACTCGGTGGCGCGCTATGAGCTTGTAGATCTGCTATTTTTCAATAGCTAAATTATAACGATGCTTAAAACACCAAAAGGGGTTCCCGCCCAAAATGGTTTAAGGTTATTGTAGCAGTCAATTTATATTGGGGGTCGGGAGGGGGCGGGGCGGGGGTCCCGAGACATTGCCAAAGCATTTCCGGGGGTCCCCGGCCAAAAACGTTGAGAACCCCTGGTATACGGTACCCCAACTTCCTTCAGCATTCAAAAATTCCCCTAGGGTGGTTGAATAGAAACCAATGTGGGATATGGTAGTAGACACCTTTACAAACACACTGGTGAAGAAAATTCTTGGTAAGAAATGTATTCCCAGATTTGACATTATACTGATAATATTCCCTGACTATTTCTGGTTATCTGTATTTCTACATTCTGCCCTGTGTGTGTGTGTGTGTGCGTGCGCGTGCGTGCGTGCGTGCGCGCGCGTGTGCGCGCGCGTGCGTGCGATGGAAGCAC
>NC_136790.1:14242488-14312138 GCF_951216825.1 Electrona antarctica
GGCACACAAGAATCCTCAAGGCCCAGCTGAACAGCTTCCACTTGAGCACAAAAACCACCACAAACCACCACACGGCTGCAGCTGCATTGTGCTAATAACTGTAATCCTAAGAGCCAATGAAAGGGGGCGAGCAATGTTTTTTAATTAAAACCACAATCAAATTTACACCCTTAAACTGGCTGCAAAAAGGGACTCGTTCAATTAAACCATGCAGCACTTTCCTTTCAGTACCACACAAGGGGGGGGGGGGGGGGGGGGTTACGTGGAAACCACGTAAACCTCAGCACACGTAGATTGGCTGCCACGGCTGGGAATTTTATTTATTTCATTTGGCTGAGGTGGGGCCGTTTGAGGTGCTGCAGGGGAGGAGAGGAGGAGAGCACAGGGGGAAGAGGGGATTAAACCATTTAGACCCGAGTTAAAAACATTCACTTTGAAAGAATATATATTCAAAGATTTGCGCCACATTTTTACGATTTTTCAAAAATAGCAGATCTACAAGCTCATAAGCGCGCGCTATGAGCTTGTAGATCTGCTATTTTTCAATAGCTAAATTATAACATAATGTTTAAAACACCAAAAGGGGTTCCCGCCCAAAATGGATTAAACCGTCTTTGCTGGTCTTCCACTAGCTCTTGTCATGCACTTAATTTGAGGCTGTAATTAACTTTGGAAATCTCAAGGGGGTTTCCAGCATGTGTACCATACTGTACATCTTGGCAGATAGTACAAAGAGAGGGGAGGGGGGAGGGGGGGGGGGGGCTAGGATAAAGGAGCTAACTGCTGTGGAAAGCACTTCCTGTTTATCTCCTTCCACTACAAGAAGGGCATGAACCCTGGACCCTCTGCAGACCGTACTGTTATACATCTCCATTGTGTGTGTGTGTGTGTGTGTGTGTGTGTGTGTGTGTGTGTGTGTGTGCGTGTGCGTGTGCGCGCGCGCGCCTGTTTTAACGTTATTGATTGAACAGCTTGTATCCCATTGTTTCGTTTAATTTAGAGGCTGGCATTTTACAAGAGATGCCGCCTGCTTCTCTGAGATAATATGAAACAAGCGTGAAAACATGATACACATGGAACTATGTGTTCACTTGAAGACGACACACATTGTGCACGGCTAATCTTACATGCACACACACACACACACGCACGCACGCACGCATGCACACACGTATGCACAAACACGCACGTGCACTCGCGAACACACGCGAACACACTGCCTTCATGAGTCTGCAGCCATTCATGCAGGATTTACCAGAGCAGAAAGCTGCAGCCTTTGTCCTGAGGGCCAGCCAATCACACCATAATTGCCTTAAAATTAAGTACCTTTTTGTATTTTAATTCAAATTAAGTGGTGAAGGAATAAATCATTAGGGTAAAAAACCTGAACGGAGTGTTGACCAAATGACACCTTTGACCAAATGTAAGGTCCTAGTTTATTTGGAAGCACCAGCTGCTGAGAAATTGAATCAATCAATTACCGACCCTGACGGTCATCGCAATTGAATCGAATATAGACCTGACTAATAAGTAATTTAGCTGTGGAACTGAGACTGGGTACGAATTGAAATACATTTTAAGATGTGATTGTTGCTGTTCATGAAAGAAAATGTCATCTTGAAAATAGACATTGCAGAATATAAAATGCTAGACGTTCTCAAAGAGTTCGGACCAATATGCAGCCCATCACACACTCCACCGATTAGACCGATACAGTATGTCTGAGTCATAGAGTCGGAGGATTTGTCAGAGTACCGTTTGTACCCATGGAGATCTTTGTATCTGTGTGGCTACCTACAGAACCTGTGTTCCTTTTATGCCCATACATGGAGATCTCTGTATCTGTCAGTCCTTGTCCCCTACCTATATATGGAGATCCCTGATTAATATATGCCCATATGTTATTGGCTAGATTGCATCAGATCTGCAGGATTACCAGAACCATAGAGTAATGAAAGGATAGAGGCAGCGACAGCTAGCTATTCATTTCAGTGGAAGTTGCTCAGTGGCGTTTTGAAGCACCCGGAAGAACGCTCTACTTCCGCATCTGACCACCAACAGTTGATAGTCAAATGCGGAAGTGCAAACGAGCGCTCAATGTTAAAGCCCAGCTGCACAGGGTTTCCTCGCCATGAATCCACGGGTCTGCCTGCAGTTCTCGCTCTAACCACTATTGCCGAGTGCTTCAACGCTGGAGAGCCTCCCTGGGGGCTTGACCAGAACGCTCGCCTCAGAACACAGTCGCCTCGGGCGTAAACCGGTCGGAACGGTAAAAGGGTCTCTGCCTGGTATTGCTAAAAGTAACCTCTGTATACTATGCCTAAAGGGTTAAACCTTACCGTAACCTTAGTAAAACTGTGCCAAAACCAAACCCTATTCCGAAAAACATAACCTTAGTAAAACTATGCATAACCGTAAACGTATTTCTAACCTTATTCTCAGTAAAACACATACAAGAACCGCCTCACCAAGCGGTCGGCCTGAGGTTGGCGGAAAGAAACGAGGGCAAGCGTGTTTTAAAGTGAGCCTACCGGTTACCATGAGTGCTTATGGAGAAATGCTTTTCCAAACCACTCTGGGCCGAGCACCGCACTCCCTCAAGCGCCCACCAAGTTTGAAGTCGGTCGGTCCCATGAGCTTAGCAGTCAGATCTGTGGCTCAAGACAACCGGATCTCCAAATAATGTCTGTCTATACAGTAAATTGGCACATTGCGTTTGTTTATGGTTATGTCTGAGTCATAGTGACATGCTATAGGTGTATCGGGTTTGTTTATGGTCATGCCTATAGGGCATATCGGGTTTGTTTTCTGTTTTTATTTGATAGAGACAGTATAAGGAGTGACATGTATGGTTTGGCTACCTAGGAATTTAACCAGGGGCTGTTTCAAACCACGAGCCTATGTGGTACATATAGTCTAACCATCGGCTGTCCGGTACCCATATACATTTATTTACGGCGGCAGTGGCTCAGGGGTAGAGTGCCTCGATGGGAACCGCATGGTTGCCAGTTCGAACCCGGGCTCCCCCAGAGTTACTGTCGAAGTGTCCTTGAGCAAGACACTGAACCCCTAATTGCTCCCGATGTGCTAGTTGGTACCTTGCATGGCTTCCGCTGCCATCGGTGTATGAATGTGTGTGTGAATGGGTGAATGTAATGCACAATCTATGTAAAGCGCCTTGGATAAAGGCGCTATATAAATGCACCATTTACCATTTAGAAATGTTTTCGCTAAAATTGTAGATGTTCACAACGCGTCTTTTATCTACAATGACGTTGCACTCTGGGACTTGCAAATAGGGGAAGATGATTGATGTCACGTGAGTTTGTTGCTGCTGGGCACTGAAAACAAAGGAGCTTCTTGCATGGATTTGGCTCTTTTTTGCTATATTTGTCCCATTGTCATTGTTCATGTTGCAGGTACGAATCTACACTATGATAATTAAGCCATACTTTCTCACTAGGACATACAAATTTGATATAGGGCTTAATTGGATAACGCCTCTATAATTACCATTTACACTTTCACCTGCTTACCTTTAAATAACTCCACTAACTAGCAATAATTGAGCATACAAGGCATTAAACACCAACACACATTCACCCTATTAAGCATATTATTCATTATCTCAAAGGCAGACGAGCTCTCTGGGGTGACTTTAAGGCTTTGTAAACAGATGCAGATTAACACGTCGGGTCCCTGCAGACCAGGATTCCGCAGAGTCTCGTCTCAGATGGAGGATATTGGCACACACAAAAAGGCAACAAAGGTGATTGTTAGGAAGCGCCAACATGTCATCCCTGGAGCGGCACGCCTCTCCCGGGTGCCGTAACCCGCCCTTCGTCTCCCGGAATTAGTGCGCCACCGCTGTCGAATCCAAGACCAGCCCCCCTAATCATCCCCCGCTGATCAGCTGAGAGATATCAGGAAAGCCTCCCTCGTCCGCAGGACGCTGGCCAAATGTCAAGTTCACCGCAGACAATCCAGCTGTAGATTGGAAAACAAAGACACACCTCAAAGCCCTGCCTCCTCGTGTGCTGGGATGATTTAGTTCTACTCTGTTGACTTCAACATGAATAGTGATTATCAAAACACTTGAAGCATGCGCCAGGCTACACTGATCCAGCTTTCCGCTGGGTATAGGCACATTCACATGCAAATTATTTTAGATGTAATAACACCTATACAATATGCCAAGCGGGAATACAATTCATAATAATAATTTGTGCCTCACTCCTTTGGGTATATTTGCACATACGTGAAATGTATAAATAAATCAAGCCTGTGCTATAGTAAGCATTGCTTGTACGGTAGATCACAGGGTAACAGTGAGGCCTGTCCTACTGTCAAACCAGGCTGATGGATGAGCGAACGGGGTGCAGACACTGTCCGCTGCTGAGTGTAAGCGGAAGAGGCCAACAATCACCATTTGGAAATTAACTGCCTGTTTTGTAATGGGATGTCATCTTACCCGGCTGCTCAGAATTGATTTCAAGTTACAATAGTAGAAAAGTGAGACAGTGAGAGGAATTCTCTATCCTATATTACAATTGAAAACATGTGCCCAAAAGCACGCACAGGAACAAAAGGCACCAGCTACTACGTCACTGACACGCTGCAACACGCTGCAACACACACTGCAACAACACACTAACACGTCACACACTTACCCTCCGCGTCGTTGGTTCCCTATCTCCTCATGTCGCGCCGCACGGCCTCACTCAACACCAGCCGCGTAAAAATTGTCATCGCACTGCCACTAAAGCCGGCTCCCGTCCACACTCGCAAACAATATCAATATCAATAACAAACACAAACACGCCACAAGCACCGACACCCCCGCCTAATTTTTTGCCACGTCTATGAAAACAAGCACAGAAAAAATGCCATTCAACACGCTACTTACAACTCGCTTACAATTCGCAGACCTGGCAACACTGCATCCCGTCATTCCACTCTTTTCATTGGCTGCGCCATAGAGTGGCTGCGCCGCCAACATTGTTGCCACGTCTATGTAAACAAGGCCGCAAACCCTGACTTCCTACAGCCTACAGCCTATACTTTCACACACTACCACTCGCTTACAATACGTGGACCTGGCAACACCACATCACCCCTTCCCAATGGGTGTACACACACACACACACACACGCACCCACGCACGCACGCGCGCGCACACACACCCACACAGTGTACAGCCTGCCGGAAACCAACAGCAGAAGAAGAAGAACAACAACAACACAGGTTCTACACTGATTCTAACTTGGATGGAGAGCGCCGCGATTACATACATACACAGTTACAATCATGCAAACACGACCGCATCGACACCTGGCGTGGTACAATCGGGCCGAACCGAGGCGCATCTATGGATAACAACAACAACGCCAACACTACACGCACACGCTGCAACAACGCGATGCAACACAACACGTAAGTTACGTATGTAACTATGGTTCTATGAATCCTGGATGACTGCTTAACACTGGATGATTGGCGTCCAGTGTTAAGCACTGCCTCTGGCAGTCAGTACGGATGAAATAGAACAGCTGTGTACAACGCAGTGTCACTGCAGACACGTGTGTGTGTGTGTGTGTGTGTGTGTGTGCGTGCGTGCGTGCGCGGGGGGGGGGGGGGGGGGGGGGGGGATTTTGGATCGCCTCGCGATGCAGCTGAAATGGCACGCACACACACACACACGCCACAACACGCTAATAATAATAATAATACAAAATCACAACACTACACTAATCATAACAACAGTACAGAGAACAGTACAGTACACATGAGTACAGTACAGTACAGAAAGAAAGCTCACATCAGCATATTAATCCATGTAATAATAATAATAATAACAAATAATAACACAACACTAATAACTGTAATATCAACAGTACAGACAACAGTACAGTACAGTACATCACAATATTAATCCATGTAATAATAATAATAATAATAAATAAGAACACAACACTAATAACAGTACAGAGAACAGTACAGTACAGTACACATGAGTACAGTACAGTACAGTATACTGTTCCTGCGCCTTGCCATGCTCTCTTTCAATCATAATAATAATAATCAATAATAACACCACTAATAACAACAATAATATCAACAACACAGAGAACAGCACAGTACACATGAGTACAGTACAGTACAGAAACAAAGCTCACATCAGAATATTAATCCATGTCATAATACTAATAATAATAATAAGGCATAATAACACAACACTAATAACTATAATATCAACAGTACAGAGAACAGTACAGTACATCAGAATATTAATCCATGTCATAATAATAATAATCATAAAAAATAACACTAATACAACAGCACAGAGAACAGTACAGTACAGTACACATGAGTACAGTACAGTACAAAGACTTACAGTACAGCACAGTACAGTACAGTATACTGTTCCTGCGCCTTGCCATGCTCACTTTCAGACGCAAATACACAACACCACACAGGGCCACTCAGCCAGCTTGGCAACTTTGCGCTTTCCAAGCAAATGCATAAATTAAAACATCATGGCTTGCCATTGCCTTCTTCCCATTTGCGACGCATCGCATGGCGCGAGGATGAGCGGGCCGAAGGCCCGCGAAATTCTAGTATAGTACATTTGTATATGCAGTGGGGGACAATGTAGTCAACCTCAGTACTTGAGTCAAAGTATCTATACTCTAATAATATATGAGTGTCCCTAGTAGGTGCATTTACCAGCTGCATGGGGTAAAATGGCTCACAGGGTTTAAGAAAATAAAGAACATGAAAACATGATGCTGAACCAAGGGGCCAGTGAGGCTTTCCAACGTTGAAGCTCTGGGCCCTAGCGGTAAGAGGAGGGACTGCAGGCGGACCCGTGGAAGTATGACGAGGAAACCCCGTGCAGCTGGGCTTTAACGTTGAGCGCGTTTGCACTTCCGCATTTTGGGCACCACATTTTGGTGCCCAAATCGAAAAAAGGCGGAAGTAGACGGTCCTTCTGGGTGCTTCAAAACGCCACTGAGCAACTTCCACTGACATGAATAGCGGGGGGGAGGAGCTTCGCGCCAGATCAGTCTCTATCCTTTTATATACTCTATGTGCTGAACAGGTTAAATGGCAAGTAGTGCAGAACAAGCTGGACTTGATGAGGGACAGTAAGATTTCAGCTGCCGCATAGGTATCTACAGACCCTGCAGAAGAGTCCGCAGGGGTTTTTGATATTAATGGAAATCTATGTCTGCCGGTGTCCACGTTTTCGGAACGTCATCCTGAGGCATTTTTTTGCCACTGTATTTTCTGAGCGAGTTAAAAAATTCTGTTCCTGCTCGAGTGGAGACTTATATCTGTGAGTAGAAGGTGCCCCTGTGCTAGGGTCATAACAACGGGTTGACAAAAAATAAAACACCTATGATGAAACGTTTTGATTGATTGATTGATTGAAAATTGTATTAACAGTTTGCAGAATTACAGTACATTTCAAGCACAAACTCAATACAAAGGCTGTTAACTGTGAGTGGACGACCCAATTAAGCATTACACTTGTTTACAACAGGGTCCACCATGTTCAATTCATCAAAACATTTAGAGACGTACAAATAGACACTTCTATATAGACAAAGAACAGTACAGGAATTCATCATAATGGAGGTAAAAAGGGAAAAGAAACATATACAGTGAGGGGAAAAGGGGGGGGGGGGGGGATTCAGATTTTACGGGGGCCAGTTTCGAATTGCAGCCATCCGTAGGTGCCCTTTGAGAGCGGTTTTGAAGGAGTCAAGGGATTCGCATGTCTTAATGACTGTTGGTAGGGCGTTCCACATTTTGGTGGCATAGGAGCGAAAATAATTTAGTCCCTTGTTTGTGCCGAATCTTGGTTGAACATGGTTCGTAGCACTCCCTCTGGTGTTGTGGGTGTGGACTTCGTTAACATTAAGGAAGTATCTAGACAGGTACATGGGTATCTTGGTGGAGAATCGAATCTTGTGGACCAGACCCATTGCAAGATGCTGTACTCTGTCGCCGACCCTAAGCCATGCCAGTCTGTCAAAGTGGGCAGGGGTGAGGTGGGTTCGGGGGGTGAGGCCAAGTAGGAGCCTGACCAGTTTGTTTTGGGAGGTCTGGAGCCTAGTTTTGAGGGCCTTTGAGGTGCTGTGGTACCAGGAGGTGCATGCATAGTCAAAGAAACCTTGTACAAGGTGTTTTTGTCGACCAGTGAGGAGATCCTGTAAAGGAATCTTGTTCTTTGGTTGACTTTTTTGATTACGTTGGTGGCCATTTTATCACCGGAAAGATTAGCCTCCAGGATGGAACCTAGGTAGGTAATTTCATCTTTACGTGTGATAACATTGTCACCCACTTTAACCAAGAAGCCATTTGCCTTGCTGAGATTACTATTAGATCCAAAGAGAATGGATTCAGTTTTTCCCAGGTGTAAAGATAGTTTGTTATCAGCGAGCCAGGTGCAGATTCTACCGAGTTCAGAGCTGAGGGCATTTTCAACCTGCAGTTTGTCCCTGTCCGAGACCAGCAGTGCCGAGTCATCTGCGAACAGGAACAAGTTGCAGTCACAAGCTGAAGTCATGTCGTTTACATATATTAGGAACAGTAGAGGCCCTAGTATGCTTCCTTGTGGAACGCCACAGCTCACTGGGAGGGGGGGGGGACAGTGTTCCGTTCACTTCTACCATCTGTTCTCTCCCCTCCAGGTAGAATTGCATCCAGCTCACTGATGTGCTATCGAAACCAATTGCTTTTAGCTTGTTAACCAGTATGGAGTGGTTCACGGTGTCAAAAGCCTTTTGGAGGTCCAGCATGACCATGCCGCAGTATTTGCCAGCGTCCACCTCTTGTTTGATGTGGTCGCTCAAATAGAGAAGGCATGTGTCAGTGGAGTGGGATGTTCTGAAGCCAGATTGGAACTCGTACAATAATTTATTAGTGGCAAGATACTTTTCAACCTGTTCATAGACTATTTTTTCCATCACTTTCGAGATGGAGCTTAGAATAGAAATAGGGCGGTAGTTGCCGGGGTCTAATTTACTCCCTTTCTTGTGCAGGGGGGTTACTTTGGCCAGTTTGAAATCTAGGGGGACCTGTTCCTGTTTGATGGAGAGGTTTACTATGTGGGTGATGATGTGGGTTTATCTAAACCGATAAACGTCACCATCATCATCATCATAATTTTTGTATTTTCTTTTTATTATATCACAATTGTCTAACCCATTTTTCGCCCAGTGCCAATGCCTAAGATCCTGGGCGCTACTCTCCCTCTGCCAACCTGGGGAGAGCCCCGAAGCTCATGAGCTCATGCTTCCTTCAATGCATGAGGAGTGAGCAGGCCGCTTCTTATCACCTGACAGGGGGAGTTTCAACCATGTTATTTCAACCAGTTCCTTGAGTCTACAGGATTTGATGAGGTCAAATCAACATATTTGACCTCATCATATCCTGTATACACTCAAGACACGCTCCATATATGGCCATTACAGAATTCATTCCATATGTTGATCTGACCTCATCAAACCCCTAGATCTCCATATATGGAGCTGGCTTGTTCTGATATCACAATGTTGTTCTGACATCACAATGCTGACTTGACCAGCTCAACAGAATGATTGATCTCCAGAATGATAGATCTCCAAATCTACCTTTAAAACTCTTCTAGCCCTCAGGGTGTCTTACTGGTATACTTCTAAGAAAAAGTGATTTGGGGTGTCCTGTCCCTTTAACCCTGCAAGACCCGGATATATTTCTAGTTGCAAAAAAATGATTTCTACCTTACTACTACTTTGTACTACTGTACAAAATTATGTTTTATTTAAAATTATGTTTTATTTTATTTTTTAAATCACACCCGTGTGAACTGAGTGGTGCAAGGTCTTATATAGTCTGATCAGCTATGTCAGTGACGTCACACACTAACCATGCTCACCTTTGCACGGACACGTACACAGGTACACAAACATAGATACAGACAAAGCTGGTTGTTGGAGTGGTTTGCACCACTCAAAAATGCAAATATGCAAATGGTATGCACATTTATAATAATTATTACAATAATAATAATAAATTCATAATTTGGGGGATATCTTTCACAATTAATTCACATTTAATTCATAATGTACTTTTTCTCCTTCCTATGTAGAGGAGTCAAAAGTACAATATTTGACTTGTAGTGGAGTGAAAGTTATAAGTATCACTCAAATAATCAAGTAAAGTACAGATACACGGAAGATTTACTAAAGTACGTACTCATGTAAATGTTTGTCCACCACTTTATTATGTCCATTAACTATTGTGTGTTTGTATTTTACACGGAATAGTAACTTTGGTTTTGGTTCCTCAACATTGTAGCAGCAATAACAATAACTCCTGTTATTTCAGAATAACAGGAGTCTACTGTAGGTAAAGACAAATACTATAGTATGTACATTAATCATAGCACACTTTGAGGTGCTTGGAAGTGCTGTGTGCCTGTGTGTGTTTAGCATATTACGTGAAATGTTTTTTAAAGGTTATTTAGAGTACTTCTACATATCCATACACCTGAACGAACAAACCCACATGCATAAAACAAGCTGAAATGAAGAGACATTCATATACACAATCTCATCATTTTGTCCTTGACTCGTCCTGGGCAAGAGAGAGAGAAGCGATTTTCTTCTATTTGTTACTCGTCAGACAGCTACTGGCCATGGCTATTGCAGAATGTAAATCAGTAAATAAGAAGGTAATGGGCTTTGAGGCCCCTGTCATCTCCAGTCTAGCACTGGCTATCACCCGGGATATTAGCAGATAAATCCGAATGGCTTCTATCTGGGGCGGCACACAATAGTTATTGATCAGACTCCCGTACGGCCCGTAGGGGGAGGAGGGGGAGAAGGAGCAGAGTTTATTAATTAGGGATTGACAGCCAATTCTCCCTTCTTATTCAGAAGCAGACCTCTTTGGAATCATGATGAGGTCCTCTCCTCTGTGCACATTTGCCAGAGACGGCAGAGCTCTCTCTCTCTCTGTACACCCTGCCAGCCAAACACTAATATTATTGCACCAACCGCAGGAACACGCAGGAGGAATTGCACCGGTGACCTCGCTCAGTGCTCGTATACGAAGTAAATATCAGTCAGCTGCAAGGAAAGATTGAAATGACTGGCTACTACCTATTTTAATGGAGTTGTTGTGTTGTATAACATCCTAATGTATACTGCATGGGCTGACATTGACCAATTCCCAGTTATCTTTTCCCACTATTAAGAAATGGGATTATAGGACTTCTCTGTAACCACTTAAACCCTATATACTTCATTGACCGGTTTCCCCCTGGAGTCTACAGTATATTAATGACTAATTCTACAAGCTAACAATGCGGCACATTGCGTCATGTGTTGTGAGCTTGTCCATTTGATACACTTGCCTATTATTTTCACCTAACGTTTGCCTATTATGACATGCCCAGAGTAGGGACGTTAGTGTTAAAGGTGGTTAATCGATTTAATAATTTCAAAAGGAAAAAACTAAACAAAACAACACATTCTCTTCCATAATGACCAGATTTGACTGAGAGACTGCCATCGCGCAAATTCCAGCTTTTCACTAGAGGAGATTTTTTTTTCTTTTTTTCCCCCAAAATTAGTTCATAGCACAGGCAGACTCTTCACATACTAGAGCATGTCTGAAATAAGTGTCAGAGCTGAAATCGACATGTAAATATGTCTTATATTATATGCTTATGTAGCTAGGTGTAATGTTAGATACCACAGAAGTGAACCTTTCAAGCCTGTTTTCTCAACTCGCTGTTTTCTGCAAGACATTACTCTATAAGTCATATCTCCAAAACTGGTGGGCCAAACTGAACAACCAATATGTCAATTTGAAGCTATGATTCACTGCTTTTATATGACATGAAAAAACGAAAATTCAAAAAAATCCAATGGCAGTCCCTCAGTCAAATTTAGTCACATATAGTCTCCCAGTTGTATTTCTTGTTCCTCTCAATTCCAATCCTCCCTGCTCTTCCCTGTCTGTCCGGAGCCATACGGACGTCTCTATACTCTCTAGGCATTCTCCGGCTTCTCCCTGCACTGGACTCCTAATAGGATACAGGGCTTTTCCATTGATTGGGTTAGTAGAGAATAAAATTGGCTCTTAACTGTACCTCGGTGTGGAGCGCTCTCTAATCCAGCCACTCCATCCCCCCCACAGGCTGCCAGGCTCCCCCCGACTGTCCCTGGCTCTCCTGTGCTGCATGCTCCAACACAGATCTGATCCCCGGCACAATTTCATGCCTGCTTTGCCCCTCTTCTCCAACAGCACAGCGTCAATTACCCTCCCAAAGCAAATTCTGCCCCCCCCCCACCCCCCCTACCCCTTCAAAACCTTCATCCAAACCCAAACAACCCTCGCATATCTACCACTGTCTGTGAACTTTTACATTGTTTGGCGAGTCTCAAATTTGTCTAGTTTCAAATCTTCCACCTATTCTAAAGGGTACTATCACAAAAATAAACCACTTAAACCGTATTCTTGGTTGGCCGGTGTCCCCCAGGGGTCTATAGTAGGCCCCCTCCTTTTTCCTTTCTACGCCAATTGTTTTTGCTGAAAATGTACAAGATCAGAACGCAATTTGTTCTGAGCTTGACGCATTGTCCATCCATCCATCCATCTTCAACCGCTTATCCGTAGTCGGGTCGCGGAGGCAACAGCTCCACCAGAGTGTTCCAGACTTCCCTCTCCAGAGCAACATCAGTGACTTCCTCCTGGGGGATCCCGAGACGTTCCAAGGCCAGTGAGTCGATGTGTTTCCTCCAACTGTGCCTTGGTCTGCCCCGGGGTCTCCTCCCTTGGGAAACGCCCACACTTGACCCACACTTCATGACGGAACGAAGATTGCTCGGTAGCTTGTAGATAATACTGTGTGCTATTTTTGATGAATTTCTACCCAGAATAGGGACACTATAGGGTTTATATGGTTAATTAAATGCAAATGGTAAAAGTCTATTCCATTGAAAAGGGGATAGACAGTCTCATTCTCGGCCGATACCGACAATAAGCCCCTCCGACCTACCGTACTTACTGTAAAGGTCTAAATATCTTTTTGATGAGCACTCGCATACTTCCCTCTTGCACAACATCTAAAACGTGTGTGTGTGTGCGTGTGTGCGTGTATGCGTGCGTGCGTGCGTGCGTGCGTGCGCGCGTGATCGACACACGCGAGCAGAACTATCTTTTAGCCACAGGGTCTTTTTTATTTCACAAAGATTAAAGGAGACATTCAGTTTCAATTTCAGGCTGGGGAACAACGGGCAGTGCAGCGGCGTGGTAGGCTAACCCCCTGACCCCGCTGGCCCCTCATCTCTGCCGGGGTAAACTGAGGTTAATGACATACGTAACGTCCATTTAAAACATACACCCTCAAACAAACAAATTGCCTCGCACACATGCATGCGCACACACACACGTGCACATACTGTATTGTCGCTGCCTGACCGGTGGAAACCTTGTATGTCCAAAGCAGTTACTCTTCAGGAAATGGAAAATAATCGATTTCTTTTCAAAAATAGCAGACCTACAAGCTCGTAGCGTGCCACTCGGTGGCGCGCTATGAGCTTGTAGATCTGCTATTTTTCAATAGCTAAAGCATAACATAATGCTAACACCAAAAGGGGTTCCCGCCCAAAAATGGGTTAAGTACATTTTACAATTTTGAGGTATTTTTGGGTATTTCCAATTTTCAATATGTTTACTTCTATACTCCACTACATCTCTGAGGCAAATCTTTTACGTATATATTATACTTTTACTACAGTGCACTATACTTCCACTACAATTATTTGAAAACCTTAGTTACTAGTTGAGTTTTGCTCACAAGTGGCCCTGTTGATTTGTTGTTGAACTTGAATGGGACATTCTGCACAATTGGTACTTTTACTTTTGGTAGGCTACTTTAAGTACATTTTGATACCAATTATTTTGTAGATTTACAAAAGTAAAATCTGAATACCAGACTTTTACTTCTCAAATATGGTATAGGTACATGGTATAGTATCAATAATGGTATTGATACTTTTGCTACATTTGTGTAACAAATTTTCCTCTTCTAGAACTGGTTCCGTTCTAGATACTTGGAACCTTGGTGCTTTTCCAGTTTCCGAGCCAACTTAGGGTTCTGAACCAATTCCTTTTCAGTGGAAACACTCTGAACTGGTTCAATAGGGCGTCGCAGTCCCGCCCCCTTTCAGAACGACGAGTACGTGGCCCAGGAAATAATTTGTTTAAAAAGCAGGTGGCTTGCGCACATCCAGTTCCTGGCTGGTGCTGGACTAAGGTAAGTACAGTGAAGAGAAGAGAGTCACACACACAGGTTTGCTCCAATGGTGTTCTTTTATTGAAACACCATAATAATATACACGACGTTTCGACCGCAGGCGGTTCATCCTCACCTGATGAAGGCCGCCTGCGGTCGAAACGTCGTGCATATTATTATGGTGTTTCAATAAAAGAACACCATTGGAGCAAACCTGTGTGCGGACTCTCTTCTCTCCAGGAAATAATTCCCCATTAATTTTCCCCGAAGGCTTTTAAAAAAGTATTTATTTAAAGACGTTTACACCGTGGACAAAGCCAACTCGAGTTGTGACAAATCATTACAATAAACACAATGTTTTGGGCCGATCAAATACTTAGAAAGAAGAAAATAAAGGGTACAACACTTTTTGTTTTGTTTTTCTTCTTACTATAGTGATTTGAGCGGCCCAAAACATGTGTTTATTGTAATGATTTGTCACAACTCGAGTTGGCTTTGTCCGTGGCGTACACGTCTTTAAATAAATATTGTTTAACTGTGACGCTTTATATTGATTGATTGATAGAAATATGTATTAACAGTTTGCAGAATTACAGTACATTTCAAGCACAAACTCAATACAAAGACTGATAACTGTGAGTGGACGACCAATTAAGCATTACACTTGTTTACAAGAGGGTCCACCTTGTTCAATTCATCAAAATCACCATCATATTAGGCGGGAAAAAATAACTGAACGTGTTCAACCCCAGTGGAAAAGGGGCCTGTATGTATACAGGGTATGCGCATGACATCATCATCAAACCCGGACGTTATGCAGGAACGCCTACTGAGTGGCAAAAAACTACTTTCTGGCCTTGACAGCCCATACATCCAAACAGAAAAGTCCTGTCTGATTGCATTAAACAACATTAAACAATGTTAAACTCAGTTTGCATGTTGCTTTGCCACTCGATTTGCCACTCGATGTGCCATTCACTTTAAGCATACGCATACCCTCTATTGTATGACAAAGTAGGACATACATTTTCCAACAAAACGGCAAAGGTTTTAATATGGAGATACAAGATTTCTGTCCGACAGCAACAAAATAAGCTCACGCACGATCACATAATTATGCATGCACACACTCGTGCACATAACTGCAATGTGCTGCAGCTTGTTTGCGTTAGCCTTTTTCAACCTTCCACATGCACACACACACACACACACACACACACACACACACACACACACACACACACACACACACACACACACACACACACACATTCCCTTCCTCTGAGCCCCTACTCATCTCTCAAAGTAAGACCTTCTGTGGATTTGTGGAATAATTTTCTTATGAAGATAGTCAAATGATATCCACTGTTTTTTTCTAAGTAATGAGTATCATGGAGGATTCAGAGTTCAAATGGTTCTTATCGCCGAGCGGCAATAAGAAGTGCAGGAACTTTTTCCATGACCCATGACAGACCTGAGGGGTGAGAGGGACAGCGAGACAGAGCCACCTCAGAGCTGAGGGGTGAGAGGGACATTAGTGCTAGAATAAAAACGATAATAGTTAAGCAAGGGTTGGGGAGACAGCCCTCATAGACCTCAACTGGGAAAGGCTATCCTGAGAGAGAGTGTTTTGAGTGTGGTTTTGAAGGAAGTGAGATAGCATTGTATACTTAATTGTATACATGTAGATCTGCAATTCTTTTGCTATTTTGTCATGCTTAAAGTAGGGATGCCAGGTTGAAAGTGGTCTAGGTTTTATGGCGGCTCATTGGTACATAGCATACATAGCATGCGCTGCGTGTGTGCACGCGTATGCTATGTATTAACGTTTGTAACCGTTTGTAGCCGTTCGCGTCCAATAAATCCGCTGTTGATATAGGGCTTATCTCGTGTCTGCCACTCCACAACGGCAGGTCCCTCGTCCCAGTTTAGCCAGATAGTGTCCCTTATTTAAATGTCAGGTAGTTGGCAACCCTGTAGTTTGGAGCCACATATTTACAGTATATACTGTATGTAATGTATATCAAGAGAAACACACTTTATGCAGCATACAATAGTTTGTGCTCCAAAAAATGACTCAGGCTGAATCGCTGTCATAATAAATTCTATTAATAGAGGCGCCTGTGTCTGGCTTTTACTCTCTCAACCAATGATCAGTGTGGGTGTGTTGTTATCAAGCCCCTTTGGGCTTACAGGGAGCAAAAGGAAGCCATTAATACTTCCGTTCCCCCTGTCTCAGGTAGTAAGCTGCACCTCTACTGTAGCCATCATTAGTTACTTAACCCATTTTGACCTGAGATCAGATTCTAAAAATGTTTCTGTGTCAGTCGTTCTTCGATTTTTCAAAAATAGCAGACCTACAAGCTCGTATGAGCTTGTAGATCTGCTATTTTTCAATAGCTAAAGCATAACATAATGCTAACACCAAAAGGGGTTCCCACCCAAAATGGGTTAAAGAGTGGTCCAGGGAGGACGTATTTCTGTAGTCCGGACTCCGAAGCAGGGAGTTGACACATTCCTGCCGCTACAGTAGTATGTGTACATATTTGTAGATATCTCAGATGTTTTGTTTTTCTCCTTGCTCTCATCCTCGCTGTCCCCCCTTTTATTTCTGTCTTGAAAACAACCAAATGATGGAGCTTGCCCAAAAACAAATGATTAACACCTGTAAACCTGTGATGTATAACCAATTCCGATTCTGTTCTCACAGGAAACGTTGATGGGATTTTTTCAAACGGGTCAATGCCGTCGTAAAAGGGGTATTTTTTTCCCCAACTCGGGCAGATCGAGTGTCTTTTCGGTACACTAGAGAAAGTCATCCAACCATGCCTATATTTCTTCTCGACTAGACTACTGAAGAGTTGCTACCTCTCCAGACTACAGCCAGTCCAAAATGCAGCTGCCAGACTCCTGACTGGCAAGTGGGATCTCATCATCCCCATTCTGGCCTACCTTCATTGTCTGCCAGTCAAATTTAGAACCGATTTTAAAATGCTAGTATTGTTTGTTTTTAAAGCACCACATGGTCTGATACCACCCTACATATCTGACCTGACATCACTAAGCCACTCGAGATCAGCTGACCAGATGCTTTTAAACGTCCTGCGAACATGATGAAGCTGAAAGGTTGACCGTGTCTTTTCGGTCACGACACGAAAACTTGCAGAAGAACTTGCCTGCTCTTAGGACTGCATCCTCTCTGGTCATTTGTTTCTCTCTGGCCTTTTAAACAAAAAATGTCCTTCTACCTCCATGGAGAAATACTCTTTTCTTGTTCCTCTTTAAACCTCCATGCAGTCCTTCATGGTTCTCTCTTTGTAACTTTGTATTTTGTATATTTTGTATATATGCTGTTCAGCACTTCGGAGATCCTGGTTGTTTTTAAATGTGCTTTATTATCAATATAATTAACTTGTGGTTATCGTGTGGACTTCATATAACGCACACTGATGTAATCCAATACCTACGATACCTAAAATATAAATACATATATTTTAGGTGTATATATATGTACCATTAGGTTTAACTCTGTTAATAAACAAATAGCTGTGATTTAGGTCCAGACATTGATGTTATGACCAAGATGATCACATATATTTCAACAGGTCACCGCCATGATGTAGGACGGAGGAGGCAGACGTTAGATTTATTGGATCTGGTCAGAGAGAGAGAGAGAGAGAGAGAGAGAGAGAGAGAGAGAGAGAGAGAGAGAGAGAGAGAGAGAGAGAGAGAGAGAGAGAGAGAGAGAGAGAGAGAGAGAGAGAGAGAGAGAGAGAGAGAGAGAGAGAGAGAGAGAGAGAGAGAGAGAGAGAGAGAGAGAGAGAGAGAGAGAGAGAGAGAGAACCAGGAAGTGTAAAAATGCAAACTCATAGGGATGCTCCGATCCTGATCACCGATTGTTGTTCTCATGATACTGATCTTGTGCGTAAGGGCAAAATATGAATATTTCCAAAATTATTATTATATGTCAACTGTTCCTGTGTGTGTGGGGAGGAAGGGGAGAATGTTTAGGCCTGTCACAAAGATGACAAATAATATTATACTATATATCTGATTGACTTTTATACCCCTTAAATCGTATAAAACGATTTCTCCAGATAGGGTATCATTGCCGATCACAGATGGGGTAAATTGCCGATCACCCATTGAGTCATTTGGAGTGAATATGGGCCAATCGGTGGGCGATTACTCATTTCCGTTTTTTAGGGACCACAAAGTTCGCCACTCTCCTGCTGGCGACAATAAGTGTTTAGCTGAACGTGGTCTTGGTGGGTCAGTGATGAGCGAGAGCATCAGACCTTGATGTTATTCCAGAAATTAACCCATTTTGGGCGGGAACCCCTTTTGGTGTTTTAAACATTATGTTATAATTTAGCTATTGAAAAATAGCAGATCTACAAGCTCATAGCGCGCCACCGAGTGGCGCGCTACGAGCTTGTAGGTCTGCTATTTTTGAAAAATTGTGAAAATATTTAGATTTTTTTTTTATTTCGAGGTCAGGCCTAAATGGGTTAAAAGGCTGGACGTTTAGCCGCGGATAAACGGGGACGGACGGCTGAGGCCTGTTTGCTGGTGAGCAGATGTCTTGATTACAGAGCCATTAGAGCAAATGAGATAAGCACCACACCACGCTCCTCAGTATGCTCTGCTCTAATAATGAGCACAGTGTCCTACAGGTTAGCGCTGCACTGCAGGCGCCGCTGACGGCAGACCGGTGGTGAAAGGCTGCACTGCAGGCGCCGCTGACGGCAGACCAGTGGTGAAAGGCTGCACTGCAGGCGCCGCTGACGGCAGACCAGTGGTGAAAGGCTGCACTGCAGGCGCCGCTGACGGCAGACCAGTGGTGAAAGGCTGCACTGCAGGCGCCGCTGACGGCAGACCAGTGGTGAAAGGCTGCACTGCAGGCGCCGCTGACGGCAGACCGGTGGTGAAAGGCTGCACTGCAGGCGCCGCTGACGGCAGACCAGTGGTGAAAGGCTGCACTGCAGGCGCCGCTGACGGCAGACCAGTGGTGAAAGAAGTACTGTTTGGTTGTTTGTTTTCCCACTTCTGTCAGGGTCACGGCTAGGATTAGGACTACCCACTGAGCATTTTTCACTCTATTAGACAGAGATTAAAATAGGGTGCATTTTGCATCCCGAAACGCAGTTTATAGTTAAGGGACACAATTAAAAAATTACCTCTGCAGCGTTTTTTATTCTAGTTTATTTTGCTAGCTTTAGTTATAATAAGCAGTTCTTCTTCTATTTTCTACATGAATATAACCACGTTATAACCATATAAAATGAAATGGGAGTTAAATGCTGCAATTTGTAAAAATGGCAAAATATGACTCCTATAACGTCATTGAAGTGGGACTCATAAAATGTCCCTGGGACTCATTCTAAAAGACCATCCCTGCTTCCCGGGACTCATTACATTGAAAACCTATTTACAGTACATCACTGATTAGACGTCTAAAATACGTCTAAATGGCCGTCTAAAAATGGGTTATAAATGGTCAAAAATGAACGTTTTTTTTTAGCGGGCGAGGCTTAGATTAGATGTTGAAACAACGTCGTTTCAACGTCTATATAAGACTACTAATCAACATCTAAACTCATCTTAGACCGCTAAAAAGACGGACGTCTAATAGCCAACTATCGCTCAGTGGGTAGGGGTTCGTTTGACAAGTTAAGTCTGATTGAAATATATTGGGCATCAAAACATTGCAGATGTACAAGCTCACAATGCATCGAGCTGCAACACAGCAGTGTGAGCTTGTAGATCCGCTATCCTTGTCCCCAGGTACATTTCAAATCAAATGGCATTCATAAAATCACAGTCCTAAAATCCTCACAAGTATACTGTAGTAATACAAAGTGTGTGTGTGTGTGTGTGTGTGTGTGTGTGTGTGTGTGTGTGTGTGTGTGTGTGTGTGTGTGTGTGTGTGTGTGTGTGTGTGTGTGTGTGTGTGTGTGTGTGTGTGTGTGTGTGTGTGTGTGTGTGTGTGTGTGTGTGTGTGTGTGTGTGTGCGCGTGTGCGCGTGTGCGCGTGTCCTACTGTAAAAGGCACAGAGTGGGACATCTTGTGGCCGTCGTACAGTACACACCACGGCCAATATTAATGATAGCAATCACCCAAGCTTTGCAAACTGTGACTTATTGCATTTATATAGCCGTAAAAACTTTATATCATCTCCGCTTTCTCGGAAACAATTTTTATAGGCAGGAAACACATTTGTCATTTGATCTATAATGTGCGTGGCCGTGTGTGTGTGGACGTGTGCGCGTGTGTGGGTGTGTGCGTGCGTATACAGTTTTTCAGATTGTGGATATTGCTGTACTATTACATCCATCCCTCCTATTGTCATAACAATAGATCTTGCAGTTGATAGCAATGCATCATGTTTCAGGCACTCAGTGGCGGGACATGGCCTGCACTGCAGGTCCCGTGAGACCACGAAAATGCTGCACTGTAGTTTTTGACTTCTCAGTCAGGACTACTGCTTTCAGTGGTCGATAGTACCACATTTATCCGCGTTACAACACCTAAGTATAATTTTAGAGGTACTTCAGTTGAGTATTTCCATTTTTATTAGCTTGCAGTCTATATTCAGTATAAACTGCAATGTTCTTGCCCAGGAATGACTCTACGCTCATATATCCAAGTCTGTTTATCAAGTGATCCATACAGCCAGTCCTAATCCTAGTATTATTTACCATGTATTCTGTGAATACTCCATTAATTAGGTCTGACCACCACTTCATAGCCTTCTCCCTCTCTCTCTCCACCCTCCCGCCTAAACCCACTAACCCTCCTAACGTCACCACCCGACGCAATCTCAAATCCCTAAACCCCTCCTCCCTCTCATCCTCTATTCTCTCCTCTCTACCCTCCCTGGAGTCCTTCCTCTCTCTCTCACCTGACTCTGCAACCTCATCCTTCCTCTCCTCTATCTCATCTGCATTCGACCAACACTGCCCGCTCTCATCCAGGCCAGCTCGCTCATGTCCACCGGCTCCCTGGTTATCTGAAACTCTCAGATCTGAACGAACACCTCTAAGAGCAGCCGAAAGGAAGTGGCGCAAGACAAAGCTACCTGATGACCTATCCCACTTTCACTCACTCCTCTCTGCCTTCTCCCTCTCACTAACCACTGCTAAAACCTCTTTCTACCACACCAAAATCCAATCCTGTACTTCTAACCCAAGGAAGCTCTTCTCCACTTTCTCCTCCCTCCTTAAGCCCCCTCCCCCCACCCAACCTTCATCCCTCACTGCTGATGTTTTTGTCAACTACTTCGAGAAGAAGGTTGACGATATCAGCAGCTCCTTCCCCCCTCTCCCCCATAAAGTGGCATCTGACTCAACCAACACTAACCCCAACACACCATGTATGTCCTCCTTCTCTCCTCTTTCCCCAGACGAGGTCCTACAACTAGTGACTTCCACTAGACCTACCACCTGTCCTCTCGACCCTGTCCCGTCTCCAATCTTCCAGACCATCGCACCTGATCTGCTCCCCTTCATCACCTCCATCATCAACACCTCAGTAACCTCAGGCTGCGTCCCATCTGCCCTCAAGTCAGCCAGAGTAACACCACTCCTCAAGAAACCAACCCTTGACCCCTCAGATGTCAAGAACTACAGACCGGTATCACTCCTTTCATTTCTATCAAAAAGCATTGAACGTGTTGTCTCCAACCAGCTCTCTCTCCATCTCTCACATAACAACCTGCTGGATCCCAACCAGTCCGGATTCAAAAAGGCCCACTCCACAGAAACTGCCCTGCTGGCAGTCACAGAAGCACTACATGCTGCCCAGGCTGCTTCCCACTCCGCAGTCCTGATTCTCCTAGACCTATCAGCAGCATTTGACACAGTGAACCACCAGCTGCTCCTAGACACCCTAGCGGATCTAGGCATCGGCGGGACGGCACTAAAGTGGTTCTCCTCTTACCTCACCGACCGGACCTACCAGGTCTCCTGGAAAGGTCTGTTATCATCCCCCCGAACCCTCCAAACTGGGGTCCCACAGGGATCTGTACTTGGTCCCCTCCTTTTCTCACTGTACACAAAATCCCTTGGCACTATCATCTCTGCTCACAATATATCCTATCACTGTTATGCCGATGACACACAACTGTTTCTATCCTTCCCCCCCTCTGCCACCCAGGTGGAAGAGCGCATCACTGCTTGCCTGGCTGACATCTCACAGTGGATGTCCTCCAACCACCTCAAGCTGAACCCAGACAAGACTGAGCTTCTCTTCTTCCCAGCTAAGTCCTGCCCGATGCGGGAGCTAACTATTTCCGTAGACAACGCCCTGGTAACGTCTGTCCCAACAGCCAGGAACCTTGGTGTTGTCCTGGACAGTCAGCTCTCGTTCAAAACTCACATCACAGCTGTCACTCGATCCTGTAGGTTCACACTCTATAACATACGACGAATTAGACCGTTCCTCACCCAGGAATCATCCCAGCTCCTAATCCAGACAACAGTCCTGTCAAAACTTGACTATTGTAACTCTCTCCTTACTGGCTTACCGGCATGTGCACTGAAGCCTCTCCAACTGATCCAAAATGCCGCAGCTCGCTTGGTCTTCAACCAGCCAAAATTCTCACATGTCTCCCCCCTGCTCCGCTCCCTGCACTGGCTCCCGGTCGCTGCCCGCACAGAATACAAAACTCTGATGTTGGCATTTAAAGCAACCAAAGGTATGGCTCCCCCATATCTTGCCAGCATGATTGAACCCTACAAACCCTCCCGCGCACTCAGATCAGCCAACGCAGGGAAGCTGGAAGTACCCTCACTAAAAACGCCGGGACAACGCTCCACACGTCCCAAACTCTTCTCCCTTCTGGCCCCAAAACTGTGGAATGCACTTCCCGTTGCAATCAGAACTGCAGCATCACTCCCGATCTTCCGCCGTAGTCTGAAAACCCACCTTTTCAGACTCCATCATGGCCCATAGCACTTACCCTACCCCCCTTAGACAGCACTTCTTAGACTTATATAGCATTTGAAACAGACTTATAGCATGTCATGTAGACAGCACAATAAGTGCATTGTATGTAGTCATAGCACTTCATAGTATATAGTGTATAGTAGTCATAGCACTTCATAGTATATATGTACAGCATAGTATAGCATATATGTGTAGTTTATATGTATAGTGTCATTATATAGATATGTTCTAGTTATAGTTTATATGTATAGTGTAATTATATAGATATGTTCTAGTCACGTTCTTAGCTTACGCATGTTTCGCGATAAATGCTTTTTACATATGTGATGTATTCCCATGCTTTTTGTTCTTGCTTATTGTAAGTCGCTCTGGATTAAGAGCGTCTGCTAAATGCCTAAATTGTAAATTGTAAATTGTAACGTACTGTAGCCTCCATGAATGACACCAGTCACATCGTCATGGAATATGTTTGTATATTAAAGATGGAGTGCCGTGATTTTTTTCCACCCTAAAACATGATCATCAGGTATTATTATTATAAAAGGAGGAAGAATATATTTTTTTAAAGCGTACAGTATTTGTTAAAATGTCGTTTTTATGTGGACAAGCCCACCAGTTCATTAAGTATGCCTGGTTTGTATGATAAAGGGGGAGGGGTTAGGGGGAGTAGGGGAGTTAGGGGAATGGATATTGTGATTTCACTATATTTTTTCATTGGCACATTTGACTGTCAAGGTTTCGGCCTCCAGGAAGAAACCTTAAAGCGAAGACACATAACATAACAACCACACCTGACACATAACAACCACACCAAGGTCTAATGAAGTACTGTCACCTCATAAACACATGAAAAACTGAAAAAATACAAGAATCACCACACTCCATCATTAACACCAAGGGGTCTAATGAAGTACTGTCACCTCATAAACACACGAAAAACTGGAAACAAATATAAGCGTCACAGCACTCTATCTGTAATTTAGCACTCTGCCGTTGTGCAAAATAAAGAGACTCCTTTATTTCTCCCGGTGCGTGGCTGAGAGCCGTGACACCACGTTTATGAGAGATAGATAGCCTGGGGCTGTCATCATCATATGAGTGTTTGTGGAGTGACTGATTTATGCGTAAACATTCATGGATAAAGGCTGGTGTGTGGTGGGCTGGTGCCTATCTGCGATCTCCCGCTGTGGCCCCTTGGTTAAAAGCTGTAATGAAGATCACTTGCGTGCGCTGGGCAAGCGTTTAACCTTAAACGAGGTTTCACAAAACTCCAGAAAGACATACCCTGCACTACAGTAGGCGTACAGTAGAAGCCATGGGTTCCCAAAGTGGGGTCCGGGGACCCCTGGGGGTACTTGAGGGAGTTCCAGCTCAATTTGAGATAGTTAGGAACCAAATGGACCCTTATGGGTCTGTAACTCAGAGAGTGTGCAAATGCATTTGCACACTCTGTGTATAAATAAAATTTGTATAAAATATAAATTGGGGTACCAGAGATAGAAATGCCATTAAATCGGGGGTCCGTAGCATAATGCGTGTGAAACTGGGGGTCCATGAAATTAATATGTTTCAGAATCACTGCTAGAGCCGTAAAAATCCTCCCTTATCGGGGTCACTGGCATATGTTTTCCAAATGGGGGGTCCGTGGCCTAATACATGTTGATTTGGGGGTCCTTGACCCCGCATACACTCATATAACAAGAAGAGCCACCAGTACAGCAATTTTATCGCTTGTACACATGGAAATATCCTAAAAAATTCATATGACACATCATTGATGTATGCTTTTACAAAATTCGTTTATTAGTTTTATAGCTATACATTTTAGGTGTGAATACGTTAGATGCCTGTCAGAAGGTCAGACAATGCTGCTCTGCATGTCTACGATGGAACAAACGGGTGTAGACAACTCCTACACGAGCGGCAGATTTGACCTGAGAATTGAGCGGGCCGCACGCACGCACGCACGCACGCACGCACGCACGCACGCACGCAGGCACGCAGGCAGGCAGGCAGGCAGGCAGGCAGGCTGGCACGCACGCACGCACGCACGCACGCACGCACGCACGCACGCACGCACGCACGCACGCACGCACGCACACTCACACACTCACACACACACCAGTGAGTGCACATGGTGTGTTTAATATGACCAGCTGACCCACACACACACTGCACATGTCCTCTGGGAGGACAGGATAGCATCTGCCTCCCTCTGTCTGTGTAACACATTCCTGGGACCACAGAGAACACACACACACACACACACACACACACACACACACACACACACACACACACACACACACACACACACACACACACACACACACACAAACACGTATTACTATATTTCATCAACATTTTAGGACATTGATGTTATGAACCCTTTTAACCCTGAAGCTGATCTACAATGTGTCGCATTGCGACACTGCTAGTCCATGGGCCATGGTTGGACTAGGGATGTCAACTATCGATTAATTCATTAATTGATAATTGATGCACATAACAATCTACATTTTTCTGATCTACTGAAATAATACAAAATATTCCTTAATCAAATATTTATTTGACCATTTGAGATACAGCGCCAGGCAATGAGGAATAAATTAATTGAATTTATCTTGTCTCACATGCAAAAGCAGAGACGTTTCTGTGACTTTTCTTTAAGCGGCCCTCGTGGTCGGTACTCGGCCACGCATGGTCGGTACTCGGCCACGCATGGTCGGTACTCGGCCACGCATGGTCGGTACTCGGCCACGCATGGTCGGTACTCGGCCACGCATGGTCGGTACTCGGCCACGCATGGTCGGTACTCGGCCACGCATGCGCGCAGACAGCATTACATTCACAGAAAACCGCCCAATGATAGATAGTTCAGTCAGGACAGCTCAAGAATGGATGGAATATAATTATATTTATTGAATATAAAATGAGCAATATATTTATTATGGTTTGGCGATGAATTGTATATCTGCTTTTTACATGTAGGTACTCAGATCAAGTGCATCAGTCCCAACCATATAGGGACTCCGAATCCCCCCGTACCTAAACAGCAGATCCAAAACGACAGGTGGTAGCTGGGGTGGAGGAGGGTGAGCAGCAAAGGTTTACCTACAGCAGCGCAGCAGTATCAGTGTGTGCAGCAGCAAACAAGCAGGCAGAGGTGAATGATAACGTGATGCTGAGGCGGCCCAATGAACGGCCGGCAGCAACTGCACTGAGTTTCCTGACTGAACTCGCTCTGCGCATGTCAATGACAGGTGCACGAATTTTTGTTTAATTGTTAAATGTTACGTTTAATTGAATAATTTCTTAATGATGGATTAATCGATTAACAATTAACTATTAACATCCCTAGCCAAGACTCCAAATGTAACAAATCAGTAGTGTCTGTGTTGGGCAAATTCTACTTTATTTTCTTTATTCTTTTAAATTCCTATACATATACCTGGATTATGTTTTTATGATGGACCTGGCTGACTGGTAGCTTATTAGTGTTTCCACTTCTTAACATAATCGACCTGCTGTCATTCAAAAACGCTAATGTACTTTCCCTGGAAATCATCTTTATTTTATTGGCCTATCCTATTGCCAAAGAGGGGGTGCTTGAAATGAAAAGGGCTGAGAATAACACTTCAGGCTGAACATTATTTTGTTTCAGTGTCTACAACTACACCATGATGTCAAATTACAAAAGACATTAGTATACTGTCATGTATTTGCCTAGTCTTATTACCCCTGCCTCGTTCATTCAAATGCCTATTTAACCACAGTAACGAAATAATAGGTGGACATTTGGCGAAGATGGCAGATCCCAGCTTTGTGAGCTTGTAGCTCAGCTATTCTCGTCAAAGAGTTTTGGTTTTGAGCAGGGGTTCTCAACCCGTGGGTCGCGACCCCTCGAGGGGTCGCCAAATTATTTTGGGGGGTCCCCAAATTATTTTTAAAAAAAAGAAAAGAAAAAAAAGTTTTTTTTTTTTTTTTTGTAACTGAATGGCTGTAAAGTGAAAATGAAGAATTTACATATAGTACACATAGTACATGCATACACCTTCCCTAATGTTGATGGTTTCAGTATTTATTTATGGTGTATTGTCTCTATTATTAAGGTTATTGTAGCAGTCAATTTATATTGGGGGTCGGGAGGGGGCGGGGCGGGGGTCCCGAGACGTTGCCAAAGCATTTTCGGGGGTCCCCGGCCAAAAAGGTTGAGAACCCCTGGTTTAGAGGGACTAAAGGAGGGGACAAAGGATGGATGCCCTGCGGGGCTCGCGGTCAACGAAATGTGTGGTTCTCAAACTTTTCTGGATACCCAACACATGGATCAGGGCCCACTCTACCCAACACATGCCTGGATCAGGGCCCACTCTACCCAACACATGCACTGGATCAGGGCCCACTCTATCCAACACATGCACTGGATCAGGACCCACTCTACCCAACACATGCCTGGATCAGGGCCCACTCTACCCAACACATGCAGCAAAGTGGTCAGATGGGTGGGCTGCGTGCATTGCCAGGGCATGCATATTTTACTGATCAATCAGTTGATTGTGTTACTTAACATACTATATAAAGTAGTATGCACATTACAAGTTCCCATTTCTTGATATAAATGTCAAAGTTTTAAAGAAAGAAATACCATGCCTTTTTTTGTCATACATTTTGAAAATATGAATGTTATCTTAATAACATTCATATTTAAATAAAGTTATCATTGTTGCCAGCAACCAATTGCCTATACCTTGAGTGCACCTTTGTCCCAAATCTTTATAAATGCTTTATAAATGCTTGCCACGTTGGTTCAATAAAGTTTCTAGCATCGTGACTACAAGCTGTGCGGCCTAAGTTTTATCTCCTGCGGTCAGCACCTCCCCACTACTGGTGTGCGCTCCTACCTTTTTGTTTGATCTTAATATCAATGAAATCTTCACGTGTGGTCAATTAGTTGGGGGCCCACTTGCAGTATCGTCCCGTCCCGGCCCACCCCGCGACCGCATCAGTGGTTGAAGTTCTTCAGTCTCATGGCTTCCAGTGTAATAAAAAGGCCAGTTTCCACAGTGACTGGGTGTGTTTATGCATCTGCCAGTGAGTGTGACTGTGGAGAATGAGCTTCAGACTCTGGTGTTATCTATTAATTCCTTCATTAAGCCCTTATCACTAGTTTTAATGCTAATTAAGATGCTCTTTAATGTGACAGCAGGGCGGGTGAGCGCCTGAGCACTGCTCACTGTGCAGTGACGAGGGAGGAGGCTGCTGAAAGACGGGACCACCCACCCCAACATATCCCCTCTGTGTCTGTGAGAGAGAGAGGGGGGCAGGTAGTCACCCAGGGAGGTTCTCAGGGGGGCCACAGTTAATTGTAAAATTATAGTAACATAATATCAAAATTAGTGCAACCATTTTAAAGGAGTAGGACAGACCGATGATTCGGCCATCAAATTATTGTCCAGGGAATGCGTGGGAACTATACTCCTTTAACCTTTACAGTAGGCTACGTCTGCTTTTTGAAAATAGACGATCTACGAGCTCAAGACATTTTGGGAAAATATTCAAATTCAACATTTTGAAAACATTTTGAAAATATTTATACTGATGCGGGTCTCCGGCCAAATTCATAATTATTTGGTTGTCCTTGACTACTGTTTCACGTCACAATTGTCTCGAGGCGTAACGCCGACTTTGTTCTTAAATTTATTCTGGTTAGCAACACCTAATATTACACACTCTGCAAACGATTTGGAGGGGGGTGGGGATATCTGAAATGGGCAAGCTGCTGTGTAGCAGCATGAACTAACTCCCATTTCAATTTCATTTCTAATTGAATTCATTTTCAGAGCGGCTCATTTCATTTGGTGTCTTGTGCACAATGTGATCCCCACAAAGGAAGCACGCGGGCTTCTGGCAGCCTCCACGTAAGCCTTTGCTTTTTAGGGTGGGAACAAAAGAAAACTCCTGAAAATCCTTCTGGGGGACAGAATTCATGACATTGTACAATATGTACATTTGGAACCAAGACAAGTGGACTCTGGGAGTGTGCAAATGGAGCCAAATGGACAATTTGGTTCCATTTGTACACTCCCAGAGTTACAGAGCTGAAAGGGTCCATTTGGAAGTTGGAACCCTCCCAAGGAACCCTTTTTAATCAATGAAGGTTACGTTCGATGGCTGTAATCCGCCCCGGTTCATTTTTTGACGTCGTCAGAACGCAACTCAACACAGTTGGGGAGCTTTGGCGTAAACCAGTGGTTCTCAAGTGGGGCCCCAGGGGCATTTCATTTCAAGTATTTATTTAAAGACGGTTACGCCACGGACAAAGCCAACTCGAGTCGTGACAACTCATGACAACACAAACAATATTTTGGACCAAACAAATCATTACAAAGAAGAAAAACAACAAAAAAGGTGTTGTAACCTGCCGTTTTATTTTTTCGGCCCCAAAAATGTTGTTTGTTGTCATGATTTGTCACGACTCGAGTTGGCTTTGTCCGCGGCGTAAACGTCTTTAAATACTTTCTGAAATGTCTATGAGGAAAATGAACGGAGAATCATTTCCTGGTCCATGGTAGGGGGCGGGACTGCGACGCTCTATAGGGAGGGGTTCCAGGGGATCCCCAGCAAAAGTAGTTGATGTGGCATCACAAACTTTTAACCGCTTTAACCATGTTGGCTATTAAAAATTGAAGAAAGTAAGAGAAGCAAGCACCCAGTTGAGCAGTCCATAGTAATATACAGTACAGTGGCGGGTGCACGGTTCAGGCAAACACAGTTCATGGAAAATAATGCCAGCATTCACGTTATTATATCCAGTAGGATTCCTGTTTATTATTTATTTAAATAAGTAAACAGGAATCCTATACTGGATATAACGTGAGGGCTGGTATTCTTTTCCATGGGCTATTCAAAATTAGCAGATTATACATCTGATTTTATTGTTTTAACATTTTGAAAAATATTGAAAATGTTTGGAAAATTGGAAACATATTCAGATGGGGGTCCATGGCCAAATAGACATACATTTGGGGGTCCTTGACATGAAAAGGTTTGACAACTACTGGCTTAAGCTCTGGAGTTAAGCGATAGTCTCTGCATGCAGCCACACAACTCTTCTACAATCAATGCAACAGAGAGTGTGTAACTCTGCACCGTATAAAATGGAGAACTGCATGCTGCATGACGTTGTGCTTTTTTCTTTTTTTTTTCTTTCTCGTTATTGTTTTTACTAAGCAGGTAGCTAGATTTAATTTCCTTTCTAGTTGGAGTTATTTTATATTACTACACAGGTGAAAGGGACCATTTCAAAGGCGTGTGGGCGTAATAGCCGCTTTATTTTCTACCCATTGTCAGGGCATGCACTGTTATGAGACTGTTATGTGGAACTGGAAGCATTTGAAAATTGCGGGAGCCAACATAAATAGATTAGATTATATCATTCAACAGTTAATTTAACTAGTCGATATGAAGAAAAAAAGGATTGAATAATAATTGATAATCACTTTTTTGCAAACATACGAATCGTCAATTATAAAACATCAATTAAAATGATTCCATGTCAATTTTATTGATATAAAAACACTTAATAGTTTGATTACTCAAAAAGGTCATCGACAAGTAACCGATGCCTCTAAAATAGATAGGATATCATTGATGTTGGGTGTAAACCTTGTACTTGCAAAGCCTTGTGAGCTTGTAGATCTGCTATTTTCACTACAACGATTATACCTAGGTACACACTACACAGGTACACTCGGGCACATTAGCAGCATATCTGTGTTGCCTCATGTATGCCGTAAGATGAAACTTTCACAAACGCTGTCAGGGTCACAACTGAGAGAGTTTTGTGTGACTTATAATTAGCTGGCATTGACAGATCTGCAATATAGGCAGAGTAAGCAGATGGTTCATGGACGCTGAGCAGAGACTCAGGGGGTGGGGGGTTAGCTGGGGTGCGGTGGACAGGTGGTGGTGGGGAGGGGTTGGCTACTAGTCTCTGTATTCAGTGCTGGAAAGTACCTTTTCTCAAGTACTGTAGCCTACTTTTAGATACTACTGCAACTTACAGGAAATAGTCTATTGCTGCTTTTACTTAAGTAAAAACAAAACAAAACAAAAGAGTTCTTCTTAGAGAGAGAGAGAGAGAGAGAGAGAGAGAGAGGCAGATGAGGAGAGAGAGAGAGAGGCAGATGAGGAGAGAGAGAGAGAGAGAGAAAGAGAAAGAGACAGAAAATGCACAATCTTTTATAGTCTCACAAGATAGTATTACTCAAAGTGTTAATATATGTTTATTGTATTGTTTTATCTTGATTGTTTTGTTTCACTTTTGCTTTGGCAATGTAAACGTATGTTTTCTCATGCCAATAAAGCTCCTTTGAATAGAGAGAGAGAGAGAGAGAGAGAGAGAGAGAGAGAGAGAGAGAGAGAGAGAGAGAGAGAGGCAGATGAGGAGAGAGAGAGAGAGAGAGAGAGAGAGAGAGAGAGAGAGAGAGGCAGATGAGGAGAGAGATGGGTGATTGGGCGAAGAGGTCTAAGGAGGTGAACTGAACATGAATGGAGAGGGTGGAGAAAGATAGTGTAGTGTAGGCTGGGTTGGACATAATAATGTCAAAATAGGCGACATTGGGACTGATCCTGCAACTTTGGAAAAAGGTGTCCCTCAGGGTTCGATATTAGGTACGTAAACAATATCTGTAGTCAATCAAAGCACTCTAGGTATGTACTGTATGCAGATGATACGGTGTTGTACACCTGTGATACGGTGTTGTACACCTGTGATGATACGGTGTTGTACACCTGTGATGATACGGTGTTGTACACCTGTGATGATACGGTGTTGTACACCTGTGATGATACGGTGTTGTACACCTGTGATGATACGGTGTTGTACACCTGTGATGATACGGTGTTGTACACCTGTGATGATACGGTGTTGTACACCTGTGATGATACGGTGTTGTACACCTGTGATACGGTGTTGTACACCTGTGATGATACGGTGTTGTACACCTGTGATGATACGGTGTTGTACACCTGTGATACGGTGTTGTACACCTGTGATGATACGGTGTTGTACACCTGTGATGATACGGTGTTGTACACCTGTGATACGGTGTTGTACACCTGTGATACGGTGTTGTACACCTGTGATGATACGGTGTTGTACACCTGTGATGATACGGTGTTGTACACCTGTGATACGGTGTTGTACACCTGTGATGATACGGTGTTGTACACCTGTGATGATACGGTGTTGTACACCTGTGATGATACGGTGTTGTACACCTGTGATGATACGGTGTTGTACACCTGTGATGATACGGTGTTGTACACCTGTGATGATACGGTGTTGTACACCTGTGATGATACGGTGTTGTACACCTGTGATGATACGGTGTTGTACACCTGTGCGCCGACGCTTGAGGTGGCTGTAGCAAATTTGTCCTTTGATTTCATCTCCCTGCAGCATGAATTAATAAAGAGCAAATGATTGTCAAACGGCAATAAAACTAAAGCTATGCTATTCACTCCACAAGCTATTTCAGCTTCAGTGACCATCTCCACTCTCGATGGAACTCCCATCGAGCTACAAATACCTTGGTTTTTGGTTGGATAAACACCTTCATTTCCAACTTCATATTGATTCCTTGTGCAAAAAGCTTAAATCCACTCTGGGTTTCTTCTACAGATTGAACGCTTGTTTTGCTTGTTCAGCTCGCAAAAAACTGGTCACTGGTCTCTTTCTGTCCCAATTGGATTATGGTGATACCATTTATAGGTTTGCCTGCTCCTCCACCTTGGCCAAATTGGATCCCCTGTACCATGCTGCACTGAGATTCATAACTAACTCATCATTCAGAACACATCACTGCACATTGCATGCTGCAGTCGGTTGGTTCTCATTGACATCTCGCAGGCTGCAACATTGGCATATTTTCATTTATAAAGCCATTCTTGGTGATCTGCCGTCTTACATTTCCTGGACTTGGTCCAAAATGGTCTAAACCTCGGGTCAAATGCGTTGGCTACGGTGTGTAGTACCAGCATTCAAATCCGAGGGGAGGAAATATTTATTTTATTTAACCTTTATTTAACCCATTTAGGCCCGACGTCGAAATAAAAAAAAATGTCTCTGAAAGAATATATATAATATATATTATAATAAATATAAGGGCCTATAGAGCGTCGCAGTCCCGCCCCCTGTCATGACGACGCCAGGCCCAGGAAATGATACCCAATGCAGGAAAGAAACCCAGAGTGAATTTAAGCTTTTTGCACAAAGAGTCAAAAATGTCTGGCTTTTTTTGGCCCTTTGTCGTGGAACGACCTACTGTCCAGACTCAAATTGGCTTTGAAAGTTCCCTTGAGAAGTTTCAAAAGGATCGTCTTAGACGTACAGTCCAAACCTGCACATGTTTGGATATGTACTAGCCTCTATGTTCATGCCTATATATTTATTATGTCGGTTCATATTTTG
Source organism: Electrona antarctica (assembly GCF_951216825.1). NCBI lineage: Eukaryota > Metazoa > Chordata > Actinopteri > Myctophiformes > Myctophidae > Electrona > Electrona antarctica. The sequence goes on from NC_136790.1 coordinate 14,276,208, forward strand.
TACATTTTGTATTTTGCCCTGCTACTAAAAGATTGGGACTTTGGTGATTTGTTGTATTTATTTCATAGGTACTTTGAGGTGTATTATGGATGTTTTATTTGCTGTTCCAATATGTGACATTTACGATGTAGACAGTATTGAAGTGTAATTTTATTTCTGCCTCTTGGCCCTTTCCCACTTGTAAAAGAGACGCAGTCTCAATGTATTTTTTACTGGTTAAATAAAAATAAAATAAATGGCCCAATTTCTTTTCCCTATGGCTGCATGCTATTCAGAGGTTCTTGTTTGGGAACCACTGCTCCAGTATAGGCTACCACTTGTCCCTTTGTCTCTCTCTCTCTCTCTCTCTCTCTCTCTCTCTCTCTCTCTCTCTCTCTCTCTCTCTCTCTCGTCTCAAGCCAGAATGTTGACTCCCACAATCTTTATGCTGCAGCACTGAAGATGAAACTGTAAAACAAATTAGTCTAAGCATTTTATAGCTTGCTGCTTAGCAGAAATGGAAATTCAAAAATAATACATTTTAAAAATGTATTTTTGTGGGCGGGGAATGATGAACAGCTCCCTTTTCTCAGCTTACAGGTATAGTTCCAGACGGAACAGAGTGGCATTCCGACGCTACGTGGTAGCCGTGTGCGGTTATAGGCTTATAGGAACAGAGGACAGGGTTAGTATTGAGCGCGTCGGAATGGCAGTGTGTCGGAATGGCAGCGCGTCGGAATGGCAGCGCGTCGGAATGGCAGCGCATCGGAATGGCAGTGTGTCGGAATGGCAGCGCGTTGGAATGGCAGCGCGTCGGAATGGCAGTGTGTCGGAATGGCAGTGCGTTGGAATGGCAGTGTGTCGGAATGGCAGCGCGTTGGAATGGCAGTGTGTCGGAATGGCAGCGCGTTGGAATGGCAGTGTGTCGGAATGGCAGCGCGTTGGAATGGCAGTGTGTCGGAATGGCAGCGCGTTGGAATGGCAGCGCGTCGGAATGCCGGTGTGTAACCAGTTCCACAGTCTATATGCAGCATTCAGAGATTGTGGTATAATAGTAGTCTTGCCACGCTGACTGTGGTCCTGATGATGTCTTCCTTCTCTGCCTCCTCTTCTATCCCTCCATCCCTCTCAGTCTCAGCTCTGATGTATGCATGAGGAGGGATTTCCTGAAGACCAAAGAGACCATTACCCAGGGGCCATTAGGCCTCTAGCAGAGCATGCTAATGCGAGTGCTGAGGCTAGTTTCCTCACACCAATACTTGTCCACAAATGGGGGGAATTTTGTCGTTGTTAAGAGTGGTGCAAAAGTCGTGAAAATGGCCGATCTAAAAAATATATATATCACACCCGTGTGAAGTGAGTAGTGCAACTCCGTGTGGGGGTCCCCAGGGGGTCCCCAGAACATCCAGACCCCCAGGAACGCTCCCAGGGGGCCAGCCCGGTTCCGGCGAGCCGCCCTGTGTCCGAAATGGTTGAGAAATGACAGTTGCCGTGTGGGGGTCCCCAGGTGGGCCCTGTACTGTACTGTCACTGTACTGTAACACCCCAAATCATCATATACAGTTAATATGTGTGTGTGTGTGTGTGTGTTAGGCTGCGCAACAGTGACACTTGGTTGTGAAAACAAACCAAAGGCTATTTTCGTGCTGGGACGGAAACAGTCAGAGACACATAGCTGTCTATAGGAGTGGTTGCACCACCAAAAAAATCTAAAAACGCACCAGCGCACGCACGCACGCACACACGCACGCACGCACGCACGCACGCACGCACGCACGCACGCACGCACGCACGCACGCAGATAAGTTGAGTTCTGTATATATTGAACCATTAATGAAAAGAATCTGACATCAACAATATATTATTCCTGCCATGATATATTGCTCTATACTATTTATTGCCTTTCAAGATTTGATGCAGACCACAGTGTTGTCTACACAGCGTTGCACGTGTAGACAGCAGAGCCATTCATTGGTAGAATGTAGTTCTTTCATGCTCCCTGTGCAGCATTGGAGCGTGGAGGTAGCCGGTGTGTGTGTGCGTGTGTGTGTGTGTGTGTGTGTGTGTGTGTGTGTGTGTGTGTGCGCACGCGTGCGTGCGTGCAGGCGCTAAAATCAGGATGTAAAGCCCTGACATGAACAGCGATGGATTCCATGTATTTTACAGTATAGTGGTTAAACACAACACTGAGATGTTTGTTCTGCAGCTATAAGTAGAACATGAAACACAACATGAACATTTGACATGAGAGTTAAGGCCTAACGTCGAAATTAAAAAAAAATAATAATATATATTCAAAGATTTGAGGATTTTCACGATTTTGTCAGAAATAGCAGACCTACAAGTTCATAGCGCGGCGCTATGAGCTTGTAGGTCTGCTATTTTTCATTAGCTAAAGTATAACACACACACACACACAGTTCCAGACCCACAGGAACGCACCCAGGGTGCCGGCCCGATTCCGGCGAGCCGCCCCGCGTCCCTCTACTGTACCCTTCACTGTACTGTACTGTACTGTACTGTACTGTACTGTACTGTACTGTACTGTACTGTATACAGTACAGTACAGTACAGAGACAGTACAGTATATATATACTGTACTGTCTCTGTACTGTACTGGCACACCCGAAATCACCATATATACTGTTAATATGTGCGCGTGTGTTTGTGTGTGTGTGTGTTAGGTTGCGCACAGGTGGTGAAAAACAACCATGCTGTTTTCGTGCTCAGACGCACCCCCCCACCCACCCAGCCAGCCAGGAACCACTTAAAAAGTACAAGAGCATGTGATTAAATAATATATTTGATCCATTGGAACACAGATTATATTTTCCATTTCCTGGTTTTGGACAGGTTTCCAAACACTAGCTTTCCCATGTTTTCACAGAAACCCTGGGATAGTGTCTGGTCTGTGACACAGACCTCTCTCATTTTACATTACCCCAAATCCAAGCACCCAGCATGCTGACTAGATTAGCCTTTTCATTGTTTGATATCCTTTGCTCTTTGTTTCATCTTTCTTTTATTTTGTCATTTGGTGTAGCCAAAACACCAGTATAGCATACAAGCCTACGAGACAAGACAGAGCAGAGGGAAGGATTGATGGAGAGAGAAAGATCAATCAGATACAGATTCATCCGCCTACCGATATGTCTGGGGAAATCTAAATTCAATGTAGAGGCTAAATCCCCGCTAACAAACCTGCACCCACTTTGCTCTGAAAACAATTATATCACTTTATGAAGAATCACACTGTAAGTGTTTACATTGGTTCTGCAATGCGGTTATTTGTTAAATCTCTTAATAGCTTTAGCCCCTACATTGAATACAGATTTCCCTAGAGTATGACGTATCGGTAGGCGGACAGCTTCCATCGCCTGGCTATGGGAGACAAATAGCTGACTTGCAAGCTTGTAGGTTGGCTATTTATTTAGGCAAGTGACACCGTCGAGCAACAGAGTATGAATCAGGCTTTTTATTTCAAAGAAAAAGATAGTGAATAACGACGAAGATAAGGATTCATCCATTGTTTGTGTCTGGGTGTGAAGGCTGACCGAGCTGCCTTCCCCCGTAGACCTGAAGGCAGGGGAAACGAGGGCTGATTAATTCCACTCTGCCGGCGTCCTACTCAGCCTCTCTGTCTGGGGCAGCAGCCGTTCCTCTCAGCAGGCTGGAGGCCGACACCACAATTGCAAGTCCCGTTTCCTTCTGCTCCACTCCACAGATCAATTGCACAGATTGGCAGGTGCATCCTTTCAGCAAGAAAATGGCATGTCCAATAAGCATGGCACATCAGCATCAGAGAAGAGCGTCTCCCTCTTTCTCGGGCCTCCGGAGGATCAATGTAACTTGAGGTCATTGATCTGTGTGTTTTCACTGAGCGGATCTCTTAGCAGGCCCTGATCGATCGACTCTAATAAAGAGTAGATTCTTCTATAAGCATCTCGGCGTGTACAATGTGATCCAGGCCCTGTGGTGACATTCACCGACACCCTTCGACCTGCCACCAACATCAACTCCACCGGTACAGTAATTTGTGTTGACGGGGCCAAAAGACATTAGAACAAGCTCACATCACGACATGTTGGTAAAAGTGCTGTGATGTCTTGGTTGTAGCAACACACACACACACCACCAACAGGCATGTCATCCATCTGATCCATCTTGTGTTTCATGGTATACGTGTAGACATGGCAATGGTGTCAATTTAAGTCCTTTCCTTGTGTCAGCCTTGTCTGCATATTTGTGTGTAGTGGCTCGCAGCCTGATATGCTCTAGAGATGTCCGATATTTACTTTTTTGCTGATAAACCGATATTGTCCAACTTCTAATTTCCGATACCGAGATCAACCCATATATATACAGGCCTTTTCACCAAAAGTCAACTAATTGTCAGGTAACAAAATCACATATATGTTGGCCATAGAGGGTATGCGCATGCATAAAGTGAATGGCAGATCGAGTGGCAAAGTGACTGACAAAGTGAATTTAATGTTGTTTAAAGTAATTTCATGCAATCAAATAGGACTTTTCTGTTTGGATGTATGGGCTGTCAAGGCCAGAAAGTAGTTTTTTGCCACTCAGTAGGCATTCCCGCATAACTTCCGGGTATGATGATGATATCACGCGCATACCCTCTATTTGAGAGTAGCCTCGGTTCCAGGCTTAGGCCTGACTCACACCTTCGCATCTAGCATACAACATTGTTGGATGCTAGATGCATGAGACTTGTTTACTGATGCAAGCTCGCAATGCATTTACAATGGAAGTCACATGGTTTGACACAACATTTGTGTTGTACGGCTTTCGGCTGTGTTTCGACTGCCCCCCACCCCCTCATACAACACAAATGTTGTGTCAAACCATGTGACTCCCATTGGAAATGCGTTGTGAGCTTGCATCAGTCAATACGTCTCATGCACCAGCTATACATCAATCTGTTGCGAAGGTGTGAGTCATGCCCTACTCATCTGTGAGGAGAAAAGCCTGGTCACAATATAAGGCAGAGATGCTATTGGCGGAAGTGTCGAGCCGGAATATCCGTCAGATGTATTTCCCAATATACGATATTTTTTCGACCAATCATAACACTTGTTTCATTCACGGAGATGTAAACAGATTTGTAAAGTGTCAACGTAATTTCCTTGAGCGGTACTTCCGCCAAAATCCCGCAACTTCTGCCCCAAAAAAATGATAGCGTCTACAGCACAGGTCTTGCCCAGCGTGATTTGACAGTGCAGAAGCATAATTGCCTTGATGCCTACATCATTAACGAGCGTCAACGAGCGCCAGCTGCACAGACACACAACTGCCCTCTGCAGTGCTCTAATTTGAACGTGACTGAAGTGTGTCTCATTTCTTTCCAAAAGCCCTTCAATATATGGAATATGATTAACTCCATTATTGCTCGCTAGGTGGTAGCATAAGCACACCTAACCTGTGCACCCGTCCGCTCGCACTATACGATCCTTGTTTCATTTCCGGGTTATCAGTGAGGTGGGGGCTGCTGTTGTGAGCACAGTGATCGTTAGCCGCAAGCTCATACCCCTTACATAACCGCAGCGTTGCAAGACACAAATGATTTACGATCGTCGGGATGTGCGACACCATGGAGAGCGCTCGAAGCTTTAGAGATACAAATCTTTGAAAGTCCTGTTATAATGGCGGCTCAATGGAGCTGGATTTAAAAATCCCATAGCTGGTGAGGACGGAGGCTCTCCATAGCAACCGGAGCAATGCTAAAAGGTAAATTGACGGTCGCCGCTTTCATATATGGAGTATACATACGGTTGTCTACGAACATGTATAGATGGCAGATGCCATACCCTAGCCTAGGGGGTACGATTATAATCGTAGAAAGCAGAGATGTTTAGGATTACTGTGATTATGGTAGGCTCAAATGTCATATCACACACACCATACAGTAAGAACTCCTGTAACTTATTTAAAAAAATCACACCCGTGTGAACTGAGTGGTGCAACTACACATTTATTGTTATAGTTACTGTACATTAGAACCAGGAAGGCATCTGTGTCATAAGTACTCTCCGCATGAATTCAGTCTCAACAGTGTCACTTGTCAGTGACGTCACATACTAACCATAGCAACCATGCTCACCCGTACAGGCACAAACACACACGGGTACTAACAAAGCCATCTGTGTCATAAGTACTCTCCGCATGAATTCAGTCTCAAGAGTGTCACTTGTCAGTGACGTCACATACTAACCATAGCAACCATGCTCACCCGTACAGGCACAAACACACACGGGTAGTCGGGTACTAACAAAGCCAGTTGTTGGAGTGGTTTGCACCACTCAAAAAACATCCCTAATATGCTCTTAATGGTAATTTAATTTCTTTACCTTGAGCCCAAAGAACAAGGTATACCGTTTGCCAAATGTAGGTCTGAAGGGAAGGCTATAATCAGCACAGGCTATGAGTCATCAGCAATGTGCAAGTTAGCTAGTGCTGTTATCATCAATGCCATCACAGCAAAAACATAAATCCTGAGAGTATAAAAATAGACCGTATTATTTTAGCTCCAGACGTCATGCCCTAGTAGTACACGTAGCCTACGTGTTTAATGGGTTAAATGGCTATTCTTGGCTTTAAAATCTTTCACCCTTCATGCTGTGACAAGTGTCCTGGACTCTGTTTACATCCTACGGAGGGAATAGCCCCGCCGATAGAAAACGCTCTTGAAACAGGAGAGCCATGATTGGTCCCTCTGGGTCCTGGCTGTGGAAAAAGACCAGGCGGTCAGGATTCCATATGAATAATTTTTCATAAATATACTGCCGGCGGTTGATGATCCATTCTATAGCCTATATTTCGCTTTTGTCAATTTCTCAAACTCTTGGTTTGTACAGTTGTAGCTTATGTTACGTATGGTATAGTTCTGTATAGCCTGTTTCCCCTACGTGACGTAGGGGAAGGGAATCGGTGTCAAGTAAGCGTGGATTTGGCTCCTTTTCGTAAATCAGTAGCTTGAAAAACTAATATTTGGATGTCCCGTGTTCGTTTTTCACAAGTGGTTGTTGCAGGTCCCTGCACAGAAATAATTATCCCTAGTGTTGCACTAGGACAGACAAATACGGTATATCACTGTATAAGATCTGCCTCACAGATTAAATATTACTATACCGCAGTGGTTTTCACGGTGGGGCCCAGGGATCCTCAGGCCAGGGTTCCTTGACAGGGTTCCAAATGGATCTTTACAGGTCTGTACAATGTAGCCAATTGCACACTTGGGTCCATTTGGTTACATTTGTACACTTTAACAGTTATGGGGGTCTTGGAAATTATAATGTTTCTGAACCGATGTTATACCTACATGGCTCATACCTGTGTTGTTTGCACCTCCAAGACAATGGCAGATTTGGCCATATTTCCCCAAATACCCGTCCTGTATGGAGAATTGGAATTTAAGTGTGCCAGCCAGAATATTAATTCAGTTTGGTTTCCACAGGGAATTCAGTCACAACACCACACCACACTCCCCTCTACCATGATGCTGATAAGAAGTAAACAGCCACAGTCGTGAATAGGAATGGGCAATGTGCAGCCACATTTATAAAACACTTACTCGGAAACAACCAACTACTTACTGTAGACGTGAGGAACATGCAGATATGTATATTTCATGGCTTTGTAGGAGGTGAGCTGTCTTAGGGCCGATTCATACATGATTTCGGCTCGTCAGAAATTTTCAGTAGCACCGAAGAGCCGACTTTAGGACGGTACCCGCCCCCCCGAACCTCAAATGACGTCACATTGTAGGCTCTACAGAGCCGAACCGACTTTTATTCGGCTCTAAAATAGGAGTACGAATCACGCCTTAGCCTGGAAACCAGATGAATCTGCCACAGGGAAATTGGTCGGGCACTCCTCAGTTTGAATGACATTTTGCTCACCCCAGAATTGAGGGTGACAAATCAGAGCCCACTAATCCATGTGAGACTTTTTTTTTGCGTTGTGACGTTGGAATGTGTTGGAAATTGCCCCTTGGAAATAAATCTTCCACACCAAAGTTCCAGACTAATGGCCATGTCAGGCTAGAGCTGTCTAGAAAAGGTCACTATTACATTGTCAGTATTAAATAGAGGATAGGCGCATTGGATGAATGGGCTGTCAAGGCCAGAAAGTAGTTTCAGTAGGCGTTCCCGCATAACGTATAGGTATGATGATGATGTCATGAGCATACCCTCTATACGACTTGATTGGTTAATTAATCATGTATTTTTGGATCCCGGGGATTTCAGTTGAAATAGTTGGGAACTACATACTGTCTTGGATTACTACTGTAAAGGTGGCCTTACACTAGCCGATCGTCGTGGCATTTTTGACGCTCGGGGGGTGCCCGACCGCTCAAAGCGCGATCGGGATCGGCCCGATCAACATCAAGAATGTTTGATATTTGCTCTGCCCCGCTCCGATTATCCTGTAGTGTGTGGTGCTATCAGATTTCAGATTGAAAAAAATCGGCTAGTGTAAGGCCACCTTTAGTCTAAGTAAGGCAGAGGCCTGAAATTCGTTTTTGTGCATAGTTCCCATCGTGTTATTTTTTCCAAGAAACAAAGAAAGGGAAGAAGAGAGTTGGAAGGGGCTGTGGGTCAAACGATAGTATCCATTGAAATGTATAGCAGTCCTTCCTCTAGTTTATATATAAACTAGTGCATTGGGTCTCACTACATTCATGGCTCTGTTGAGGAACCTGACATTTAAATTCATGAGCAGGCTGGATCGCTCACTGAATGGACTCATTGGACAGATGACAGACCCAGGCCGTAGTTCTGTAAGGTACACTTCTACCATCAGAGGATACTGGCATGAGTGCCTCACCTATAGAGTAGTAACCTGTGGGGCTGGGTAAATGCACTGTATTTTTATTTATTTTTATTCTCGTATATGTGATGTACTGTCTTACCTTGTGGGCCACAAGCCTGTAATAAAGTTTATATATATATATATAACTCTCTGGGATGAACTGGTGCCTGACACCTATTGGCACGGTGCTGTATACTGTAGTGCTTCAGGCTTTTTCCATCTCCTGCTGAGGTCTGAGCCCCGTAGTGTGCCCTTTCTACCAGAACACTCTTTTCCTCCCCTGTCACTGAAGTGACAGGGATGCGGTGCAGCAACCCTGCCGAGTGCTGTTTGATTTTTGCAGCAGAGCACCTGCATGTTCCCCCGCTCAATGGGTGAACCAAGGGGAGCGGAGTCGCAAGACTGGCTGCCTAAATGAGCCGAGAGATGGAGGACCCCACCGGATGCATCCTACACAGGGCTGTGTAGAATGCCGGCATGACTGATTTTGTAGTTTGTTTTCCAGTTCAGGTTAAAAACTACAGAAGCGTGAAAACACGGCAGGCTGAACTTATAGTTCTCTGACTGTGACTGATCATGTAAGTAAGCAATGCAGCTGCAGCTTATTGACAATGGTTGTGTTCGATTTGGGTGCCAATGTGCAAGCATTGACAATGCTGTTAACTACTGTGTGCTCGCACATTGGCACACCTACGTCTAACACAACCTTATTAGCTACAGCTGTGTTTACTTGCCTGCCATGTTTTTTGGTTTGTTTTGGTTTGTTTATTGGTTTTTTTTACCTGTTTGCGGTTAAATCAGCCTCATGTCCCAGGATATAGTAACAGCTGGATCAGAGGACAGGTGTAGGCGACTTATTAATGCTAAATATAGGTAAGATATCGTTAGATATTGTTATTAATATAGAAATTGATCTATTGAAGATTCTGACGTTCAAATGTACATATTTTTTGTTTTGATTGTATTGCTGTATTGTTGTATTGGGCTTTCTGCTTGTTTTCAATGCTTTACTCTAGAACACTAAACATCCTTTTTGTCACACCATCACTAAACACGCGTGACTTGTGAGAATGGTACAGTGAAAAAAATGCGGGTATATGGGATTTTTCTCTATCACTCTATCACTAAACATGGGTGAAATCCACCCGAACACCTGCCTGTAGAAATGAAAATCACACCTGTGTGAACTGAGCAGTGCAACTATACATTTATACACTGTACTCTACTGTGCTCTGTACTGTATTGTAGTGTACTGTGCGGGGGTCCCTGGAACATCCAGACCCCCAGGAACGCGCCCAGGGGGCCGGTCCGGTTCCGGTGAGCTGCCGCACGTTTGAAATGGTCCCCGGGGGTCCCCAGAACATCCAGAGCCCCAGGAATGGCCCAGGGCTCGTACTGTAGTGTACTCTGTGCCACTTTACTATGTGCTGTACTTTACTGGCCACTTTAGGTGTTGCAGCTTTCCGTGCTCGGATATACAGACACAGAGACAGACATACGGACATGCAGACATACGGACGGACGGACGGACATAGCTCCGTAATGGAGCAGAGGCACCGCTAAAAACAGGGATGTGGGCAGGGAAACAAAGCTACCTGCTATGATGTCACTGAGCACCATGAAGGTACTCATCATCATCAGCAACATTATAAAAATTACAAAAATATAATTGTCCAGCTGAAAATCACCCGTGTTTAGTGTTATAGGGATTATGATGGTCCTGATAAATACAGGTAAGTTCAGTGTGTAATATGAATGTAACTGTTGTCTTGTCTTGGAGGTGGTGGTACTTGGTGATATTCTTTATATGGCGAGTCCCCAAACATTGTGGCCCATGCTGGACCCATTTTTATGGGTCACAACCATAGAGTTATAAAGGATAGAGGGAGGACTGGAGCTATTCATTTCAATAGAAGTTGCTCAGTGGCGTTTTGAAGCACCTGGAAGACTGCCGGAAGTACCATTATAACTCAGTGGCTCGAGCGAGCGGAAGAGCAGCCCGGACCTCAAATTTGAGGTCTGGGATGACGCACGTTATGCACATGACGTCACTGAACGTCCGTCCACCTCCATGAACGTTCTGCAGTTCCACTTTTCGCCAGTAGGTAGTGGCAGCTTCAACATTGGATAGCCTTAGATGGGGGCTTGGTCACAACTAAATATCATTCCCTCCCATTTTGTACTGTTACTGCAAGAAACAAACAAAAAAGTCTAAAAAGTGTTTTCAAAACTTTGTCAAAGATATATATTTAAAATATTTTCATAGATAACATTTTCTAATTTTCATTTCATTTTCTGATATAGTGAAAATAGTGGATCTTCAAATAGTAAAATCAGCAGGAAATCTGGCTTCGCTCACAGAAGAAAGATGTTATGCAATATTCTATAGTTCGGAAACATAACTATTGAAGGGGAGAACTTATTTCTCCCCTTCAATAATATCAGTAGTTTATACATTTCTTATCGTTGATTAGTCACCTTTACAACGAGGTTTAACTTGTAAGGATCATGGAATGAGCAACACAGCTAAATGCGGGACAAGCTAATTAGTTGTAGGACCCATGTTCAGGTGCTCAAAACGGGTGATTACCAACAGAAGCATATTGGGGGATTTTGTTAAAAGGATGTATCCTCAAAGCCTTGGATTACAAAGAGTCAGAGGCTTTGTAGTCAGTTTGACTACAAAGAGTCAAAACCTTTGTAGTCAAAAAAATTAACCTAGCTCATTTTATGCTGAAACAAGAGAAACAAAAAAAGAAAGAAAAGAAAGTTGACATTTTGGCTTGATGGAATCGTGCACTTTATACGATAAATGTATGAAATTTGGCACATGCAGTTAGAGCATGCCATAAGGAACATTTTTGGCTATAGGGCCATCGCAGATTTATCCCGTGGTGACCATGGCAGCCATTTTCCAAAATGGCCACCACCTGCTGTTATTTTACAAATTCATGTTCTAGACCACCTATAGGATCTTCATTCTGGCGACTAATCATACATTTTCAAGGATGAGGAATACAGTGGTACTATTTAGATTTGTCCTGTGACCATGGCAGCCATTTTTCGTCCCTTTCAGGCACAGTGTTTGACTTCACTGGCCACTGCAGGGAACTGTGTGGGAGAAACTTTGGTCTCTTGACACCCCGATTAGGTTCAGGGTTTTTTGGTGGAGACTTGCGTCTCATGACATCGTTACTGCGGCAGTTGATCTCCATACTATGAGCGGTGGCACACTCTGGTTCTCTGGGGGATTGTATCTTGGTGGCCTCCTGCCAGTGTTTCTCCACACTTCTCATGAGCTCTGTGTTCTGGTGCTCTGTTATAGTCGATATACATTGTCTTTACTGCAGGTTCCTTTCCAGGGCTCTGGCTGGGCACTGCAGGGTCCAGCCCAGTCTTGTGCATATGGCTGCCAGTGCTAGCCCACCTGGAGGCCCCAACCTCACTTGCTCGGTTTGGGCTGATTAGGTGGGGTGGTCTGCCCCAATCAGGATGAGGGGTTCAAACTGTTGTAGTGGCAGTCTGGCCAAGTGTCTATTTTACACAAGACACAGAGTGTCTGCACATCCTGCCTGATAGTTCTGAGGGCAGATCTTCAGGTGTTCGGTTGAGGCAGATTCTTTCCACTGCAGAAGAAGCATTGTGCGTTAAGTGTCGAGGGAACGGTCACCGTGGCGTAATATAACTCTACCTACTTTGAGTAGGACTCTTTTCCGGTCAACTGGCTTGTCAAGGTATAGCACCTCGGCAGTGGTGTGATCTAGGTGGTGGTGTCATAGGTGCTAGGTGTGATCTACAACATTATGAAGTACATCTCAGTGACATCACAAAGATCACGAAAGATGTACTTCATAATGTTACTGATTTCTTTCAGACCTCCAGTTCTAGGCAACACAGCATGGGGGGACTTTTTATTATTCTTAACAACTCTAAGGTATATATTAATGACATAGTAAAATGTTGAAAATGAGTGGCATTCCCCTTTAAGTCACTCCAATATAACTGAACTTGTTGTCAATAAACAGTAGCCTAGTATGCCTCTTAGTACAAACACACAAATTAACCCTTAATGAATGTGAGAGAGGACAGCCTGGAGTACGGGGACAGGAGGACAGAGAGGACACGAGGAAGCATGGCCTGACGCGCGCGCCCCCGTCTGTTGCGCAGGGATATTTGAAGGAAGCACCGCTGTAGAGAGAGAGAGAGAGAGAAACGGAGCAAACGTGTGACTGAGGAGGAGGCGGAGAGGAGAGGGAGAGAGTCAGTGCGCCAATAAGCGCCAGCAGCATCATTCAGCAGCAGCAAGCAGCGGGCAGCCGCCTCGGTGTCAGTGCATCTGTGACTGTCTCTGAGCTGCCAATCCTCCAGCAGCAGCAGCAGCACGTTGTAGATTGAGATTTCACTGCTCAGTCAGTCAGGTCGCGAAGCGAAGGAGGACGGAGCCTCTTCACCAGCCAGCCAACCAACCAACCAACCAAACCACACACACTTTCCCTCTGGAAGCTCGCCTGTTTATTCTTAGATCAGCCCCTGTTAAAGAGGAGACCGCTCTTCCGGTCCGCTCCAGTCTATTTATTCCCTAGTTTACTTGAATATTTAATGGAAAATGGCGATCTGCGCTGCCCAGACCTGCGGTGTCTTCTGCCTCTTCTCGGTCCCAACAACTATCCTGATCATATTATGCATGTCCACGCCGCCGACCACCGGGACCCACAGCTTCCCCCAACACTACACGTAAGTAGAAGGAAACCCACGACTATTTGAAGCTGCTGAGGGGAAGGTGTGTGGGGGGAGAGTCAACGGGGAACTAGGACAGGTGGGCCAGCCAGACGACATCCTAAAACACCGCTGTTTATAGCAGCGGCGCGATGCTTCATGCTGACTGACTGTCCCCCCATAATAACACACGAGAGAGTCCGTCCCTCAATGCGTGACCTCTGTTTATGTTGTCTTCGGCGAGGGTTTATTATAACCTAATTGTGGTTCGTTTCGTTTCTAGCTGATCACTGTCTAATATAGTGTGTATGGAATTAGGCTACACGCGCATCTACCGGTGCACGTGTAGCCTAATTCCATAAACACCATTAGACGATACAATCGGTGAAACAATCCCGCCAGACAACAGTTATTGTCGTGGACGTTTAGAATGAACGCGCTGGTCGTTGTTTTACCGTGTTGTCTCGATATGACATGCTTAAGTGGAGCGTGCTAACGACAACAGAATCCCGTTTACGCGTGATGGATAGCTCAGCCTCCAGGACAAAAATAACGAGGCTATATATTCTCAAAGTCTTAAACTGGCCGTTATATCCCACGAACCGCACCATCACAATAGCACTTTATAGCGTTATTTATGGTTATAGGCAGCTTACTGGCCGTTATATTCCACAATAGCCCATACTAAAATATAACCGTATTCATATAGTAAAGAAGAGGAGCCAAAATCGACCGTTATCCAGCGTCTCCCGTTGTGCGCTTATGAAATGAATCAAATCAAATCAAAGTATAGTAAAACTCTTACCTGATTGTTCTTACCTGATACGCTTTATAGCCTATGTTTTATTGGAATGTTCATCCGTACACGTCACGATAAGACATTTGAAAGATAATAATGCACACCTAAAATTACTTAAATTATTGCTAAACTCTCGGATGAGTCAAGCACCGATTTCGTTGAGGCTGAAGTGCCCTGTAGGCTAAGCAGAAGTCCAGGCAAGGTTCACAGCTGTATTGATAAATCAATACATTCCACCATTATCTATTTTAAATGTATAAGCGTACCGGTAGCTTTTTTATAGTCAATAACCTAATTATATTTTAGAAAATCAATGTTCTGATATTCTGTAGCTCATAGGCTACTATTAATTTGTATAGCCTTATTGTATAGTCTTTTATTGGTAATTTATTAATCTAAATTCTACTGTCAGGGCTACGCTGTTCTCTAACTCTAAGCTATTCAAATATCAAGTATTAAGCTGTTACAGGCTGTAACCTTCATCCATGAGCTGACGTGATGAAGGTGACTCAGAATTGACAGGGACTTGAATTCTCTGCAATCCAATATCAAAATAATCCTAATTAAATTGCGTTATTTAGGTTGACTATACTTTCAAATGTTTGATTTCATGTGGATATATCTTTATACATGGCTATGTCTTACTCTTAATTCGTATTATTTTATTATTATTACTATTTGCAAACCGTCATTTAACCAACTTGGTGGTCTATCATTTTAAATCAATACAAATGTCTTTGTACCACTGCAAGTATTTTTGAGTAATGAGTTTCAAAAGTAGCAACATAGTTATAGTTTGCTAGTTATAGGTTTCTTTAAGGCATTGTAATATATCATTTTCATCAGGGTTTGTAAACATTATTACTGTGATCCCATTCCCATATCCCATAATCACATTACCCATCACTCCCCAAGCCTGCCAATACTTCTGGGTAGACTGAAGAAAGAAAAGCAGGTGCGCGTGCCTTCGTCTGGAAACTGCCCTTGGTTGAGGCAGTGGGTGCTCAGCTTTAAATATAACGTAACTTCTGGGTAGACCATTTGAAAAGATTTGAATAGGATATGTAGGCTATAATCCACTATCTACGTTATATTGAGATGTCTCCTGGGCTTCAAAAACTGGGTTTGCGTCACCCATATCAGTGTGCTATTTGTCAGAATTTGACAGTTACCTAATTAATGTGTACAGAGAGCTTCTGTGCCCATCCTTGGGGGCATGGAAGCCGAACACAGGAGAGAGAGTGTGTGTGTGTGTGTGTGTGTGTGTGTGTGTGTGTGTGTGTGTGTGTGTGTGTGTGTGTGTGTGTGTGTGTGTGTGTGTGTGTGTGTGTGTGTGTGTGTGTGTGTGTGTGTGTGTGTGTGTGTGTGTGTGTGTGTGTGTGTGTGTGTGTGTGTGTGTGTGTGTGTGTGTGTTTGTGCGCTCCGTGCTAGAAGCCACACGTCTAGGGGCGACACTAAGTATGCTCTCAAATGAATTTGTGACTGCAATTCTGCACTCCAATATCTTTCTGTGCAAGTAGTTAGGCCTATTGTTCTGTATGTTGGGCCAGAGGGGGCCAAACAGCCATTTAAGCCTTTATCATTCACTATAGTTTTGGTGCTGCAATTGACTAGTTTCCAACATGTTTTTGAGCACACATGCTTGTTGTGTGAGAATGCTGACAAGACAATGAGAATATAGTATTAGTCATACAGAGCGGACAGCCCCGCCCACAGCTATTCATTTCAATGGAAGTTGCTCAGTGGCGTTTTGAAGCAAGTCTGCTGGAAGTACCTCTGTTGGCTCGATACAATCGATTGTCTCCTATGAGAGTACCTCTCGCGCTGCCCTTGTTGTACCTGTCCTCTACGTCACGTACAAAGAAAAGACCCAGCTGCGCGCGCTCTTGCTTGTGCATGTATTTCGCCCGCCTGCAGTTCCGGCTTTGACCAGTAGGGCTTAAACGTTGTCCAGCCACTCTGGGGGCTTGGATAGTGCTGTGGAAAGCATTTCCTGTTTATCCTGAGTTTGTTCTGAGGGCCGTGCACGCATCCGCCTGGGTGACGGCAGACTCCTGGGCAAGCGCTGGCGCTTTGGCATGGGGGGTCAGATCAACATATGGAATGAATTTTGTACTGGCCATATATGGAGCGTGTCTTGAGTGTACAGGGTTTTATGAGGTCAGATCAACAAGCAGCGATAAGACGGGGCATGGGGCCAAGCCATAAAAAAGTGGCCAAGCCATAAAAAAGTGATGTCATACTCTTCCAAATTAGGTTGGAGACTGGAGACTGAACACTTTATTTGTTATGCCCAAACATGAACCATGCATTAGCTGGGACCCAATCAGGGTTTCGCGTTCCGGGCTCGTGTTGTTCACTGACGGGTGGGGAGGATCAACATATAGAATGTCTGAACAGGTCAGCTCCATATATGGAGATCTAAGGGTTTGAGGTTTGAGGTCAGATGTAGAGTTGCTGGCCGGCTCCATATATGCCATATATGGGCATAACAGGGATTGTATTAGGGCATCGTCTGGGAATGCCCATATATGGACCTTTTTCCCTTTCTTTATTTAATTGAGTTGAGAAGCACTCAAACTATTAATCTGGTGTCAGTGAGGGCAGATGTAGATTTTCTGGCTGGTTCCATATATGCAGATGATATATACAGTCTTCTCCATGTATGGCTATCCAGGGTTTGATGAGGTTAGTGTTGTGATCTTCATATATGGAGATCCAGGTGATGAGGGTTTGATGATGTCAGATTGACATATGGAACGTGCCACGAGGTGTGATGTCACGTGGCGTGATGGACTGACAACCATATATGGAGATCTAAGGGTCTCCATGATGTCACGTGATGTCACGAGATGTCATAAGCTCAGATCCATATATGGAAATCTAAGTGTCTCCGACTCTCGGAGATGTCACGAGGCGCGATACCATATATGGAGACGTGGGTGACGGACGGACGGACAGACAGACAGGAGATGCAGGTTTTCATAGTAAACGTGACCTTCAGTCGCAACAATTAAGGGCATGATCTTCATTCAGGTCCTATGTTGGCTTTACTGTTATACACACGCATACCCTCTATAGAGGGTATGCGCGTGACGTCATCGTACCTGGAAGTTATGCGGGCACGCCCACTGAGTGGCAAAAAACTACTTTCTGGCCTTGACAGCCCATTCATCCAAACAGAAAAGTCCTGTCTGATTGCATTAAACAATGTTAAACTCACCAACATTGCAGCTGTACGAAAAGCTTGAATTATCCTCTTTCTATCTGCAACGTTTTTGTTTCATAAAAATCCACCATAGAAACGTTATGAGCTACTTTCTGTCAAGAAATGCCCTGCATTTGATTATTTTTCTAAGTGTCTGAGTGTCTGAGTGTTTCTGAGTTTGGAAGTGCTTGTTGTTTTCAATAAAACCACATTTTGCTGCCTCCTGCATTATGTGACATTTAGAAACAGGTGGTAGGCAGGACGGCTTCCAAACTCCAAGACTCCATGCTGCTCAATGTTTTGCCACTCAGTCTACTCTCTATACTCTCATACTCTCTATAGAGTGACGTCACGCTATCACCACTAACGCGGAAAGGGGGGCGTATTAAGGGGGCGGGGAAATTCTGTGAGATAGGCCTATTCAAAATCTAAAAGAAAACACAAAGCTGACAGTTAATACCAAGATGGCAGTGAAGCCTGTGTTGCCAGCATGCTACTATATGGCAGCGACTATATGTCAGCGACTGCCAGGCAGGATAGAAGATTATTTGTCAATCTTAGACTCCATGAGCATTTAGCAAGCATACATTATGAATTGGAGGGAACCCCCCATGGAGTCTAGATGCTGATGGTGGCAGAGCAGTTGGCCCACTTTTCCCAGCTCCAGGATTTAACAAGGTGGAACTGGGGATGGAGGTGGGTTGCTTGGTCGCTGGCTGAAACGAGAATGGCATGTTAGTGACATAGGCATTTTAAAGAACGGAGCCTAATTGCTGATTGGTTGCTGCAGATAGATAGTAAATTTGGATTGGATAGAAGTGATTGGATTTATGAATTAACATATTTTGACAGCGTGTCAAACGGAAGTGACGTAGACTATGCCAGTGCTGTTAACCCGAATGAAAGCGTTAAGATGTTCCTTATTGAACCTTCGCTAAAAGCTATACATACAGTATGGAGGATGGTCACACTCCTAGAGACCTACTCTATGGAGAGCTGCCACGTGGGAGGAGAACAACATGTCGTCCTCACCTGCGCTACAGAGATGTCTGTAGTCTGCAGGAGAGACATGAAGGCCCATGCATCTGACTATATGAGGTGGAGAAGCACAGTACACCAATACCTCATGACAGGGGGAAAACTGAGGGCCCACAGAAAAGAGCACAACAACGCAGACAGACCAACAACCATATACATTATGCAAACTCTGTGACAGAGACACAGAGCCACTCCGGCATACGGCTCTTCAGTCATAAGAGACGCTGCTCCAGACCAGACCCGTAGGATGTGTGTGAACCATGGTCAACCCTGACCGACGGAGGCTTATGAATATAAATAATTTATTCAAAAAGAATCATGAAAATGTTCGTGGGCCCTCCCAGGTAGAATAGAAACATTTCATTGCCATCAATTAGGTGCAAAATCTGAAAGCAAAATCAGAAAGCAAGGAAATGGAAATATATAAAAGAAATATAGGAAAACAAATGACTCAGTTTTTGATTCAACCTTTGCTAATGGATTTAGCCATAGCTGAGTGGGTAGAGAGGCCATCTCGGTATTGGAAAATCGCCCGTTTGCCCCCTGTTGTGTCGAAGTGTCCCCTTTTTAATTTAAGTGTACCAATACATAATTCATAATTCTGTACATAATTAATAGGCCTACAATCCAAGCAGAGAAAGACAGTGAATGCAGAGAGAAAGATCAAACTGTGGAAGTTGAAGGAAGAATGCCGTGTGGAGTTAAGGGATGAGTTTAGACAGTCTCTGGGTGACAGTGAAGAGTTGCCGGATGACTGTGCAACTACTGCATAATTGGTAAGGGAAACAGCTAAGCAAGTGCTTATGAGTGTCTTTGGGACAGAGGAAGGAAGACGAGGGGACCTTGTGGTAGAATGAGGGAGTACAGGAAAGCATAAAGAGGAAGAGGTTGGTGAAGGGTAAATGGGATAGCCAGAGAGTCGAAGATAGTAGGCAGGAGTTGAAGGAGATGTTGGGTAAGGCGGCAAAGGCTAAGGAAAAGAGTATGAGGAGTTGTATGAGAGGTTGAACATCAAGGAAACAGAAAAAAGACCTGTAACAATATTGGCGAGACAGAAGGACCTAGGTGGGAAGGAAAAGAAAAACGTCTTAGTAGGTCCACAAAGAAGGTAGTCCGCATAAGGTAAAATCCACATGGTACATGCACATGGGCAAATTGTCTGCATAACAAATCCACATGAGGGAAGGTCAGGTCCAACATCAGGTGTGGCAGGCCAGCCTGGCGACAGGCAGTGTTCAGGCCTTATTCAGTCTGATCGTAGCGGGATGATCTGATGGTCTGCTTCTTGTGGTAGAGCTTGCCTGTCCGTGGTTGTAGTAGTGGCAAGAACAGGTTGTAGCTGGGTGGTGAATGTCTGTGAGGATTTGACCACGCACCGCTTCTCGTACTGTTCCTCTGTAGGGCTTTCCTTTCACGGGCGGTGCAGTTCCAACTTCCCATAAAAGGGGTGACACAGCCTGACAGAGTGCTTTCAATGGAACTGTGGAACAGAATGCGGGAGCCCAGTCCAAAGTTCTTCAGACAAGGGAACGCGTATAGTAGCTGCTGAGCATTTGTCCCCATGTGTCCCCCACTTCGAGCTCCTCCTCGATGTGTATGCAGAGGAACTTAAACTCGAACTCACTGATCCTTTCCACTGCAACGTCATCGATGACGATAGGGCGTGCTTTCTCCTCAGCCTTCTGGAGTCTGTGATCAGCTCGTCTTGTTGACGTTGAGGGCGAGGTTGTTCTGACACCAGAGTGCCAGTGATCTGGAGAGAGAGCGAGTGCATTTTCCGGCAGCGGCATCTGCCGCGGAACACCCGTCCGCGGCAGTCGGTAGTGTTTCTCGGCGGCATCAGTCCGACACTCTACCCCAAACCCTTATCCTAACCATAACCGCAAGCACGACGCAGTGCATGGCATCAGCCGCGGAACACCCGCGGCAGGCGTGAGTATTTTTCGGCGCCATCAGTCCGACACTCTACCCCAAACCCTTATCCTAACCATAACCGCAAGCACGACGCAACGCATGCCGGACCAAACGCACTGCCGCGGAAGCGAGCGGCAGTCGAGTGTCATAATCCCCCCAGTTTCCCCGGCAGCTGCCGCCCCTTCTCCCGGCAGCGCCGCGGCTGCTACCGGCGGTTTACCGGCAGTTGCCGCGTGAAGCGGCGGCCATGAGATGGAGCGGCAGTGGAGTGACATAATCCCTCGGCACATGCCGCCACTGCCCCCGGCAGTGCTGTTACCGGCAGTTGCGGCGGCTGGAGCGCGGCTGCCGAATGGACCGACAGAGCAACAGAAGACATATTACCATATTGCCGAATTTCGTGAAAAACGATATCACAGAACTGTCAAAACTGCTAAAATGGCGAAATTTTCAGGGAAACAAAAGGGGTCCCCTAATAATATAGGAATGTAATGTACAGTCCATCACTGCCAGTAATTTAAACATACATCTTTCATCAATGAATGAATGGATATATGTACACAACTCAAGATTATTGAGTGAATATGAGACGGATCTGCACAGTGTCAGCCAGCCTATACAATTACATGGTGTGTACAGTTTATGGATAATGTATGTGCAGCCAGTGAACAGAAACAGTACATCATGATGAGCTATCATGTCTCAACGAGCATCTATCAGCAGTAAAACATTTACAACAGTTAACCTAGGCAGGCATCAGTTTTGGTGCTTTAGTGTACATCCCAGTAGTACAATAGGGCCAGAATAAGTCATTCATCTAGTAATTAATCCAAGAACAGAACAGAATGCATGGGGGTTTGTAGGCTTCGAAGGACAGATGTTACTTTGTCTTGTGGCTGAGAGTGCTCCTTCTCCGTCGCTAGCTCATCGTAGAGGATTGTTCCGTTTGATTCCAACTACAAAGCTACTATAGGTGTCCACTTTTCTTGCTTCGCCAGTAGTCCACCACCAGCTCCATGTTGAGCTGAAGGTACTTATTCTCGCACCAGCCTACAAAGTTCTCCACCAGGGACTCCTGCTCGATGTCATCCATAATGCAGCTGGAGGAGTGAGAACTTCTGTAGGTGGCACTTTCTCGGGTTTAACCCATTTTGGACTGAGGCCGATTCTAAAAACGCTTTCTAAATCCTGACCTAAGTTGTCTGAAAAACTTAGGTCAACAAATATTTATATAGCAGCATCACATTTTTGTAATTTTTGAATACTGTACAGAACCCCAAAAGGGGTTCCCGTCCAGAAGGGGTAAAACACCAAAATGGGTTCCCGCCCACTGGCGCCCAGAATGGGTTGGTGAAGGTTGTGTGACCTAAATGTGCTACTGTGTTGGCTAGTGTGTACTGTGAATGAACAGGTAGTTATGTTATCAGAAAAATAAATGGAAACAAATGGATCTTCATACGTATGCTTTGATGGATGTTAACCACATGAACCCTAGCAAAGTATATGCTCATCATTTTATTTTTACATTTATATACTTTGTTGACTCTCTTATCGGTTTGCGACTTATCTGCTTGTGCCTGAGCGATTGACAAATTGATTCTTGAATGTTGATACCCGAGAGATCAATAGAGGGTATGTGGAAGTTATGCGGGAACGCCTACTGAGTGGCAAAAACATACTTTCTGGCCTTGACAGCCCATTCATCCAAACAGAAAAGTCCTGTCTGATTGCATTAAACAATGTTAAACTCACCAACATTGCAGCTGTACAAAAAGCTTGAATTATCCTCTTTCTATCTGCAAAGTCTTTGTTTCATAAAAATCCACCATAGAAACGTTATGAGCTACTTTCTGTCAAGAAATGCCCTACATTTGATTATTTTTGTCAGAGTGTCAGAGTTTGGAAGTGCTTGTTTTCAATAACACAACATTTGTGTGTGTGTGTGTGTGTGTGTGTGTGCGTGCGTGCGTGCGCGTGCGTGCGTGCGTGCGTGCGTGCGTGCGTGCGTGCGTTAGTGTTTGTCTGCATGTGCATTGTGTGCCTGCATTTAAGTCTGTCTGTATACATTACATGATAGGCCTATGTACGTGTGTCTGTCTGTATGTGTGTGCATGAGTATGCATGTTTGTGTGTTTGTAGTCATACTTGTAGGCGGGTGGGTGGTTTGTGGGTGTTATTAGCCTATTTTCTGAAATAGCTCTAGTATCCCATTTGTTGAAAGTTGTGAAATAAATCGTGTGGAGAAAACCTCTTGCTATCAGTGGAATCTAAATGGACTGGATATACAATCTTCCCAGGGTAAATTATCCCCACTTACCTTAGTTGGTATGAGAGTCAGTGCAATTTCCCCGAGCATTTTGCCATTTTATACACATACAGTATAGGGAAATAGTCCCAACTTTGGCCCTGATGGGTTTTTTCAGTGTTCCACATGGATTATGGTGATCCATTGCAGCAGGCAGCAGCGTAATGTGATGATGACTGACTGACCTACAGGTCTTGTATTCAAACTCACTTCACTGCATTCTCCACTCTCCCATTATTCTTCAAAAGTGGCTGGAAAAACAGCTAGGCAACACAGTTTCACCACCGAAAAGACACAACATCACACAACATCGGTTTTCGCCTTTCATGTTTTGTAAAATGAGAATCTTCGTAAAAGTTTTCTTTTCGCAGGGTGTAGGTGATTTATACTGTAGTTGTGCAGCAGAGTCGCACACTGGAAATAGCAGATCTGCAAGTTCACAATGCGTCACACTGTGGCACGTTGTTAACTAATAGTTAGATCTACTATTTCCAGTGTGGTGACACAACCAAGTATACATCTCCTTGTGCATAGAGTCTGTTTTATAATGTATTTTTGCCTATTTTCTAGCCCCTCCTATATCCAGCTTTTGGTGTGTGTGCACAAACGTTGTCCTACACAAACATTACATTCCCATATTGACAATGAACGAACAATTTTATGTCATAGCGTCTGAGCAAATAGACAGTGTCTATCGTCATGACGATGTGCGGTGATAAGAGCGCCCCTCACTTCACACGTGTGTGATTTTATTTTATATTTAACTTACATTTTATAATGGATGGATGGAAGTCGGAGGAGCATGTGATCGCTGAAACCTTGACCAAAGTTGTCATATGTCACAGCAGGTAATGTCATATAGACGACTGACATAGCGACATGCAAGACTGATGTCATAGATAACTGTCACAGGCTGGTCACATGAAGTCCAAGATCCACATTGGAGCGATACGGTTGTCTTGTTAACCCATTTTGGGCGGGAACCCCTTTTGGTGTTTTAAACATTGTTATAATTTAGCTATTGCAAAATAGCAGATCTACAAGCTCATAGCGCGCCACTCGGTGGCGCGCTATGAGCTTGTAGGTCTGCTATTTTTTGAAAAATCGGGAAAATGTGGTGCAAATCTTTGAATATATATTCTTTAAGAGCGAACATTTTTAACTCAAATCTTTGCTTCTGGGGGGGAGGTCCCTGGAACAACATATTTTCAGATGGGGGGCGGAGGCCAATTACACATAATTTTTGGGGTGCTTGACATGAAATATTGAGAACCACTGATATAGAAACATGAGGTTTTCCAGGAAAAGAAAACATTTTAAAAAGGCTTTTTTTAAAAAAGGCCCTAAATGGGTTAAATACTAACAGCTTCTGCTTAGTTCATATGATTAATTTATGCCCTAACCGTGTGATTTTGAGATCTGTCTCTCCATACATTAAGAGTGAATTATGTTGTTAGTGATGTAATTATATATGGATATTTATACGGTGCAGTGTACACACTCACAGTAAAAATAGTGTAGGTTACACCCCACATATACTAATATGTGTTTTGTATGTGGATGTGTGGGCATTTACTGTACATTGCTCACATTTGTGTGTCTGCCTGGATCGGGCCTCGGGGACAGAGGTATTGTCACTTTCGGTTAGCGTCACTGCGGTTCTGCTTCACTCTGGTCTCACTGTAAGCCAGTTTTCACTTCATTGCTTGGTGACCTTTTCATCTTGAGCGGGCGCTCTTCAAGAGGCCTGCCTGGTGCAATCCTTTTAGAGGCCCCTCTTCCTTACTTTTAATCCTCTCGCTTATAAACACAAGGCCAGCCGCACATGCTAACACTTCCGCGCGGCCGCGTGGCTGCTTCTCGTCTGGCTCATGTCGTATCCTGGATGAAACTCGTCTCTTAACTAAATGCTTTGGCAATGATTATTGTTGCCTGCCTGTTTGTCTGTCTTTTCTCGGCACAGACTTGTACAATTGAATAAATCTGTCTTCCCTTTTGTCTTCCCAACAAATAGTGACATTTAGAAGCTGACATTTCTGCCTGTCATCATATTAAAAAGACAGGCGCCCGTGTTGGGTTCGTGCTGTTGATGTCAGTGATTAGCTATCGGTCGGCTGCTGGAAGAGAAAAGGCTGACGTGTCGTGGAGTTGGTGTATTAGCATAAAAACAACGTGACGGAATTAGTTTGGCGCTGTCGGGTGAAAACCTTGTACTGTACATGTCCCAAACCGTTACCAGCTACTTAAAAGAAGCTGTGTTCCAATGGATCCAACGTAGTTATGATTCAGTCACAAGCTCTTGTTAATACATTTCATTGGTTCAGTAGCCTATTTATAAAACCCAAGGACAGACTAAACTTCCACTTCCACTTTCCAAACAATAGCAGATCTACAAGCTTGTAGATCGACAATTTGTTTCTGCTGGTCTGCTTCTGTGTGACACTGTAGTGTGATGATGAAGTAGGGGGTGTGGCGGTGCATTCTGAGGGGGGATCCAGTTCAGTAGCTTGGCCCCCATGCTGCTGATTTAAAAAAATCACACCCGTGTGAACTGAGTGGTGTAAGGTCTTATATAGACTGATCAGCTGTGGTCTGACGTAATGTCTGACGTAATTAAATCACACCCGTGTGAACTGGGTGACTATAGCAACCATGCTCATTTTTTGGTACGAACAGACACGTAAACTAACAAAGCTGAAATCACACCCGTGTGAACTGGGTGACCATAGCAACCATGCTCATTTTTTGGTACGAACAGACAGACACGTAAACTAACAAAGCCAGTTGTAGGAGTGGTTTACACCACTCAAAATGGATCTGGTGAGCATCTTGATCCATTAAATGATTTGTTGCTCCGTGGGAGATGTACTGCGATGAGATCCAGTCCTTTTGATCTCTTAATTAGTGTGGTTGCCCTAACAGGGCAACCAGACTATTGTAATTGGAACACTTTATTATTATTATTCTTTCTATAGTAACCCTAAATTTCAAACTACTACTCCTCCCACAGTTTTGACTGTACGCACTTGAGCCATATGTCAAATTGACCGGAAAAATCGGGAATCGATAGCTTGTACTTTGTTAAGAGAAATGTTCTATAGTTTAATTGATATGAATTTATTAGTGATTTAAATTTCCCCATTGACATGAATGGGAAAGTGCGAAAAATCACATTCAAGTATTTTTTCCTCAGAGACTGTAAGGGCTATAGTTACAAAACTTGGAGGGATAATTCGTAATACTTACTAAAATTAATTAACTTATAATGTTATCGGTCGGCCTCATGGTGGCGCTATAACAGCCCACTTTACGTTTTGGCTTATAACTCTTGAACCGTATGTCGTAAAATCAAAATTATTTTTTCACTGGATTCCTTGGGTCATGACGCATCTCCCCATATAGGCCACGCCCATTTGCGTCATGATAGATTTTCCGCCATTTTGAATTTTCTCCAAAACACACTTTTGGCTCCTCCTCCTACATATGTTGTCCAAATCTCACAAAAATCGGCACACATGATCTCGGGACCCATCCGATTAAAACACCAACTGCAGAATCTTGGTAGTGCGTATCGTTCGGCCGTAATCGTCGTCCGAAGTTAGTAGGAGGGGCCTATATCACAAAAAATGCCATAAATCACGAACGAAATGTCCAATCCATCCCAAATTTGAATCACATGTCGCGGGTGGTTCAATCAACCAAGTACCAAAAGCAATTCTATTTTCATCCATAGGGGGCGCCGCAAATGCGAGAAATGTAACCGTTTGTCGCAAAAACATGATTTTTGGGGGATAATTCCCCTCCGAATTACTTACGCATGATCGCAGGGGTGCCGTGACATTGTAATTGGCTGGCAATATTAGTGGGAGGGGCATATGTAAGCCACTGCGGCAACCACACTTTGCAATTTTTTAAAATTGCGACCTTTCTAGTTCCAAACTTGGCTCCGTTTTACAGAGCACATCGCTCCTGCTTATGGTGCATTTCTGTCAGACCTGAGCTGTTTTATTCCATTCTGGGCGGGAACCCCTTTTGGTGTTAGCATTATGTTATGCTTTAGCTATTGAAAAATAGCAGACCTACAAGCTCATAGTGCGCCACCGAGTGGCGCGCTACGAGCTTGTAGGTCTGCTATTTTTGAAAAATCGAAGAACGACTGACATAGAAACATAGCTTTTTCAGAAAACTGTCAGGATGTAGAAGGCATTTTTAGAATCTGATCTCAGGTCAAAATGGGTTATTAGCCAGTCTCTCTTAACGTTGGCCACTGGTTCTGGCCAAGTCACAGCCGAACAGGTCCAAAAGCACACCGTAAAAATCCTGAGTGTTCAGTTAAAGTCAGACTGTAAGTCAAGCCTGTATGTTTCTGAACCAATCAGAGCGGCCCATCCCTTCAGACTATGGGACGTTAGAATCTCAACCGTGTGTAGCAGTGCTACTGTTTCATTACAAGTGAGAGAGACGGCCAGCCATGGCATGCTTGCTACTACGTGGCTTCAGGTGGTTTTCAGATACATATTTTAGTGTGCTGATTAAGTTTAAAATTAATAATACTGTAATACTGTAATAATACTGTCTGGATGTCATCTTGAATGATATTAAAAATGGAGTAGTTCTGTAATCCAAATCCGCTGTTTGGACTGGAGAAACATGCAGCTATGGGACAGGTGAATGAAACCAAATTAATTTATATTCATAAGGGTAAGCGGTATGTTATCACGCAGCACGTTTTCGTTCAAAGGAAGTAATTAAAATCGGCTTTTTATTTACTTCATATAAAGAGACGACAGAGACGATGTGTCAAAACAATTACTAGATAAATGCAGTACTGTGTGTGATGGATGAAGAAGTGACTGATGACTGACATTAACCCATTTTGATTCTAAAAATGTCTTCTACATCCTGACAGTTTTCTGAAAAAGCTATGTTTCTATGTCAGTCGTTCTTCGATTTTTGAAAAATAGCAGACCTACAAGCTCGTAGGCGCTATGAGGCGCGCTACGAGCTTGTAGGTCTGCTATTTTTCAATAGCTAAAGCATAACATAATGCTAACACCAAAAGGGGTTCCCGCCCAAAATGGGTTAACAGTGATGTATACTCTGCTTACCTGGAAGGCACTTCAGCAAAGTAGACAAGAACAGGGAGACAGACATATATATTTAGACAACAGTAGAGATTGCTACAGGGTCAATTCGAGTCACCTTTGTTTATGGCTCTTCTCGACTACAGGAACTAAAGTGATCCATTCTGCACTGAGAAATGAAGTTCTGGATTATGTTTCCACTGTTTCAGATAACGTTCTATTCCCGACCTAATTTGGGCCCTGCTCGGGAGGTTCTACTGTACTAACCCTTGAGGTGTGGGATGGGAACCCAGAACTTAGAAGTGGTTTATAATGATGCACAGGCCTACCTCCCCCTTCAGGCGTGGTTCGGGTTATAATCTAAAAGCATACAAAATGAAAATGCAAAGCGATGTGTACACTGTACATGAAGTGTCCCTAATGTAACCCGTAACAGCGCTGCCTGAGCGCCGGTCGTGATCACCTGAGCAGGCGGGGCGACCTGCCCTAAAATCTTTACATTTCGGACTAATAAAGTATTCAATCAATCAAAAAAATGTAGGGAGAATGCTACACATGTGCACATATATGCACACACACGCACGCACGCACGCACGCACGCACACACACACAGAGAGAGAGAGACCTGCTGAGATGGAAATCTTGGGTGATGTGTAGAAGTAACATCTTTTTTTCCCCTTCTTTTTCAGAATGATGCACTGGGCCGGACGCATTGAGAAAGAGCTGGATAAGGTTCTGCAACACGTCACCGGAACGCAGCAGATGAGATCGGTACGTCCAGCACTTTACGATGCCATGTCTACTCTACTCGCTTCCCTAATGTTTACATTGTGGGTCTGTGAGATTTCTAACGGGCTGCATTATATAACACAGGCATACCCACACATCCGTGTGTGTGTGCGTGCATGCGTGCGTGCGTGTGTGCGTGTGTGTGTGTGTGTGTGTGTGTGTGTGTGTGTGTGTGTGTGTGTGTGTGTGTGTGTGTGTGTGTGTGTGTGTGTGTGTGCGCGCACGCACAGTAACGTATACGTGTGTTTATATGTCATGGTAGAACAGATGATGGAGCAGAGTCGGACCGATAATGTTTGGCTGCGTTTTGTTTTGTTTCCGTGTGTTGCTCATGTTCACCGTGCTTCCAGGGCTTGTAATGGACCCTGGGATATAAATGTTTCATTGTTGTTGTATGGTTGAATGTGTCAGTGGTCCAGAATGGTGCCTGAAGCTGTCACTATGGTAGCAGTATAGCCGTGCATGGTAGCCATGGTCAGTGCACAGTCAAATCCTCAAGATCCTAGTGATCCCGACCATGGACTGTTCCACATGCTGCAGCATGGCAAGTGTCTCTGCAGCCCGAAGCCCATTGGTAGTAGGCTGTCCTATTGCCCACTCCTCCCAGACAATCAGGTGTATAAATGATCAGACCATGGCGTGTGTGTGTCCGTCCGTCCGTCCGTCCGTCCGTCCGTCCGTCCGTCCGTCCGTCCGTCTGTCCGTCCGTCCGTCCGTCTGTTACCAGCTAATCTCTGGCAC
Source organism: Electrona antarctica (assembly GCF_951216825.1). Classification (NCBI taxonomy): domain Eukaryota; kingdom Metazoa; phylum Chordata; class Actinopteri; order Myctophiformes; family Myctophidae; genus Electrona; species Electrona antarctica. The sequence goes on from NC_136790.1 coordinate 14,305,610, forward strand.
CGTTGGCCCGATCCATGCCAAACTGCCAACACACTCCCTGGATGCCAACGACGAACCTCTGCCCCAAATATTCCACAACGGCCTGTTATAGTGCCACTATGAGGCCGATTTTGGCAAAACACATTTCTGTAGATTACTCGTACACATGCCACAATTCTTTTTCCAAATCAGCCTCACGGTGGTGCTATAACAGGGCAATTCCTGTTTTTACCTATAACTGCATCGATCTGTGTACAACTTTGTATGCGCACTCCCTAGAGGTGCAGGGAAAAACAGATGTAGGGAAAAACATTTTCCCTGCATCAATCCACACATCTGCCGGTTATAGCGCCACCATGAGGCAGATTTCTGCAAAACACATTGTTTATATTAGTTGCACAGATTTCATCCAAATCTCACGCAAATCGGTACACATGATCTCTGTAGTCATGTGATCAAGACGAGTCTGTTGGATTTCTCAGATTCTACACTGATTGGCTAATATTGCCTTCCAAAGTTTTCAGGAGTGGTCCGTTTCGTACAAAATGCTGCACATGTCCTGCTCATCCAGAATTCTATCCTCAGAGATGCTATGAGTGATCTGTCTCTGCATTTCCTCAACAAAATGAAGAAAATTGTTGCAAAAAAACCCAAACATGTTTATATTACTCCTAAACATTTTTCCAAACATCACACACGCTCTTATCCTCCTAGTGGAGACCTGTGCCCAGAAGGGCACTTTTTCTAGTTGACATACATGCATACATGCATACACCCCCAAGTGGTCCACGAAGCAAGCATCAATAGCTAACATGCGTCCCGTTGGCGCGACACGCACGTTAGGCACCACCCGCCGCTGTGTGAAGTCGTGAGATTCTGTGATCCGCGTAATGGAGGCGACGTGAGGTAACTGACTGCTGTTAGGTACGGTCCTTGCTTCCCGGCATGCATCTGTAGCCCAACATGCTGACACGCGTGTCACGTGATCTGCGGTAGCCAATCAGAGGATGGAAATGGCGTGGCCACAGAACACAGGGCAATGTTGCGTGAGGGTCGTGTATAGGCGCGCCGAGTGATGTCACGTTTGGAGATGGATCCCTAAGTGAGCAGCAGTCTTCCGCAGTGCTGCGGAAGAGGTATATGGCGGACAGACACACAGACATCTATATAATTAATTGTTAGATATGTTTTCTATTATTTCTGCTACAATGTCTGAGCAACCGCAACAACATAACGTTACTCGCATGTACCCACACAATAAAGAAACATTGAACCTTGAACCCTTAATCAGTGTTAAAGTAACTCTGCGGGTCCATTTGTACACTCCTAGAGTTACATTAATTGGTCATTACTGCTGTTGTGACATTGATGGAGAGTGTAGTGGAACTGGTAGGTGGACAGGGGGGCTACGGCTGGTTAAAGGGTTAATGATGATTGCTGATAGGTTGGTGGAAGGAAAGTCTCTAGTGTAGACAGACTGTTGGATCCCACTGTTTAAAATGCTCCTGTCTAACGGGAACATCGGAAGTTCTGAAAATGTGTAGAAAAATCGGATTTCTGGTAACCGGTAGCGGAGAAGAGCACATCTACGCAAGTAGCTTGCTGGTTATTAGCGGAAATGGAAATTCAAAAATATATTTCATATATTTTATATAGCTCTCGCCCCGCACTATTAAGCTCGAATTGCACCTCTCTAAAACTATTTTGTTGTATATTTATTGAACATAGTCTACTGTGAAGTTAAAAATAATAATAATAAAAGAATACTATAATAATAATAATTTTCCTACTACAAGGAAAACATGCACTCTTTTTCTACTCTTGTTTGCTCTTTTTTGCACTCTATATTCTATTTTTTTTGCTGTGTTTTGCTGTTTTGATGTCGTATTATATTTTTGCTGCTGCATTGTCTGAAGGAAGCCAAACAAAAATAAGTTTTACTCTTATGTACCTGTACACAAGATGTAACAATAAAGCACAACCTTGACCTTGATATATATTTTTTTAATATATTTTGAAATGGTTTCCGATTCCTGTCACAACCTTTTGTGAGGTGGAGTTATATAGACTGTTTGGCAAAAGTTGACTGGCTTGAGAGGCTTGTGGCGTGAGGCTGATGTTGAGAGGCTGATCGCGAGCATGCTGCTCATGCTCATCCACAGATCTACAAGCTCATAGTGCGCCACCGAGTGGCGCGCTATGAGCTTGTAGGTCTGCTATTTATTTTTGAAAAATCGAAAGAACCACAGAAACATAGCTTTTTCAGAAAACTGTCAGGATGTAGAAGACATTTTTAGAATCTGATCTCAGGTCAAAATGGGTTAAATTAATATTTAGTAAGTATCTGAATACAAAAATACGAATTACTAACCGAGAGGAACAAATACCCCCCCACACGTCCCAAAATACTGAGTCCCTTCCGCCTGTCCATATGGCAGCATGTATGCATGCGTGTTGGTCTGACTGCGCACGCAGTAGAGAGCGGGCGTGAAAGAACATTTATCATGGCCCCAAACAGGAGTCATCACAGGGTGTGCTAAATGGCCCAGCATGCCTAGAAAAGCCATTTTCTAAATGGATGCCTCTCTCTATACGTGTGTGTCTGATAGAAATCTTCCCAGGGCTATGCCGGCTGGTAACAAGATTGCCTCTCCCTGCGCCCCCTTCCTTTTCATGCACAGTTTATTCTCGTTGGGGGGAAAGAAAGAAAGAAAGAAAGAAAGAAAGAAAGAAAGAAAGAAAGAAAGAAAGAAAGGTAATAGTCCTAATTATTTCAGATGTTGTCTCACACCGAGAGATCAGGAGAGGATGTTAAGTTTGAACACTTAAGCCCTAGTTCATTGTATGATCCGCGTGGCGGAAATAGCCGATCTACAAGCTTGAAAGTGGTTTAGTCTGTCCGTGGGTTTTATAAATATTGAACCAATGAAAAGTATTGGAAGAGTTTGTGACCAAGTAATAGCTACATTGGTTCCATTGGAACAAAGGTTAATGTTTTCCATTTCCTGAAAAGTATCAGTTTTGGACATACAAGGTTTCCACCTGCCCTGTGTGTTTTTTATGTGATTATAGTTATTCTTTCTTGACTGCAATGCAGATTCACGTTGATTCAAGTCTCGTTAGAGCTGCCAGCTGTGGCTGTGTATTGGAATTCTTTCTGTGTCGCGCAAGATAAATCAAAAAACACTCAAGTCATTCAGATATCTGAAACGATATTTCAAACAATATTTTCCACCGAGCCTGAGGTGAGATGCATTATGTTGCGAGACAGCGAGAGAAGAGCGGAGAGTGTGTGATTCATCAGAAGAGCTGCAAGTTTATAAAAAGGAAGAACGTGGCATGAATGAGGGCGGGCACACCGTAGAAAAATAACGGTGCCAAGTGGAACTGAAACTGGTTTTCAGAGCGATGCCATAAAAGCACCATTTCTGGTTCCAGTAAGAACCTTTCAGGCCAAAGTTCTTTAATGAACCATTCCATTTCATGTTTCTATAATGTCTCCCAGGCGCTCATCCATTTCTTTCAACGGCTATTTTCGTTGTGACGCATTGTGAGTTTATAGACTGGCTATTATCGGCAAATGTTCGCCTATTAACAGTTTGACGCCACATCACGCGGATCCCGCCTTTTAATCAAATATCCTACGCTGCCTGGATTGTTTTATTACCTTTGGAGCATACGTTGAAGTATTTGGGCGTTTGTTCCGTGAAAATCGGGTAAGAAATGGTCCGTCGTCTTGTTATGATGAGACGAGCCAGCGGCCATGACAATGCGAAACGAAACCAAAGTGCAGAGCAAGTTGTAGTCCAAACAAACCCTCCGTCCACTTGCATTGGGCTCAATTTCCCAGAAGCCCTAGCTTCTCTCCCCCTGCTCCGCGGCAGAGGCGGACTTTTTTTATTATTATTAATGCGATGCGATTTAGACACATAAAACAAATAGCGGGGATGTCGTATTACGCAGCGGCGCAACACTGGATCAAACAATTAGCGGCAGTAGAACTGTTAAAACATGGCCAACATTGGGATGCTAGGGTTTAAGTAGTTAAAAGTGCGTCAAAAACAAAAAAGAACCACCCCCCCCCTCCCATATAAGAAACCATTCACTAAATAAAATAGATCTTTAGTAGGTGATGGAGCCATTATTGTCTTTTAAAGAACCATTATTTATTTCTGTGTGAAGAGAAGAGCGAGTGAGTGGAGGCGTTCTTTCTCAGGAGAGGAGAGGAGAGGGGGAGGCTGGAGCGAGAGGAGAGGAGAGGAGAGGGGGAGGCTGGAGCGAGAGGAGAGGAGAGGACGCATGAAGGATGGCTTGACAGTTGAGATGGATGAAGTGTTTTCCCCCGTGTGCGTATATTTAGAGTGGAAGAGTATGCGAGATGAATGAGGAAATATGGAGAGAAACACACAATTGGGTTAAACAGATGTTTGTCATGGTTTCTGTGTCCTCGGGCTCATTTAGACCCTGTCTGTGATAGCAGTGGCTTTCTGACCCTCACGCGGCGAGGTTGAGTTTACTTGATCAAATGCAAATCATTCTAATATATGGAATTGTATACACCATGTTGACATTTTGGCCAGTATTATAAGAAACAATTGTCGCATGACTGTATTGATCACAGGGTTGATATCGTGAGACTCGACATTATGTTTGATTTTGTATTGTTGTTATATCATGATATGATGTCTTCAAACGTCAGCCCTATTTTATACTTCATAAAGGTAGGTAGATACAACCATAAAACCTATGATTCTGTGAAAAAATTAAAACTGCTAAACTAACAATTAAATATTAAAAAAATAACCAAAGGTTTTACGGTCATGATTCACACACATGATTCACCAGATCCTGGATGGCTTGATTCCTAGGCTTAAAATAATTCATATAAATATTTTTGTAAATCTCTATGGGAAAAATGAATTGGAGATTTTTCAGTGGTGCCAGAAGACCACGCCCACTGCTATGGCCTATAGCTTTTACCATCATTCTCTCTAGTACAATATAGTGCTACTGTAAACTTTCTCTATATGTGACCAAATTTGACTGAGGGACTGCCATTGGATTTTTTTTCATTTCCGTTTTTCATGTCAAAAGGAAAGCAGGGAATCATAGGTTCAAATTGACATATTGGTTGTTCAGTTTGACCCACCAGTTTTGGAGATATGGCTTATAGAGTAATGTCTTGCAGAAAACAGCGAGTTGAGAAAACAGGCTTGAAAGGTTCACTTCTGTGGACTCTAACATTACACCTAGCTACATGTTTAAGCATTTATTTCATAATTATTTACATCGATTTCAGCTCTGACACTTATTTCAGACATGCTATAGTATGTGAAGAGTCTGCCTGTGCTATTAACTCATTTTCGAGAAAAAAAAAAATGTTTTTCTCTGGTGAAAAGCTGGAATTTGCACGATGGCAGTCTCTCAGTCAAATCTGGTCACATATGTACAGGAGTTGTCTTGTTCCCTCCTCACATGACGTGAGTGAAGCTGAACAGTGACTGCAAATGCAAATGTGTTGCCTTCCAGAGACAACACAGGTTGTTTTTCCAACAATGTGGTTGGCACATAATAAATGCATCATGCATCATTGGGAATCATTTTGATATCTGTCCAGTACAAATAATTCATGTTTATGTAATTATCATCCGGTACTAATAATGATGACCGGTGTATTGTGCTCCCCTAAGAAATCAGCTCAGAAATTGCTTGCAAAGGAGTGTTTTGTGCTCAATCATTGTCTGAGGAAATGGGACATTCTGCATAATGAGTAATTTTAAATTTGGTACATGATGCCAATACTTACTAGTCAATTCTGAATAGCAGATGTTTTACTTGTAACATAGTATTTCTACATTGTGGTATTGATACTTTTAGTATAGCCTACTTTTAGTATAGTAAGTAAAAAAAAGGGAGTATGTCTTCCACCCACTGCTTGAAATGTATGGTGAAGAATACATTGTAGAGCTTTGGAGGATGATCCACTCCGATTTGGACTTCTCCCCTGCACCTGGCAGTGGCACATTAGCCCATTTTGGGCGGGAACCCCTTTTGATGTTTTAACTAAGCATTATGTTATACTTTAGCTATTGAAAAACAGCAGATCAACAAGCTCATAGCGCGCCACCGAGTGGCGCGCTACGAGCTTGTAGGTCTGCTATTTTTGAAAAATCGTGAAAATGTGGCACAAATCTTTGAATATATATTCTTTCAGAAGACTTTTCTTTTTTATTTCGACGTCAGGCCTACCTAAATGGGTTAGCATTGCCTATATAGCTTTGCACTAGAAATTTGGTGCTGATCGCTAAAGCTGTTTACGAGATCAGTACACACACATACACACACACACACACACACGCACACGCACACGCACACACACACACACACACACACGCACACGCACACAGACCTCATCCTAGACGGCTTGTTATCTCCTATACAGTGATTCAGTCATATGGCAGCAAATGCATTTTGATTCCGTATACAGCCTATGACCTTCACTAGTTGTCATCCGACGAGTCCCAATCCAAATCACTTTATTGTCAGTACT
>NC_136790.1:14312338-14364838 GCF_951216825.1 Electrona antarctica
CGACACGGTAGCTTGAAGAGCAGTCAGTCAGCATATAAACGAAGCTTCAGAGTCCGTGGCAGCACAGATGGATGGAACACAGCGGACACGCCGACCGGCCAAGGTCAAAATCACTTTTGATCCTATGTGATGTCCCGTGGTCAGCTGACCTGCACTGCTGTGTATGAAGACGAATGAGTCACGGCACCGAGTTTTATAATCCCCCAGTTATGGAAGCCCCCTCTAATGCAGAAATGATAACTTGCCTCTATATTCCACCTTTGTATTAACCCATTTTGGGCGGGAACCCCTTTTGGTGTTAGCATTATGTTATGCTTTAGCTATTGAAAAATAGCAGATCTACAAGCTCATAGCGTGCCACCGAGTGGCGCGCTACGAGCTTGTAGGTCTGCTATTTTGGAAAAATCGAAGAACGACTGACATAGAAACAGCTTTTTCAGAAAACTGTCAGGATGTAGAAGACATTTTGTAGAATCTGATCTCAGGTCAAAATGGATTAAATGTGACACGTTGGGACCACTGAGGCTGACGATGACAATGATGAGGATTTACTGGACGAGACGGGACAGCTTATTGGTTACAGAGACCGTTCATGTCCTGGGACTGGAGCAGTGCTTCTCAATGTGGATCCGCGGTCCATAACAACAATTTAGTTAATATCACAATTTTAACTCTATTCTACGCTTAACCTATTTTGACCTGAGATCAGATTCTAAAAATGTCTTCTATACATCCTGACAGTTTTCTGAAAAAGCTATATGTTTCTGTGTCAGTGGTTGTTCGATTTTTCAAAAATAGCAGACCTACAAACTCGTAGCGTGCCACTCGGTGCCGCGCTATGAGCTTGTAGATCTGCTATTTTTCAATAGCTAAAGCATAACGTAATGCTAACACCAAAAGGGGTTCCCGCCCCAAAATGGGTTAAGCTATTCAAAAACGAGCAGATCTATAGGCCTACACCTACAGTATCACCTCACAATGTGTTGCAATGCAACGCGTTGTGATCTAGTGCACATTTCAGAAAAGGTTCGGGAAATAATAAAAGCTGATCTACAAGCTCTTAGCGAGTCACAGAAATAGGGTCTTAAGTTCCTAATTCATGTATGTTTGTAAGTTTTGGTCCCTTAGAGTCCCTTACTAGAAATGCAGTGGAGTCAAAAGTACAATATTTCTATTTAAAATGTCCATTGGCTTGCAAAAAAACCCCAAACAAAAACCAAAATACGCCAAAAATGTTGTACATTGATCAAGTAAATGTACTGTACTTAGTTACTGTCCCACTGACCTTGAGCAGGGAGGCTGAGCTGTACTATTAACCCATTTTAGGCGGGAACCCCTTTTGGTGTTAGCATCATGTTATGCTTTAGCTATTGAAAAATAGCAGATCTACAAGCTCATAGCGCGCCACCGAGTGGCGCGCTACGAGCTTGTAGGTCTGCTATTTTTGAAAAATCGAAGAACGACTGACATAGAAACATAGCTTTTTCAGAAAACTGTCAGGAGTCCCACTGACCTTGAGCAGGGAGGCTGAGCTGTACTATTACGTCGCTGTGGATAAAAACGTCACAGGGCTGATGGCAGGTTTTATGCACAGTGACAATGCTGTATATTTGAATAACAATGGAGCTCGCAGGTGAATAACGCCATTCAGCCTCGGTTGTTAGGATATTAGACAGGCCTGCACTGTGTGTGTGTGTGTGTGTGTGTGTGTGTGTGTGTGTGTGTGTGTGTGTGTGTGTGTGTGTGTGTGTGTGTGTGTGTGTGTGTGTGTGTGTGTGTGTGTGTTACACTTGTAATACACTTGTATTACTTGTGAGGGCTAAATGTCTCCACAAGTATAGTAAAAGTTGAGAATTAGACATTGCAAGGACCATTTCCTGGGAGAGAGAAATTGTGGTTTTATGCTAACAAAAGATTTGGGGGAGCTTACAATTGGAAAAGTGTAGGTTAGGGTTAAACGTTTAGATGTTAGGTTTAGGGGTTAGAGGTATGCCTGAGTTCCAGTAACAAGGGGCTGGAAAATAGACACTCTACAAGCTCACAACTTGAGTTTGTAGTTCTGCTATTTTTCTGCTATTTTCCATGCCGTACTAAAATGTTGATGTCCTCACACGTATAGTTATACAAGTGTGTGTGTGTGTGTGTGTGTGTGTGTGTGTGTGTGTGTGTGTGTGTGTGTGTGTGTGTGTGTGTGTGTGTGTGTGTGTGTGTGTGTGTGTGTGTGTGTGTGTGTGTGTGTGTGTGTGTGTGTGTGTGTGTGTGTGTGTGTGTGTGTGTGTGTGTGTGTGGTGTTGCGGTGGTTTGGTGTGCTGATGTTTCCCTTTGTCAGGACCTGCCTGCATTACCAGTTGACAATCCCTCTGATCTTGTTACTGGAGTGCCTCCCCCCCCTCCCCCTTTCTCTCCATAATCTCGACTCGTCCCCGAGGCACGTGTGTAAATATTTAGCCCACTGTAGCTAGTGTTGTGTTTGATGAGTGCCCCGCATGCAGCGTGCTCTACGTGACTGTGTGGCTTCCAGGCAAAAGCTTGCTCTTTGCCGCTTCAGATTCGCTTTGACGAATTTAACTTAACGTGAACTGGACCCCTAGCAGCCCTATTCTGGGCATCATGTCATAATTGGCAAACGTTCTGCGGAAATAGACGATCTACGAGCTGATGGTCGCATCGGAAACCCACAACCTTGTGAGCTTGTAGCTTGTTGCTACAAGCAGTGAGCTTGCAGAGCTACTGTATTCTCGGCGAAGAGCTTGTAGTTTGTCTATTTTTGCTGGGTTTGGTTTTTTTTACACTGTACTATGACAAGTAGAGCATTCATTTACATGACATATTTAAATATGGAGATACAAGGTTTCTGCCCGACAGAAACGCCATACAATGTGTGTCTCGGCATGAACTTAACCCATTTTGCTATGTTTGCTATGTTTCTATGTCAGTCGTTCAAAAATAGCAGACCTATAAGCTCGTAGCGCGCCACTCGGTGGCGCGCTATGAGCTTGTAGATCTGCTATTTTTAAATAGCTAAAGCATAACATAATGCTAACACCAAAAGGGGTTCCCGCCCAAAATGGGTTAACCAGACCGGGACGCATAGAAATAAATGGTGCTTTTGATATAGCACATTTTATCCAAAGTGCTTTACATTTTTGCATTCACCCATTCACACACCGATGGTGGAAGTGACCTGCTCATCGGAAGCACTTAGGGGTTTTGTGTCTTGATCAAACCAAGAACAGTCTCCGATGCCTCAGTATTTTCAGTTTTACACCATCGGTATTTTCTGTGATGTACGTACGTTTAGCCAGACCAGTTGTGTCACGTAGCCAGACAACTATTCCACAGTCGCTGTATGCTATATAGTCTGGAACTACACCTCCTGAAATCCGAGTAAGGAAGCTGCCATTTCGGTTCACGAAAATATATTTGAAAAATATTGTTACATTTTATTGTTTTATTTACATTTCTGCTAAGCAGCTATATATGCTTAGATGGTTTTGATTTATATTAGGATACATTTGCACGACTGTAAAGACGTAACGGAACTGGTGAGGAGGCTTCACTTCCGCTTTATCGCTTGCTCATGATCAGAGTTTCCGTTCTCCAGAGTGTATGACGGAAGCATTTGAAAGTTGTTGACCTGATAGCTTAGATATCTGATCCCTCTGTGATGTAATTCACTCCAATCCCACAGTTCACTACACAGCTCACTGAATGCACTGGCTAGATACTTGAGCTAATGTTAAGCTACAGCTGGCTCGTGAATGTCAGCGAGAGCTGACACACACAAAACCAACAGTTGCAGTGGGGATGTTTTTAAAAGGCAAGATTTGAAGGTACTTACTTGGGATGGGAAGTTTAGATGTCACGATTATTGTGGCCGAAATAATTGCGATGAATGGCATTATCTTGAAAATCTAAATTGGCCAGGCCTACCTTTAAAACTCTTAAAATACTGTGCATCCCAGCACCCATATTCTCGGGGGAACATTAGAAAACAATAGCAGATCTACAAGCTCACAGAATGAGCTTGGCGATCTGCTATTTTGGAGATTTAGTGTAGACAGAAGCGGTATAGACTAGAGCCAAGTTATTATTATCATCCCATTCCTACACAAGTCTGTCACGAGTACTATACTACTAACCTACAGTAAAACAATACATTGCTTTGAATTTACAGTAGATGTTATGCATTTCTAGTACATGTTTTGGGAAATTGAATTGAATGAAATCCTATCGTTGGCAGCGTATTGAGATACGTATCGAATCGGCCTCAGTGATGGAGATGCACATCCCTATACTGCTCATACACACGCCGATGATAAAGCGAAGATATTTGTATTTTTGAAGAAGGTGTATAATAGATAAAGCATCAACCTGTATGAATGAGGTATCAACTATATGAATAGTTGGATGCGAAATATATTCGCAGACACATTTGTTAATCCTTGATGTATGATGTTCTATGCTAGGCCTCCCACTGTCCTTTATGTATGATGTTCTATGCTAGGCCTCCCACTGTCCTTTATGTATGATGTTCTATGCTAGGCCTCCCACTGTCCTTGATGTATGATGTTCTATGCTAGGCCTCCCACTGTCGCTCCTGTGAGCGTTGTGAGCTTAGCTTGTACAGTAGATCTGCTGCTTTCACTGAATGTTCGCCCCTCAAAGAATGTACGTAATTCGATTATTATTAATAATAATGTACTCACTGTTTGTCTCAGAGGAAGGCTGTGGACAGTTCCGAAACCTGCCTACTAATCCAAGCTAATAGAAACCGCAGGCTTTCTCTTCCTGGAAAGTTAGCTTGCTAGAATAAAGCATTAGTGAGGACCAATTATTTGAAGTTGGGTTTCAAATGGGTTGAAGTGGTCCTTTAAGTTAGGTACTCCATTACTGTCCACCACTGGTTTTATGTGTCTCCTCTGAGGGTATTGACTCTCTCTGTATCTCTCTCTCTCTCGTGTGTGTGTGTGTGTGTGTGTGTGTGTGTGTGTGTGTGTGTGTGTGTGTGTGTGTGTGTGTGTGTGTGTGTGTGTGTGTGTGTGTGTGTGTGTGTGTGTGTGTGTGTGTGTGTGTGTGTGTGTGTGTGTGTGTGTGTGTGTGTGTTGTCTCTTATTGAACTGTTCCCCGGGCCTCGCGGAAGCTGGGTCTGCTCGGCAGAGCCCACTAATATTCCTTAATGACGTGGCATCTGTCTCTGTCACCCTGCGCGCCGCGCGCGCCAGACGAGGCCTATTGTGGTTGACTTCACCCGAGAGAGATAAGCAGTCCTCTCTCTCTCTTAGACACAGGCGGGGGACAATAACAAGAACATCAGCCCCGACCAGACGAAAGCAGCTAAAAGTCAACAAATAATTCACTTCTTCACAAAGTGTCCGTGACGGATATGTTTTTCATTTGTTGCCTTTTTTTTCCTTCATTTTGAGGAGCCACTGCTATATAGCAATAATATATATATATATATATATATATATATATATATATATATATATATATATGGTACAATATGGTACTCTGATCACTTTACACAAAACAAACAGGTTGATTAAAGCAAAAAGAACAAGTAAGGAAGTAAGGGCTCAAAACTAAATAAAAGTTCAAACTAGAATGATATAGATTAGATTACAGTTGGTGGGGAAGGCAAGTCTGAAGAGGTGGATTTTGAGGGTGTTGTTTTTAAAGGAGAGAGGTTGCTTTGATGCGAGTTGGTAGTGAGCTCTGTGGGGAGGCAAGGGGCTGAGAAGGCCCTGTCACCTCAGGTTCGTTAGGGTTAGGGTTAGTTGGTAGTGAGCTCTGTGGGGAGGCTGAGAAGGGGCTGAGAAGGCCCTGTCACCTCAGGTTCAGTTGGTAGTGAGCTCTGTGGGGAGGCAAGGGGCTGAGAAGGCCCTGTCACCTCAGGTTCGTTCAGGTAAAAAGCCAAAGCGCTAAGGCTCCTGTGACAGCAAAGGCAGGTATTCAAATTAAGTATTCAGCGTCAACAAGTATTTATTTTTTTTAATTCATGGTTTAGGGATGAGCTGAGCTACGGGGGCTGAACCTTGAGGTGACCTGACTCGCAAAACAGCAGTCTGTGTCTTATTGAAGTTTTAAAAAAGATGGATCTGGGGGATCTGCATAACACTTTTTGACAGTAATTTTCCAGAGAGAGCCCCCGCCTCCCCCCCACCCCCCTCAGTGTTTACAATGACACTCAGGAACTAGTTATCATAGCTAATGATCGGAGCGTGCATGCGTGCGACATGTGTTCGAGGTGCCGAGTATACGGATGTGAGTTTGTGCAACGCATATGTGTCTGTTAGGGTGCTAATTTTGTGCCAAAATGTGATGTATGCGTGTGTGTGTGTGTTTGTGGTTTCCTTTCAGCATATTAACTGCATGTGTGTTTATGAGTACACAATGTGGTTTGCAATATTGTGCGTGCGCCCAGAGTGCCAAAGAAAACATATTGGACGGGATTGGCTCCGATAACGCTGTCACTTCCTAGCGTTGGTGTTAGAGGAGCCCTCAGCGGCTCTCTCTCTCCCTTGCTCGTTGGAGCCAAACTCTGCTCTCCTCCGCCTCCGAGAATGACAAGCCTACACAGGCAGCAGCAGAGCCCGGGCATCATATCCACGCGTCAGTGGCATTGCCGATAAGAACCTCTATTTTGCTCTTAAGCCATTTCCAATTCATGAATTTCATTATCCGCCCTCCTTTTTACACACCACAGTATGGGCCCACAAAGAAACCACATTCGCTTTTCCCCCCTCTTTTTATCTCTACCTCAAGAAGTGCATATTATTGGTAATGGGGAGGGTGGGTGGATGCCGACGAATGGCGCTCAGAGCTGACGTGGATATCTAATATTGCGTGTGACACGCACAGGTGTATCACGGTTTGTTAGGAATAACTGAAGGAAATAGAATAAAAATAAACAGTCACGGACATGGCTTTTTATGGGGAGTGCCTTCTACCTCCTACCTGTCATAAAATTACATTAAACCATAGCCTTGCCTTGCTTATTGTTTTTCTAAAACGGTTACAGAATATGGCAACGTGAAAGTCATAGACATATCCCGTTTTTTAATTTAATTTGGCTTGTGTAAACAAACATACACGGAAGAGAAAAGACTAGGACAATACATACAAACCAGACATACAATATACATACAAATACATATTTCAGGGGAGATATCTGCCTCTCTGTTCAGCTGTTTGAAGTGGATGCACCTGTTTGAGGTACTTATGCATAGTGATTGTAGTGAAGTCCATTAATGGAACTGATTCAACACAACTGAATTCCGTGAAAACTTCAATTTAACCTCTAAAGTTGAATGTAATTCTCTCCATAATAAATATATTATAGATTAAATCAAGCCATTAATTCATAGTTGGTATAACATGCGTAAGCCACTTAGTTAACTTTTTTTGGATGCCACCAGCAATTATTTTGTTGATAAAGTAAAGGTTGCCCTCTGTTTCTCATCTTGCTTTAATATTATGTTCTTTCAAATTATGAAGAACTACATATCATTTTGAAACTATCTTTTGATTAGTAGATCATTGAGTCTTTTGGAAAAGCTCAATGATCTCTATTCCCATGTACAGTGTCTTCTTAATAGTTTCCTAATTATAAAGTCTCTGATTTGTAGGTACTAAAGTGGTCCTGATTCTGTAAATTAAATCGGTCTTTCAGGTCCTGGAAGCTCATAACATTACATTACGTTTTCAAAGAGTACAATTTGCAGAGAGGCCATTCCCAATCCAACCTTTAAACCTCATGTCATGTGTACTAGGTCTGAAGTCTGAGTCATAATATGCAGAATTCAAATTTTGAACTTCAGTTTAAACCTCCTAATTATTTCACGCCACACCTTCAATGAACCTGTATCAGCACATTCTTAGGATGAGTTAATGTTAATAGGTAGACCCTTCCCCATCGAATTGTCTTTCCATCTTGATTCATAACTTGGCTTACACCATCCAATCAATGGTCGGATTTGAGCTGCTCTTTAGTAATCCCTCAAACATGGAAGGTCCAATCCCCCATAGTGCAGTTTTTACCAGCTGCTTGCTAAAGCGGCAGGTCAGTGTTTACCTGGGAAACTTGCGACACCGCTAGTATTTCTGCTCTGGTAGACTGACACCGCTAGTGCCTTAGACTGACACCGCTAGTGCCTTAGACTGACACCGCTAGTGCCTTTCTGCTGAGTGTTGCCAAGTCTGCATATTTCCAGCCTAACGTGGATTCATTCACAGTTGCTTGCCTGGTTTGGTTTATGGTTTTTGGAGGCTGCTTAGCTTATTTCTGTCAAGACAGTTGCCACCACTGGCAACAACCCATAACATCCCATCGTCTGCACGGCATGGCTAGTCGAGCAGTTCTGATTGGCTGCCTCGTCTCCAGGCATGTTGCCTCAGAATTCTTTAGGGTCACTAATTTGAGCATAACAGCGGAGCGCAGCTAAAAAGTGGCATAACGTCAGCAGCAGACCCACACAGATAATAATAATGCAGCTGGTAATTAATTGATTTAACCAATTTGGGCTTGTTTAAGGCTAGTTAGGCACTAGTCTCACGAGCCAATCTCTAGGAGGTACAAACACCTCTGTAATCCCTTTCTGAGTGATCACGCATAAACACAACCTGTCACAAGACATGACAAAATCATTCGTGCCTCCGTGACAATTCCCACAGCGTGTCGGAGGTAGATCCAGGATCCAGCACCACTTCCAGCCCGGGTTCTGGTCTACACAATGCTTCTGTGGCATTGAGGGATGGAGCGTGCCACGGTGTTGCTAGGCAGATCCATTGAGCAGAGTGGGCGGAGTCTTGCGTTCTGTGGCAGTATGAAACCCTTCCTCTCCGAACTTTGGCAAGACTTGACGAAAACAAATAAAATCAAATCAAATTCAGACTGACTTACTGTATGTAGCCGCCTTTATTCTGCACATCCCCCTTTGCTACCAAAGAGATTTTACCGGTGTTTATACCGGCCATTGTTAACCTAATTTATTTCATTAACCCCATATCTTTGCCATCAGAAACCTATTATCCCCATATTTTAACTTTTTAATTTATTTATATCTACTTCGTCATAATACAGTGTCACACAAAAGTAGCAAATTAGACACGTTTTGACTGATCAAATCTTTTAGATTGTCTATATTCACTATTTTTGCATTAGAATTCTGAAAAGTTACAGTTTTGGACATAATGAGGTCTCTACCCGACAGCAACCATATGTTTGCGTTAGCACAGTCTTTGCAGAACATGCACCGCCACCATTTTAGTGCTTGTAACTGCCTGAGTGGCACATATGGTACAAAATAAATCTTAAAATCTTTGAATTCCATTCAGCATCCATGCAGGTTGCTAAGTTAAATCCCAGCATAGCGGACTGTTCAACCAATAATATTCCCCCAAAGCGTTCTCAAAGGCTTCTGATTATCAACTAAATTTAGCAAATACAAATTTGACCTTGTCTTCCAGCTCACTGAACAATGTATTAAATAACAACACATTAAACAAGGCTGAAATGAACTATGAAATGAAAAGAACTACGTTTTCTGGTGATTTGCATAGAGACTCAAAGGCAGTTGAATATTTACTTTAAAAAAGTGTTATTGCTTTCTAAACGCTGCATAGCTGGATATCTGTTGGGCAGAAACCTTGTATCTCCATGTGCATGTTTTTACACAAATGAAATGAGCAAATTGAAAATAGCAGATCTGCGCTTGTAGATCGGCTGGTCAGAGCAGTGGTTTTTCAAACTGTTCGTGCTAAAGGCACTCCAATGGGCAAGTCAAAATCTCAAGGCACACCTGTTGGGAAAATAGCAGATCTACCAGCTAAAAACATGGTGGGTTGTGAGCTTGTAGATCTATATTTGCTGTATTTTAGCCTATAATGACATGCACAATAAAGCGTTGAAAGTGGCTGAAAGTGGTGGAAATTCACTCACCAGCCGTATCTAATTTGTCATGCACAAGGGGGTGGGGTCTGAAAACAGCAAAATGGGCCAACGCGTGACTGTGAATAATGGTCAAATGCTGACTAATGTGTGAGGAAAAATGTAAATGCAATAGCTATGCTGAGAGGCTGGCACTGTGGGGGAGTGTGGATAGCACAGGAATGGAGGTGTACAATATAAATTGGAGTTCCTGCAAATCTAGGTTCCTGAAGTGTAGAAGGGCAACATTAAAAATAATTTCCTGGCCATTTAAATCCTATATTCGTACACCGTTGACCTTGCCTGGCCCCCAGCTCTGAATCACTAGCCACACCCATTTGAAAAAGGAATTGTTCTGGCCGGAAAGTATAAGTAGGAGTGTCAGGCTACCGTTGAGCGGGATCCCCTAGGAACACTGAAGTCAGGCTACCGTTGAGCGGGATCCCCTAGGAACACTGAATTCCTTCTCAAGCTGAGTGGTTCTGTGTTTGTGTTTATGTTTATGTTTATGTTTGATTATTGTTTGTATGTTCAGGTTTTCTGTCATTGAGCTGAAGCAGACATATATATTTTACTGTATATATTCATAGATAGATCACTTTATCTTATATTAATCTACTCGTGTACCGTGCAGTTTGGCAGTGTGCAAGGCACTGCAGGTGTATTCCTGTATTATTGATGTGCACTTGTTTTCCTATGCATGTGCTCTTATAGCTTGTATTCTAGGTGTGTGCAAGTTTTTCTCAATATATTGATAGATTGAAATATTGAAGTCAGAAGATGAGAAGAAATAGTGTTAAGTGTTAGCTAATTGTCCCCCATCAGCCTATACTTGGTCCCCTCCTTTCTCACTACACAAAGTATCTTTGCAGAAATTATATCTGATCTATATAAGCTCTTATATCATATATCAGATATAATTTTTGCTGAATGTTCAGCTACGTATTATAACATGCCAAGAGTAGGAACGCTAGAGTTTATGTAGTTAACATTAGAAGGTTCTACGTTTCCTGTGAATAAAGTACTATAAAAACCTAGTTAATTGTAGTTTTCAATGTGGTTATTTAGAGTTGGTCATATTGTACTATACTGCCATGTGTCCAGTTATTGAATAACCACTCCCTAGTGAATATAGCGAGCAGTTATATGAACTGTATTTATACAGTCCATGAAGCCAGTTTTCAAACCTAATAGGGCCCTACCGCTATAAGCCCCCAACAGAGAGACAAATAAAGACAGAGCGGTATGGTGCTCATCTCTCTCGACAGCTTGACCATTATAACCGTGCAGCGGTGAGCAGATGAGGCCCCTGCGATGGGGAGATTGAGTTGTGCTGTCAACCACGGAGGACTCCGAGCACACGTACATACCGCCACACATATATCGCTAGGCTGGGGGAGCATGCGCTCCGCTGATTGACAGCACATGGTAATCACGTCTCTGATAGACCTGTTGGAGCCTCAAATCCCCTTTAGCCAGAGTCTGGAGACGAGTTGACCACCATCGCTGAGGGGGCCATAAGCACATCGGCTTCACTCAAATGATATGTGCGCTTCTGTGGAGCTTGACTCGTTCAGGTGGCGGGGGCATCGGGGGGGGGAAGAAAGCGAGTAGCCGACAAGTGTGGCAGTAATTTAAATGATAAATGATCTCAAAGAGGTGTACAAGTCACAGAGTATGTGTAACTCCAGGTCTGTGGCAGTGGTGCAAAGTAGCTACTGCTTTGTAGATCCTTTTATACATTTGAGAACTTGTGAAACGTTCGGCATAATCAGTACTACTTCCCGTAGTTTAAGTATAAATTATGATGCCAATACTTTTCTACTTTTACTCAAGCAAACTTTTAATACCAAACTGATATATCATATCGGGTTGTTTATGCTTCTGTAGCGCGCTTATTAGTCCATGGTGGTTGAATGGCTGGTTTTGGAATAGACCCATCTGTGACCTCCCCCTTCACTGCAGCCCCAGGAGGCTGGGGGACTCTAATGCTGCTGAAATGTTCACCAGCCAAAATAAAAACATTCATTTAAAAAAATGAATGGTGGGGCACGGTGGCACAGTTGGTAGTGCTGTCGCCTCACAGCTAGAAGGTCCTGGGTTCAATTCCCGCTCGGGGCGCTGTGGGTGCTGGCGGCGTGTTTCCTCCTCCGCGTCATCAGTGCCCATACCCGAGGCGGGGTTGGCAAAAACATGCAGTAATCCTGGTCTCTAAACTGCCTCCCCCTGGCCAGCCGGGGCGCCTGATGGAGGGGAAAGGAACTGGTTGGAATAACGTGTTCCTTCCACGCGCTACGTCCAACGAGGGAACCCCCCCCCCTCAGGTGTAAAGGAGCAACTTGGACACTCAGGCAGGAAGGAAGCATGAGTTCAAGTCCGTTGCTCTCCCCATGTCCCCCATATATGGGGACTATGTTGGCGGAGGGTGTGTAGAGAGCCCAGGATCACATTATATAATTGGCACAGGGGTGAAAAAATGGGTTACAAAATCGAGGGATAAAAATTAAAAAAAATGAATGGTATAAAACATGTGCAGTAACGATCTCAACCCTGTGGTATGCATCACATAACACACCACAGTATTGTTTATTGTCCCAGTCCTAACAGTTATTTATAAACCTTTGGTCTTAAAGGGCCACTTCACACCTCTTACACCCAGATCTTATTTTAATGATGTTCACAAGAAACACTTTCCTGGGGTTTTTTTTACGTGTGTAATATGTGTTTTTAGATATTTTAGTCATGTTCATTACCAAAGTTTGTCATGAAAAGTGGTCCACCTCACTTCCTTATTCCTGGACTACAAGTCACACCTCCACACACCCTAGTCACACAGACTTCATTATTTTTCTGGACATAGGGTGCACATTTAAAATTGTGCTACTCTACTACAAATAATAATTCACACTGAGTGACTGCAGTTTCATCCAGTGGTGAAATGTCCCTTTAAGAATGATCTGTACTTTTTAAAGTATAGTGATATCTTTATTGATCCCTCCCTCCTTCCCCCATTCATCTTTATTATGGTACTTTTTGTTTTATCTCTAAAGTAGTGAGGGAATGCTCTGTGCTATGTGGACTTCTCAGATTGCCATGAATCTTCCAGAGAGAGAGAGAGAGAGAGAGAGAGGCATGCCCAGAGCACTACCGCACATTAAAGGAATGAATATTGATTTAAAAACAAATTTGACATGGTCTTTTAAATAGACTTGGAAAAATGCATCACTTTAAAGAGTCAGGGGTTTGTGGTCCATCAATGGAGCGGAGAAAACTTCGCTCTTGTTTTATGGTTTAATAAGATTCCGTTAATGGCTTCTTCCACCTTGAGAAAAGCCTGCTGTTACGGTGTGTAGTAGGTGTGTATGTGTGTGCCTGTGTGAATATGTGTGTTACGGTGTGTAGTAGGTATGTGTGTGCCTGTGGGAATATGTGTGTTACGGTGTGTAGTAGGTATGTGTGTGTGTGTGTGTGTGTAGTAGGTATGTGTGTGCCTGTGTGAACGGTGTGTAGTAGGTATGTGTGTGCCTGTGTGAACGGTGTGTAGTAGGTATGTGTGTGCCTGTGTGAACGGTGTGTAGTAGGTATGTGTGTCCCTGTGTGAACAGTGTGTAGTAGGTATGTGTGTGCCTGTGTGAACGGTGTGTAGTAGGTATGTGTGTGCCTGTGTGAACGGTGTGTAGTAGGTATGTGTGTGTGTAGTAGCTATGTGTGTGCCTGTGTGAACGGTGTGTAGTAGCTATGTGTGTGTGTAGTAGATATGTGTGTGCCTGTGTGAACGGTGTGTAGTAGCTATGTGTGTGCCTGTGTGAACGGTGTGTAGTAGCTATGTGTGTGTGTGTGTGTGTGTGTTACGGTGTGTAGTAGGTGTGTGTGTGTGTGTGTGTGTGTGTGTGTGTGTGTGTGTGTGTTACGGTGTGTGTGTGTGTGTGTGTGTGTGTGTGTGTGTGTGTGTGTGTGTGTGTGTGTGTGTGTGTGTGTGTGTGTGTGTGTGTTTATTTATTTGACAGGGACAATGCTCATTAATCAACATTTCAGTTTTCACTTTTTCATGTAAATGTGCCAGAGTTAGCCATAAGCTAATTTTCATCTGTAGTCCCTGAGCAGGCTCTTATGTGCCAGCACCCAACACTATGTCCATACAAAAACACAATACAATACAGGAACAGATCAACATGGTACAGGGGACAGAACAACTGTGAAGTGAAAAAATGACACCGGTGATGAATACTAAATAGTGCTGATAGTTACTCATGATTACAGATTTGATTTGTTTTTAGCCACCTCTTCAGGTTAAATTTGAAGGTCAAATAGTTGGAGGTCTCTCTTACTTCTGTAGGGAGACTGTTCCAGTGATGGGAGGCTCTAACAGAGAAGACTGTTTTACCAAACACACTACGTCTGATTGGCACTTCACAGTCTCCTCTGGTAGTTGCCCTTGTTGTTCTATCACCACTGTCCCTTCGATCTATGTACTGTTTCAGTGGTGGAGGTGCAAGTCCATTTAAGATTTTAAAAATGAGACAAGCATCTGAAAAATGTTTGAAGCTGTCAAAAGTAAATAAGTTGTACCTTTTAACTATATGGCAATGGTGGTAACGGTTGGGCTTTTGGTCCAGGGTTTTTAATGTCTGTTTATAAAGTGATTCTATGGGTTTTAACGTTGTCTGATTTGTCTGTGACCAGGTTGTGAAACAGTATGTTATGTGTGAAAAAATCATAGCATGCATGAAGAGTTTAGCGGCGTCTGTTGTGAGATATGGTCTTATGTGTCTGAAGTTAGATAGATTGAATTTGATTTTATTGGCTACATTTTTAATCTGTTTTTTAAATGTCAAGTTTGAGTCTAGTGTGATTCCAAGATATTTAAATTCTGATACTACCTGAATGCTGTTACCCTCGATAAGAATATCAATGTCAGGGTCAGTGGAGTTACGTGAGAAGAACATACAAACAGTTATTTTTGTGTTCAGATGCAAACATGAGTTCCTCAGCCAGTCAGATACATGGACCATGGCTGCAGTTAATTTGTCTGCTGCTAGTTGTTTATTTTTAGCATGTATATAAATAACTGTGTCATCAGCATACATTTGTATGGAGACAGTTGGACAAACAGAAGGCAGATCATTTATATATAAACTAAACAAAATCGGTCCCAGTATTGATCCCTGAGGAACTCCAATGTTGCAGTTGAGATAAGATGACTGAGTGTTACCAATACGGACACTTTGGTTCCTGTCTGTTAAATAGGAACTCATCCATTTGACTGCTTCAATAGAAAAGTTAAATAAAGAGAGCTTTGACAAAAGTACCTGATGGTTCACCGTATCAAAGGCCTTTTTAAGGTCCAGAAATACGGAGCCCACTATGCCACCTGCATCTAACTTTGACTTTACATTTTCCAAAAAGTAACAGTTAGCTGTTTCTGTTGAGTGATTGGAGCGGAAACCGAACTGCAGTGGGTGCAGAGGATTGTGGTCCGAGTTCAAATGAGCGGTTAGTTGTTGGGCCACCCATTTCTCAGCCACTTTGGACACACTTCTTCTATAGTTAGCCACATTTGTTTGGTCCCCAGCCTTAAAAATGGGTGTTACAATGGCTTTTTTCCAGGAAAAATGCATTGATTAATTGATAGATTTATCAAGTGGACAATGGGGAAGACTAGTGCGTCCTTGTGTGTTTTTAAAAATGTTGTGTCCATATTATAAGCATCCTTTGCTTTTGAATCTCTTAACACTAGGATGTCTGAAAAAAATGCACTACTAATATGACGGCTAACGGTCAGGCTGACCGGTGTTTTTCGTGCTATTTGATTGGCCATTGTCTCCCCCACTGTCTAATGATCTTCACACCTCTCTCTGCACCCGTTGACGGCTTGCCATTGTCTTCTAAATGTTACATTCCAACGAATTCAAGGCAGCAGTTTCAACTAGACAGGACAACTCAAAGTTATTTTTTATTTCAGTTTACCAAACTATAATTATAGTGACGGTGTGAGCGCTATATTGAATAGCCTTGCGCAGCAAACACTGTCCGACTTTGTATTGAGCCAATACAATAGGCTACCACACGTTATTGCCAGAGTCAGGCACATTGCTCAGACGAAATACGACATTAGTTATATATTGTCATTTTATATAGAGGGGGAAACACATTCATGTAATTAATATATATTTGATTGATTGTGCCAAAAAAAGGAAAGAGCTGTGCGTGCGTGCAAATCAGAAAAGTTTAGGCTACAGACAAAGGAGTTGGGAGTTTGGGAGCGGCTAGCCTTCTATATAATGCTGCGCACATATTAGCCTATATATATTTTAAAAATACCCAGCATAATTTTTGGGAAGGCTAAGCCTGGCCTAGCCTTACATACCCGCCGCCTATGATCGATGTAATTTATATATATTTGATTTATTGTGCCAGCAGAAAGGTCCGTAGCAGCAGCACGGTTTATATATACACCATAGGATAGATCAAGTCATGTGACGCATCACCGCCACAAATAGTGCTACAGCGTTATCTAAAATGCACTTCCGCATACCTCACCGGCAGTTACTTGGATATTTTCTCCCTCTCCACGAGAGAGGGAGAGAGAGAGAGGGAGAGAGAAAAAAAGAGAGCCGTGATGCGTGGAAATCAGTTCCACTGGTCGCGTGCAGAAAAGTTTACAAAGAACGACGGACAGAACTGTTCTTGACTGACAAAACATTTAGAAGTTCGGGACGTCTATCGGGTTGGACTGATTTCAAACACTGTCATTTTTATTTGGCATCGCGCTGATTCGCGCTGATGTACAACTTTGTATTGAGACAATAAAGACATTTCAGGCCTACAATGTGGTAATATTCGTTCAAAAACTATAGCCTACGGTACAAAATAAATGTAGGATGTAGCATTTATTCATATTATACACAAGTCATTTCATTGAAAACAGCCTTTGACTAGGAAAGAGGTCCACAGCTCAGGGTATATTGAAAACGGCCTGGGAAAAAAAAATCGCATCGGCAAACACACCATATTTCACCATATTTTTGATGCGCTGATATATGAAATGAATATGCGCGACATAGTCACAATGCTATAAACTTTATTATTCCAACATAATTATGCTAAAGATGGCGTGTATAGTCAACATGTATTTATATCTATTGAGCTATGCGCTTGGTGGAAACAATACCACACACCATATTTCTTTTTCCGTTTCGAGAAATAAAGTCAGACATCGTTATTTCTGCAAACCGCATGAACAAATATAACATCTAAAACAACATTTAGTTTATGTAAGTTTGTAATGTAAGTTTGCCTACATGTGGAAGTAGTTGGAATGCAAATGACACATTAGCTTGAACAATGCCCGTCTCCAGCCGGGAGGAAGGTGTGAACCGCACTGCTTGTGGGGGAGAAAGGGTGAGGGCTCTAAGAGCGGTCCCACGGACCGAAAAAGAGCAGACATTTTAGTAGAATTATGTCTAAAATCATATTTCCAAAACGTTTCAGATGAAAAAAAAAACAGAGATGGTTTGAATCGAACATTTAGAAAAAGTCATGCAAGGGGAACTTTCTCAGGACTTCATGGGCAAAGAAAATCCACTTCAAAATTTCAAAATCGGTCAGCCTGACCGCTCCGACGCGCTAGTGTTAAGGAGCTCATAATCTCCACCACTGCAGATTGTGTGTGTGTGTGCCTGTGTGAATATGTGTGCGAGAGCATGCGTGTCTCCTCTGTGTGTGTTCATGTGTGCAAGTGTTCAGTTTATCATTGGTCCCTGGCCTGAGAACCACCTCCTTATGTGCTTGGGGCTAATGACCTAAGGGCGTGTGTGCGTGTGCGTGTGTGTGTGTCTGTGTGTGCGTGTGTGTGTGTGCGCATGCATTGAACTGAAGACTAATGACTTCTTCACGGTGAGTGATTGAAGCACGTACAGACAGAAGCACAGGAAAAATCGAACAGAATTGAACAACCTCTCTTTTTGCCAGATAGCACCCTACTTGCAAAAGGAAAAAAAAAAAAAGTTGTATTAAATTGTTTGCATATTTTTGCAAGTACATAGCAAAAGACTGATTGTGAACGAGGGACCACCACCACCCTGACTTAGAATCAACCTGGGGACCATGACCACACTGTTGTGTTGGGTGGGGATATGGGCTAAGATTAGTTACATTTTGCTATGCATCCCATGTGTGTCCCAATGTTTCTCAACCAATGGTCCATTGATTACTAGTGTGTACTAAGGACACTAAAGTTCCATTTATACACTCTCACAGTTCAATAACCTTGACCATTATATTTCAAGTAGGCCTAAGGCAACAACTATATAAAATAAAAACGGCTTTACTTTTATAATGAACTAAATCCATTAGTCTGATTAATCACTCTTATTATACTTTGTTGTACAAAATAGTGAATAGCCAATCTACAAGTTCACAAGTATCATAATGTGAGCATGTAGATCTGCTGTTTTCATAATTTTAGCTATTGCATTTTTTTTAGAAAGAAATACAAACAAAAAATTCAAATTTCTCCAAAACCGACGAATAAAAATAATATTATTATTAGACTTAATACTGGATTAAATGATTAGTTCGATTGAGTCCTTGCACCCATATAGTTTCAAGCTACGTTTGTAACAAAGTAGACATTCCTCAGGAGGACGGCCAAAACAAGACACCAGGCAATCTAGTTAAAATGCTTGGCTGGCAAGGTCTGCGTCTGTGGGGCCAGGCTTTGTGTGCTCAGTTAGCCAGTGGAAGGAGACTGCCTCTGGCCTCCTGCCCAGCTTTCTAGCTTGACAGAGATGGATCACGTGCGTGATGGACGCCAGTGTTGTCCTTCTCTAATCGCTGCACATCCAGCTTTTACTCTTTCAGGGTAACATAATTTCATAAGCTAAATGTAATGCAAAAGAAAAAACAATTTTTAATGAAATTCACAACAATCACAGCTGTAGATTTGTGAGCCTTGTTCAACCTCACATAATCGTCATTGTCAGGCTGAAAACTTGTATCTACATATTTCAACTTTGTATGTTTTCTTTGGTAAATTAATGGCCATATAACCGTGTTGCATGAACACAGTATTGCATTGGTCATTGCACAGGGTACCACGGCGTCCGACGTCCACCAAATGATTTTTCAGGAGCACACACACACACACGCACGCACGCACACATGCATTGTGTAACTGTTGCCATGTCATGGTTTTATTGTTCAGTTCTTGTCCTCTTGGAGGCGCTCTAAGTGTGTTCCATGTGTTGTAGTTTCCAATTATGTGTCATTTGTTACATCTGTGTTTTTCTTAATTAGGTTTTTTTTTGTTACACCTGTTGTTGGGAGGGGCAGCAGTACTCATTCCACTGAGGGAGAGCTCTTTGTGCAGAATGGAAAATGGAAGAATGAAAGTAAAGTAAACTACAAGAAATAATGTTAAGTGGAAGAAAGTAAAGTACAAGAAATAAAGTAAAATAAAATAAAGAAGAGAAAAACTAAAAGGTTTTCAAGAAAGACTGAATGATACATGTCAACCCCCCCACTTGTGTAAGCAAGCAAAGTGGTCAGTTTGTGGAGGCCATGATGTATTATTGTCTCCACCAGGCCGAAGGCATGGAGGGAGAGTATGTTTTGCACTCCGTCCGTCCATCCGTGAGTGTGTGTCCGTCCGTGTGTTCGTCCGTCCGTGTGTGGACAGCTAATCTCCGGCACCACTGGCTTGATCGCAGCCATACTCTGCACACACACTCCCTGAATGCCACAGCTTAACCTCTGTCCCAAGGTGTTCACATTGGCCTCTTATAGCGCCACCAGGAGGCATATTTTTGGACAGTACACCTACAGATTTGGTCCAAACATCACGCAAATTGGTACACAGTCTCTCTAGAGCCATTCAACGAAACGGGTCTTTCCGATCTTTCAGACTCCATCCTGATT
Organism: Electrona antarctica; assembly: GCF_951216825.1. Classification (NCBI taxonomy): domain Eukaryota; kingdom Metazoa; phylum Chordata; class Actinopteri; order Myctophiformes; family Myctophidae; genus Electrona; species Electrona antarctica. The sequence goes on from NC_136790.1 coordinate 14,332,188, forward strand.
GGCTAATAATTGGCTTCCAAAGTTCGCAGGAGTGCTCAGTTTCAAACAAAATGCCCTCAAATCATGAACACATCGTGTGATTTCCATGAAATTGTGTACGCACATTCCCACTAGGCCCAGGAAGAAATGCCACTGGAACATTTTCAACTCAGCCTCATGGTGGCGCTATAACTGACCGATTAGTGTTTTTACCTCTAACTTTCACTTTCAATGTTTTATTTTGGCCTTCAGTTCATGTACAGAATGAAACAGTATATACATAAAGATACATTGCTATGACCATAAAAGGTCTATAGGCTGAAGCTAATTAGCTTATTTTGCCTACCCTTACCAACTACAAATAATATATATGACAAACAAAGAAAACTAAAACAAAGAAATAAGTCTAGTGTAGGAATACAGGGAAAAACAAAGAGAAAAAACAGAACCGTTTCTTTTCTTCTTCTTAATATTGTGATACAGTGGTACTGGTTATCAGATCATAATAATAATACATGTATTGTTGTTCATGTATATTACATGATAAATGATATGTAGATGTATGTACAGTACATATACATATAATATATTTATAATGTCACAATATGAAATACAAGATCATAAGACGTGTCTATACTTATTTATCGTCTTGTTTTTAAACATTCTTTTAAACATGGATTGAACTACATGTCCTCTGCACGGATCTGTGTAAAACTTTGTATATGCACACTCCCTAGAGGTCAAGGAAATGTGCATTTTTCACATTTGCTCTTTATAGCGCCACCAGGAGGCCGACATATGTAAAACACATTTTCTAATATTACTCCTTCAGATTTTATCCAAATGTCATGCAAATCGGTACACATGCTCTCCATAGTCATGTGATCAAGGTGGGGTTGTTTGATTTCTCATATTCCATCCTGATTGGCTACGATTGGCTTCTAAAGTTTTCAGGAGTAGCCCGCTTTGTACCTGTTTTGTACAAATCGCCACAACTCCTCAACACAGCGTCCTATTGCGGTGAAACTGTGCACGCATATTCCCACTAGGCTGAGGAAGAAATGCCACTTGACAGTTCTCAAATCATGGTGGAGCTACAACAGGCCAAGTCGCGACACACACACACACACACACACACACACACACACACACACACACACACACACACACACACACACACACACACACACACACACACACACACACACACAAACATGTTTATATTACTCCTAAACATTTTGCCAAACATCACACACACTCCTATCCTCCTGGTGGAGACCTGTGCCCAGGAGGACACTTTTTTCTAGTTGAGAATGTAACTCGGTCCGTTGTGTGACCCAGACAGGCTCTGGTCGTCTGGTGTGACCTCTGACCTGTAGTAGGTGTTAAGCGACATATGCGTGACGTCATTACCATAGCAGCGTACCACCAGAGTATCAAATCACAAATACAACACTGTACAGACGTAGTGGAAAATAGCAGATCTACACGCGCGATGCGATGCGTGGTGAGCTTGCAGATGTGCTATTTTCACTATTGCTGAAGGTTTCCGTTCCATTTCTGTTTTGGACTTACTTATGAGGCTTAGGGCAGTATTATGCGTGTCTTAAGTACCAGGTCTTTTTACTTAACTTAAGACCTGGAGGCGTGATCGATGCCATTTGGCTATTCTGAGTGGCCAAACAGCATTGACCACGCCTCCAGGTCTTAAGTTAAGTCATAAGACCTGGTACTTAAGACACGCATAATACTGCCCTTAAAGTGTAAAAGTGTAAAAGTAGGCCATGCATGGCCTACTTGTGCGCAAGCAGAGCGTGCAAGTACTGCGATCGGCTGGTAATTGAACATAATTCACATTGAGGTCATTTTACTCCTCCGTCACACTTCCCAGCTGGGTGGGGTTTCCCATCCCGATCATGACGTACGAGCACAAGAGCAGAAAGGGTTGGCATGTATGAATATTTCACTGTATGCATATTTATACTGTAGTATAGGCCTACATGTCATGTATGTAAATGACATTGTTTCTGCCCTTTGGAACATTGTCACAGAAAAATACTCAAAACCAACTTCAAAGTCACATGAAAGGACTTAAATGCAGCGAAACCTTTAACCCATTTTGACCTGAGATCAGATTCTAAAAATGTCTTCTACATCCTGACAGTTTTCTGAAAAAGCTATGTTTCTATGTCAGCCGTTCTTCGATTTAAATAAAATAGCAGACCTACAAGCTCGTAGCGCGCCACTCGGTGCCGCGCTATGAGCTTGTAGATCTGCTATTTTTCAATAGCTAAAGCATAACATAATGCTAACACCAAAAGGGGTTCCCGCCCCAAAATGGGTTAAAGGACAAGTCCCAATTAAGGGCCTTATTAGAGCAAAAGCTGATCTTCAAGGACAAAATAAAGATGTCCATCATTTCTTCACACTACATAAAACACAGCCTTATCAAACGACTCCAGTCTTTATCACTAGAGCTAATAAGAGTCTTTATCACTATAGCTAATTAGGACATTCCGGCCAGAAACCCATGGGAGCAAGTGGAACATTATAGCTTTGCACTTAACCCATTTTGGGCGGGAACCCCTTTTGGTGTTGTAAACATTATGTTATAATTTAGCTATTGAAAAATAGCAGCTTGTAGGTCTGTTATTTTTGAAAAATCGTTAAAATGTGGCGAAAATCATTGAATATATATTCAGAGTGAACATTTTTAACTAAAATATTTGCTTCTGGGAGGGTCCCTGGAACTACATATTTTGAGATGGGGGGGTCCGTGGCCCAATAGAGATAATTCTGGGGGTCCTTGACATGAAAAAGGTTGAGCACCACTGACATAGATTAGAAACATGGGTTTTTCAGAAAAATGTTAGGATTTAGAAGCCTTTTTTTTAATCGACCTCAGTCCAAAATGGATTAAGGCTCCAGGGGGGATGCACGCTAATTGCTCTCAGACAGTAAAACAAAAGCAAAAATGAGCCTTGTTTGTTTGCACTGTAGCATCTCTAGTCAAAGTGCTTTTCTCCCATGGAGTGGAATTACAGCAGGTCTGGTGCATGTGGGGTCTTAACCCATTTCGACCTGATTCCAGATTATACAAATGTCTTCTAAATCATGACAGTTTTCACAAAAATGTATGATTTGCGTCACATTTTCACGATTTTTCAAAAATAGCAGACCTACAAGCTCATCCTGACAGTTTTCTGAAAAAGCTATGTTTCTATGTCAGTCGTTCTTCGATTTAAATAAAATAGCAGACCTACAAGCTCGTAGCGCGCCACTCGGTGGCGCGCTATGAGCTTGTAGATCTGCTATTTTTCAATAGCTAAAGCATGACATAATGCTTAAAACACCAACAGGGGTTCCCGCCCAAAATGGGATAAGTGGTCACCTCAAGGGAGGGGTCGGTGGTGGAAAGTAATTAAGAACATTTACGTTAGAAGCATACTGTACGTAAGTGCGTGTATTTCTTTTTTTGGATACTTTAGATTTTCACTCTACTACATTTCTACTTCAATATCGAGGTAGAAAGACAAAAGTACAGTACCATGGATGTATACAGTAACAGTCGCAGCACAATTTACGGTACACCTAATTAGACATACTGTAATCGGGTGTAATTAGAAAAACAATGTGTTAATGATATTGAACAATAATACACTTGAAGAAAAAAGAGAGGAAGGAGCGCATCTGTTTGGCCAGAGTAAAAATCTCCAACAAGGTTCTCTTTGGTACAACTGGGTGACAGAATTGATGCAGAAAAGAGAGTGCCAAGGCACTCTTGTATAGAAACATCAAAAGCCTAATTTGAAGTGGCTAATGGTGCTTTTTAATCTCGCAATGGCCGCTTTAAATGAAAGGCTTTTTATTTTTCTAGAGTGCCTTGCAGTGTTGTTTTCGTCGACTAAAACTAAGACGAAAAATGTTCGTCGACTACCTGTTTTCACTGACGAACACTAAATGGAAACTAAATGAAAACTAAGCTATGATGACTAAAACTAAGACTAAATATATTTACAATTTCGTCAACAAATAAAAACTAGACTAAAATGTTAGGGAGGGAATAGGAGATCCAGTATAAGTCATTTACACTTGGTTGCATGCTGAAAATAGCAGATCTACAAGCTCACAACGCGTCGCGACGCGTTGTGAGCTTGTAGATCTGCTATTTTCAGCAAGCATAAAATCTGTCATTACGACAGCATCAAGGCCCACCAAAATACATTTTAGTCGACTAAATCAACTGTAGATTTAGTCGACTAAAATCTTATGACATTTAGTCGACTAAAACTAGACTAACACAAAAACATTCCAGGTGACTAAAATGTGACTAAAACTAAATTAAAACTATTCAAGACACTATGACTAAAACTAAAATCAAAATTTGCTGCCAAAAACAACACTGGTGCCTTGGTCTCATCTTTTTTTTCAATAATACACTTGACTTCAGCATTCTTTCGAGATGTTCAACCAATTGCTCTATCCACACCTTCCGTCTGAGCTTTCCACTATCTTAATATAAAGTATAAGGGTTGAGCTATAGAGCACCGAAGTCTGACGTCAATATCGGTAGAGGGCGCAAATCCACAGGTTCATGTACTTTTTATTTGCATTGTAATCCCCATAGGGGGGATTTTAAATCGCCTCATATAAGAACTGTGTTTGAAAAATAAACAAATCATCCAGGCCGCTTCACTCATATGGATATGAAGAATCGACCGACTGGGAGAAAACGCTATTGTTACTGCTGCTGAATTAGTTACATTTTCGCTAGAAACAGACTGTATCATATATGAGTGACTGACTGTCACAAACGATACAGAGGAACCTCCCCGACAATAACGCAGAGACAGCTTGTTTATTTTTGGACCACAATGCTTATAGTAGACGGTATTAAGATCACCCCATGTTATTCTCCATAGAGAAATTACTTCAGTGAACCAGGGGAATCAAGGGGATGAGTGAGTGACGTCAGGACTTCGGCACTCTATAACCACTCATGTGCTCTCCTGTGTGTCTACTGCTTGACTAGTGAAGTGAGCACTAACTATAGAAGCTGACCAAAACTGTCTGTGTGTCTGTCTGTCTGTGTGTGTCACGCTGTAACACCACCCGCCCGCCACCAGAGGGAAACTGAAATTTGAACGATACAGAGGTATCTGTGTGTGTGTGTGTGTGTGTGTGTGTGTGTGTGTGTGTGTGTGTGTGTGTGTGTGTGTGTGTGTGTGTGTGTGTGTGTGTGTGTGTGTGTGTGTGTGTGTGTGTGTGTGTGTGTGTGTGTGTGTGTGTGCGCGCGCGCGCGCGCGCGCGCGCGCGCGTGTGTGTGTCAGACTGCCACAACAGCTTCGTTCGCTTCCCGCGTTTACTCGTCTTACTTGTATACATTTAGTATGTATGGTAATACTATTGACGTGGCAAAAATATTGTTTCTGGAAAATGTCCATCACCCAGTACAAATTTGACTGATCAACTTTCACTTGTAGTTGAGGAACATTTGACCGGGAGTATTTATACTTCTTTGACTACTGGAGGTTGAGTACTTTGGTGGTAATCTCAAGGAAGAGGGGCCCTGATATAGTCTATGTACGGATCCTAGAACTGCCACAGAAATGCTGAGTCAGCACTCTCAGACTCTCCTTGGGGGGGGGGGGGGAGTCTGCTAATCTCCCAAAGTAGAAGTCTCTGTCAGAGGTCCAAGCATCTGTCGTTCTGCCTTCCAAACCAGCCCAATTCCCTTGCCCTACATCCACCCCCTTACTGCATATCTCTGATTTGTTCCTCTGCTTTGTGCAGTCTTTTTGTCTCTGGCCCCGACATCATTGGAACTTATTCACCACTAAGGGGTTTTGACACGCTTTGTGTTTGTTCATTTAGTAATGCGATATCACCCGCCAAACCTTTCGCTGGGAAAGTAAAGTGCGCTGCCAGTAAAGGCTCCCGTCCTGTGGATCAGGCTCTGTGGGCATAATGGCCATCTGTGTGCTGTCTGCTCCACAGTAAATGTTTGCAGTCTTTCGTGGCACCGTGAGAATAAACAGAGTCGCTCCGTGCGGCTATTCTTCTTAATTAAGCGGATGGCTGTGCGGCAAACCTGATCTCTGGTCCCCCTGTGTTCTCCAATCTGCAGATTTACAACGAGAAGAAGAGCCAGTTTGAGATCAAGAGGAACAACCCCAAGGACCTGGTGGAGAGGGTGGCGAGGGACATCTCCAAGCTCCTCAACAGCAAAAGGAAAGCCCTGGAGGTAAGAGCAGCACACTGGCACATGCACACGCACGCAGGCACGCACGTGCGTACGATCTAATCTTAACCCTTTGTGTTACCTTTATCATAACGGATACATGGCTCCAGAACTGAACCCTTACGAGAGAGAGAGAGAGAGAGAGAGAGAGGGATTCACTAGTCATATTATTCATGAAGTTATGTATTTTTCATGTGAAGGATTTGGGGTATAATAAGTGAGCTGTATCTTCTGAGAGATATAGTGTGCTGGATGAAGAGGAGGAATACTTCAGGGCTTATCTTTGTAAGGTCTTACATTTCTGAGTGACACAATTATCCCCCCCATTATGTGCAGACAGTCCTGTGATGGGTTACAATTTGTTTCTTGCGCACAGCGGGAGACCTCTCACCCCAAGAGAAGGAACAACAGAGAGAGAGAGAGAGAGAGAGAGAGAGAGAGAGAGAGAGGGAGAGAGAGGGAGAGGGAGAGGGAGAGGGAGAGAGGGTGCGGCAGGAAGCCAGAGTGGAAAATGAGATTGAGAGAAGATGGGAGAGTGGAGAGAGACAGACACGTCTGAGTGGGAAATGAGAAATGAGACTATATGAGAGAAAGTATTCAAAATTGTTTGTAATTCACAAAAGCCGAGGACATTAAGTGGCACTAGTGCAGCGGCCCTACGGGGGTGTGGCTGTCCAGAGCACGTGCCTGTTGGGATAAAGTGGATCGATTGTTGAGCCCAGTTCATATTCATGCAATCGATGGTCATCGGCAGTCATTGACACACATCTGACATAATCAGCATGTACCGTATTAATGTTTGTGTCCACCTGCGATTCTGGACAACCGGGTTTCCACGACTACTGTTGCTGTATAAGGGCATTATTTTGTTTGTTGTTGGTTCTGAACAACCGGCCATCCGACGACTTGACGCCAGGTACCACACTCCCTCTGAGTCCTGGGGTGATACACACACCAAGTTTGAAGTCGAGTGAGGTGCCATGTGTGAAGTAAATCGGATCTGTGGTTGTCCAGAACCACTGATCTGACAGATACTGTGTCTGTCTGTCTTCCTGGGTCCCATTTATGCCCATGTATGGAGACCTCTCCGCCAGTCCTGGTCACTTCCATTTCCATATATGAAGATCCCTGATGTCATTATAGTATATGCCCATAAAGTATATGGGAAAGCCCTGAATATGGGCTTATCAGTCGAATCGGTGTTTCTGGACAAACTTTATGTCCGTATAGCACAGATGGACTTAACACTGGGCACCGCACGCCCTTGGGGCCACTGCGATATGCACTCCCAAGTTTGAAATGGACCGGTCGGTCGGACGGTCCTCGAGAGTTTGCGTATTTCTAGTAGGACTTATAGACCCCATATCGTTGTATTAGCCTGTCCAACAGAGCAGTTAATAAGTGGGTTTCGTTCACTTCAACCTCATACTGAAGCTTGTACATTTTAAATTAACAGATTGTGAAGTTGCTTTCATTTCTATTTACAGCCAAATTAGTTTCTTTTTCGGATTCCTTTTAATCAATTTTGTCCTTTTCATGATATGACAAAACACACACAAACACACACGCACACGCATTATGGGTATGAACAGTGATGCTCATTTTATTCAAACACATTTATTCATGTTTTTCATCATGCAATGCACACACACACACACACACACACACACACACACACACACACACACACACACACACACACTCACACTCACACTCACACACACACACACACATTGTATAGGAGACTGTATTGTAAAGCCCACAGGCTGGGTGAAGGCACTGAGCCGTGTGTGTGTGTGTGTGTGTGTGTGTGTGTGTGTGTGTGTGTGTGTGTGGTTGTGTGTGTGTGTGTGGTTGTGTGCGCGTGCGTGCAGAGGGGAGGGAGGGGAGACGTCCTCTTTCTCTCCGCGTTACGTCTCAATTTATACTCCACTGCACGATGCAACGCGCTGTAAGCTTGAACATTCATGTTCAGTTCTAGTTGACGAGCAACACCATCGTGCGACAGATCAGAAATTAGGTCACTGGTTCTCAACGTCTGGTCCACGGACCACCAGCGGTCCTTACAGGTCCGTAACTCAGAGTATTTGGTTCCATTTGCTCACTCTCTGAGTTGAATAAGGTTCCATTTGTACATTCTCTGAGTTAAAATATTAAGGTTCCATTTTGTAACTTAATACTTTCAGCGCCATTGCCGACAATTAAAGTCAATTGAAGCCTAATTTTGACACTGACGGTTAACGCCATTGGCGACGGCCTACGGCAATTGCGCTTTTATGGCGCGTTCGATTGCTCGAGCCATAATGCTACTCACGTTAGCCGGTTAGCTAGCTGTGTTGTTAGCACAGCACTGGATCGCCCATCTTAAATCGTCGTCGCCATAATAATCCATTCTATCCATTTCTTTCAATCGCCTGTATCTCCTATTCCTTGTCCCAGATGGCATTTTGGTCAAAACAGCGTTTCTTTGACGGCACAGATATGATGATCTGGAGCTCTGCAGAGCTCCGGTCTGGCTTCAGATGGTAAACAAGGCCTGTCCGCTCCTTGTAGTTTCCTAGGTTAAGACATACTGCTCATGGACCGGAAATGGCGGCTTTTCAAAATAAGAGCTCAAATTAAAAAAATGCTGGCGTGAATTAGATCCTAATTTTTCAATAAATGATAGCGGCCTAAGTGTTAAGTTAAATGAGAGATTCCAGTATAGTTTAGTGCAGTGATTCTCAAACCTCTTTAATTTCAAGGACCCTAGTTTGATTTGAAACTAGGGTCTGTTAACTGAGAGAGAGAGACGAAGCAGGGTCCTCGACTACACACAGTATGGATGGCGCCCTTGACTACATACAGTATATGGATGGTGCCCTTGACTACATACAGTATATGGATGGTGCCCTTGCACTAGCCTGGCTAATAAGCCAGACCGAATCAGCCGTTGGTAAAAAAGAAATTGCCTGCCGGCGGATTACGGTCTGGAGAGGCTCAATTGTACGCCCATTTCCTACACCAGAGAACTGGTGTGGCCAATCGGGGACACGGTATGCAATATGGGAGGGATTTGGTACAGTGACGTTCAATGCTTGAGACCTTTGACTGACAGTAGCTCTGACCAATTGTGTCAAAGAGAAAATGTTTGAACCCGCCCCCCCGGGAAACAAGATCCATACACAGCATCTCCAGACTCAAATACCACACGACTGATTTGAGTCTGGCTTATTAGCCAGGCTACCCTTGCACAACATGTGAGTCACTGTTTGACTGTCCACAGCTCCCATCCACTCCCTTTCTATAGAATAGATTGTTTCACATGCATTTATCTCCGCTCTGTCTGGTTTGACATTATGGGATTTTCGATGGAGAACAAAAGCTTTTTTGGGCGAATGCCCAGCGAATGGCACTGTAATTATCAATGATCAGGGGATCAATCATAGTGGACATAAATATTCTGTGACTACTTCAAAGCTAAGGACAAACGGAACAATTGCTAGGACTGGGTGAATTAAATAATTATGTACTCTTGGCATTGACATCGGCTATTCGAAAATTACAATATTTTTTAAACAAATCTTCGCAGCCAAATACTTTTACTTTGGCGCTCCTTGACATGAAAAATGGAATGGAATGGCTCTTTGAAAATAGAAAGAAGGGAAAAACAAGGAATAAAAAAGACATCATTTCTACCAGCTTGCGGCAAGCTAAACCCTTTACTAGGTTTGTAATAAAAAACTGCAGTGTTAAATAACATATGCAACTCATTTGAACCCTATTTCAGAGACACAGAAAATTTCATTCATTTGTATGTTTCAACTTGACAAGTAAATGTGTTTGGCAACGATATGGCGTCCTGGTCTTTTTTAGCGTTGTTTAATTAACCCATTTTGGGCGGGAACCCATTTTGGTGTTTTAAAGCATTGTTATACTTTAGCTATTGAAAAATAGCAGATCTACAAGCTTACAAACTTGTAGGTCTGCTATTTTAGAAAAATCGTGAAAATGTGCCTGAAATCTTTGAATATATATTGTTACAGAGCGAGTTTTTAACTCAAATCTTTGCTACTGGGAGGGTCCCTGGAACAACATATTTTCAGATGGGGGTCGGCGGCCAATTACATATAATTGTTGGGGTCCTTGACATGAAATATTGAGCACCACTGATACAGAAACATAAGGTTTTTCAGAAAACTGTCAGGATTTTGAAGACATTTTTTTAATTTCGACGTCAGGCCTAAATGGTTTAATTAAAGCCACATCCCTTTTGATTTGGGGGTAGGGTGTCGGACTAATGCGGAAACACTGCCACGACGGTGACGCCGCCGCCGCTGGAAAAATGCACTCGGCCTCTCTCCGGGACCGCAACGACATAGTGGAAAGAAATAAAGCATTAAAAACAGATAGAAAGTTCATTATGTCAACCCGGAATACAAGCCCCATAAAAAAAGCATGTTGCAAGTTAATGTGTAATATTTAGCTTAACCCATTTTAACCTGAGAAATGTGTTTGAAAATGACAGTTTTCTGAAAAAGCTATGTTTCTATGTAAGTCGTTCTTCGATTTTTCAAAAATAGCAGACCTACAAGCTCGTAGCGCGCCACTCGGTGGCGCGCTATGAGCTTGTAGATCTGCTATTTTTCAATAGCTAAAGCATAACGTAATGCTAACACCAAAAGGGGTTCCCGCCCAAAATGGATTAAGTTATGAATTCCTCCAACTAAGACCATTGGCCATCTGTGAAAAAATAAATAAAAATGAAACAATTCAGCTGCACTTAATATTCATGCTCTGTTAACTCCCACAGAGAGTCGAAGGCAAAATAACGTTTTTTTAATGCGGTCCGTCGATAAGGCGGTAGACTCAGGCTCAATACTTGCACAATGTTGACCATGCTTTTATAATGCCAGCCTATTTCTACCCCCTGTAATGTTTATCTATATTCACAAATGTCTGCTCGCACATTTAGAAAGTCTAAATCCAACTAATCTGTGTGTGTGTGTGTGTGTGTGTGTGTGTGTGTGTGTGTGTGTGTGTGTGTGTGTGTGTGTGTGTGTGCGGGTGCGCGTGCGCCACAAATAAGAAATGTTTCTCACAACAACCTATTTAAATCCTCCCTCAGGAGGCTTCTGTATTATTGTTTATAATACTGATGAACAAATGCAAATTGACTGAACACTCGGTCGCTAATACACCACGGATGGAAAATGTTCCTCACAGTAGAATGGACATAGTTGCTGAGGCCCTTAACCCATTCAGGCCTGACGTCGAAATTAAAAAAAAAAAGTTTTCTAAATCATGACAATTTTCGGAAAGATTTGAGGCACATTTTAACGATTTTTCAAAAATAGCAGACCTACAAGTTCATAGCGCGCCACTAGGTGGCGCGCTATGAGCTTGTAGATCTGCTATTTTTCAATAGCTAAATTATAACATAATGTTTAAAACACCAAAAGGGGTTCCCGCCCCAAAATGGGTTAATGGTTAATGTGGTTAAACGCTAACGTGACATGGATGCGTTCCAGGTCTCAATGGATTAATGGCGCCCACGACTCAGAATGGTTGTAAATGAATGATTGTTGTAATTACATTTCGCATTCAGGGGTAAAAAAAAAAGAAGAAAAGTAGGAGAAAGGGAAAACAGAATGAGGCAGCTGAGCGTATATACTGGATTTGTTTTGCCTGTTCACGAGTTGCATTAATAGCGTCACAGCGTGGCTGATAAACATGGTCTTTCTATAGCGCTCAGGGAACAATTTGTTGCGTGGCAACATTATGGGGAGACTGGGAGTTGGAAGAGCGATGCATGATTCAGATTTCACACAGCTTTGTTCACACTCGCTGTAGCTGCGGGCGCTTTCTCACCCCACACATGAGCTGACTGATGTGCCTAATGCCTCCATGTACGCTGGTGTCCTTGTGCCAAAAAAACAGCTGATCTACAAGCTCATGTGTAACTTTGTGTGCTTCTAGATTGGCTATTTTTGCTGGAGGAAACCCATGGCGTACGATTACTATTATCATTATTATTAATAATAATAATAATAATAATACAATTTATATAGCGCTTTTTTGAGTACACAAAGTCGCTTTGCATGCAAAACAAAAACAAAATAAAAACAACTTTATTAGGACAAATATAAATAAATAAGGGGGATTAGAAGCACCGACAACGTGTTTTATCCAATTAATTGGCAAAACACGAAGATATGAATGGTAATATTAATTATTTGACGGCTAAGTCCCCCCCAGTGACGTTATCTGCTAAGTACGAACATGTTCGTACCTAATAAATAATATAAAGCTTTACACTAAATATGAAACGGTTTAGCCGAAAATCACCTTTTAACATTGGCTCGGTTGTTAGGCAACGTCTCCGTCACCCCCAGCACCAGGATTTATGCACACGGCCCCCATAGAGCTCCAGTGCGAGTGCTGTCCGCGGTTATGATGATCCATCCGAGGTTCGGATGTGATTTGTGATTTTCTATCGCATCGCTCCCGACATGTTAACGTTTCTGGTGCAAGGTAAACGGCGTGAGCTAATGCTAATATTAGCCGATCTTTACAATGGCGGTCTCCATGGCGGTAAAGCGGAAATTAAACTACCTAAATATACCGAAAAAGCCCTGGCAGGGTTTAACTACCTTCTGCCGCCACCAGGTGTTAGACAAAGAGTTAACATTAACCCATTTAGGCCTGACGTCGAAATAAAAAAATAGTTCGCTCTGAAAGAATATATACCTATTCAAAGATTCGTGCCGCATTTTTAAGATTTTTCAAAAATAGCAGACCTACAAGGATAATGTAAAAATAAATAATGGTACCATTTCTTTACCGTAGACCTATACCTTGAAACATGCTCTGATGAAGGCTGCATAGCCGAAACGCGTAAGCGTTCCTTTTTGGTGTGTGCCAATAAAGAAATGGAAATGTGAGTACTTTGTCCACCGCTTGTTTAATTTTTGGATGTGCTACCTTTTTGGAATTATTTTAATTCCTGTTTTTTGATGTATACTGGATTTGGGTCTGGCACTCCACTGAAAACCATTGCTGATGCGCAACCTCTTTTTCTCATTTACCTTGAAACATGTATTGTCGTTGTACACTGATGATTAGGAACTTAAAGTATGCATGCGGCCCACCCATCTGACCACTGAACACGGCAGCCGTCCGCAAACTACTTTGTAGATTTTCAATTTTGGACCTGATTCAGAAAAGGCTGGGAATAAACTCTGAGCTACATAATATAGCACTGCACACGTATGCACTTCCAAAGTCCCGAGAGGGAGGAACTGGTAACCCCCCATTGTTTTCTCGAAATAATGGCGATATGTGTAAGAAATAATTAAAGATTTAGCAGGCTGTCAGCTTGTCGAAGTACAAAACGGAGTGCAGGCTTTACTTTACCTTCCCTCTAAAATCACCACTCCGGTGTTTATTCTTCTCGTTTCCCCGCTTGCCTTTAATCTCCTCGGCTCGCCGTCTCTATACCCATGTCATGCTTTTCCTTCTCTTGCCTGCGGCTTCAGCCATCTTCTCAAACAATGATCTGATTCGGCTGCCAGTGCCAAAATTAAAATGTAACACACACACGCGACACGAACCGGAGGGACTGTCGGGGTTACTCTGACAGACCCAGCATGTTGCCGCGGGCCGTTTTGGGATCAATTTCAATGTTCTCTGAAGCTGGTGTTAAAAAAATGTGCTGTATTAAAAAAAAAGAAGAAGAAAAATCCTTTATTTAACATTTCCCCTATGCTAGTTGTCAGTGCGAGCTGGGCGACTGGTTCAGCTGGTGCAGGACATACACAGGCTCTGTACACTACTGATTTTAAGTGGGTCGATTAGCAGCCAACGATGAACACATGACATCTTGTATTTGTAAACACAGAGCATTGGTTCTCACTTCTCAACCTGTGGGTCGGGACCCTCAGGGGGTCTTTTTAACCCATTTTGGGGCGGGAACCCCTTTTGGTGTTTTAAACATTATGTTATAATTTAGCAGAGCTATTGAAAAATAGCAGATCTACAAGCTCATAGCGCGCCACCGAGTGGCGCGCTACGTGCTTGTAGGTCTGCTATTTTTGAAAAATCATGAACATGTGGTGCAAAGCTTTGAATATATACTCTTTCAGAGCGAACGATTTTAACTCAAATCTTTGCTTCTGGGAGGTGGTCCCTGAAACAACACATTTTCAGATGGGGGTCAGCGGCCAATTTCATATATTTTGGGGGTCCTTGACATGCAATATTGAGAACCACTGATGTAAAAAAATGTACGTCAAATGGGTTAATACCTCAGGCTGGGGGAGGGGTGGCACCTGTCAGTGGGGAGTGTTTGGCGGGAGGAGTAGGGTGGTAGGTTCCACGTCGTCCCGGTGGGGGCTCCTCACCGGCAGCGTGAGGCCAGTAGGATACGACAGCAGTGACGACACACAGCAATGTGTGTGGGGAGAAAAAGGAGTAAAATTAAAAGAAATACAAATAAATAAACGATAATACATTTATACCAAGTGGGCCCACAGCCTGCTAGTGTATCATTTTCTAACAAATAATAATTACACTTTTAGTGATATGTCGGTCTATATAAAGTGGTGTCAGGTGAGGTGACGGAGGACATTCATCTCTCTCTGTGTGTGTCTGGATGCTTTTAGGAACAGTGGGCTGTAATGAGGTCTATCTGCAACATGTGGAGCTCTGCAGTCCAACGCATGCATCACTCCTCCTTCCCTGCGTCAGCCATCTGTTTTAATGAGTTCTACATGCCAGGGAGAGGCTATCCTGAGTGGATCTACGCAGATGAAGAATTAATTTAGTTGTGTTGTGTGACAGGCGAATGTAATCCTCTATGACAGTGGTGCTCAGTGGGTGGGGTTCCATATAGCATCACATTGGTTTAAACCTAATATATATACCTATATATATATATATATGAAAATAGCTCCCAACGCAGTCTTGAAAGAAATGTGGGCACATTTTGGAATATGTCTGAAACATTTTACGTCACAAAATGTGTGTGTGTGTGGGGGGGGGGGAGATCCCTGGCACAGAAATACTTTCTGACGAGGGTCCACAGAAATACTTCCTGACGAGGGTCCACAGAAATACTTCCTGACGAGGGTCCACAGAGGGTCCACAGAAATACTTCCTGACGAGGGTCCACAGAAATACTTCCTGACGAGGGTCCACAGAAATACTTCCTGACAAGGGTCCACGGCCAAATGCATCATTAACTTCAGGGGTCTGGTGTGAGAACCACTGCCGAGACATTGGGCCATGTGATATCAGCAGAAAGGTTGAGAGAGGCGTCGGTGAGGCCGCGCATGACCAGCCGCGTTGTGTTTGAGACAGTTTAAAGAGTGTGTGTGTGTGTGTGTGTGTGTGTGTGTGTGTGTGTGTGTGTGTGTGTGCGTGCATGCGTGGCCGTACACGCTTCTTTGTAGATACATTGTATCTGTGTGTGTGTGTGTATGTGTGCATGTGTGTGAAGTGTGGTTATCAGAGCAGCAGGCATGCGTCTGAGCAAGTCTCACTGACAGGCAGTTCTTAGCCTCGATGCAACCCAAGAGGAACAGAGAACAGAGTGCTTGTGTAGCCTGTCATGTCTTAACCCATTTTGGGCGGGATCCCCTTTTGGTGTTAGCATTATGTTATGCTTTAGCTATTGAAAAATAGCAGATCTACAAGCTCATAGCGCGCCACCGAGTGGCGCGCTACGAGCTTGTAGGTCTGCTATTTTTGAAAAATCGAAGAACGACTGACATACTGTAGAAACATAGCTTTTTCAGAAAACTGTCAGGACTTAGAAGACATTTTTAGAATCTGATCTCAGGTCAAAATGTCTTAAAAAGCGCATCGCGATGGACCTCTCCAATTTCATCAGAGAACCCCTCTGCTCGAATTCTTCCGGTACAGTCTGACTTTGAGTTGCCCTGCCACATATGTAACTACATAGTTACCCCCCCCCCCCAATGCACACACACACACACACACACACACACACACACACACACACACACACACACACACACACGCACACACACACACATATACGTCGTACACACACAGGCGGTCAATCAAAAGGCAGGCAGAAGAGGCTTGTCAGTCAGTAGTCAGTCGGGGGGAGGGAGGGAGGGAGGGATGGAGGGAAGGATAGGGGGAGGTATTGGGGTCCGCTCAGGCTTCAGACAAGACATCACGTTACGCTACCGTCAGCCCCCCCCCCCCCCCCCCACCCCTTTGCAGAAAAAAAAGGAGAGAAAAAAAAAGAGAGCTGGTTTGTCAAAGCTGTTAAGTTAGGATTTCACAGAGGGGACTGCGGGAATAGAGAGGGGACTAAGGTTGGTCTAATCCAATTACACACACGTCTATACTGTTCCAATAGCACTTCCAGCTGGGAGAATGGCTGCCTCTGGGCTGTGGTGGATGGATAGCAGGTGGAAAGCTTGTATCTCCATATTTCAACTTTGTACGTGTTTTCTTCGTTGTAGATTAATGCCCAACTTCATCATAGAAGAGTGTCGAACTCGCAGAAAGTGACAATAGCCGCACTTTACAAGCTCACAATGCGACGTGTTTGTGAGCTAGTTGGGCTGTTTTCATTTTCTGAAACGCTTTGTTTCCGTTTCCTGAGACGTAACGGGGTTTTGTCATACGAGGCTTCCCACACAACTCTCTCACACACACACACACACACACACACACACACACACACACACACACACACACACACACACACAACCACGACCCAGCTGATTGAACTGTGTGCACGGCTTCACTGTGGTCCTAATAATCCCATTCCAGAGAGGCGGAGGTGGAGGAACGACGGTCGCTGTTTTGACCTCGCTCCTGCTGTCCAGATCAGTGCTTCCTGACCTCTTTGAACGTGCAAACCCGGCCTTACTTATTTTTTATAATATTAACCCATTTTGACATGAGATCAGATTCTAAAAATGTCTTCTACATCCTGACAGTTTTCTGAAAAAGCTATGTTTCTATGTCAGTCGTTCTTTGAATTTTTCAAAAATAGCAGACCTACAAGCTTGGTGATCTGCTATTTTTCAATAGCTAAAGCATAACATAATTCTAACACCCAAAATGGGTTAACCCATTGGGTTAACCCAAATGGGTTAATTAAAGACAAATTGTAGAAAACAGAAAATAAAGGCACCCATACAGTATAAACTCCAGATGACTCATGCTTGCGTCACAGCAGAACGCTGGTCCTGCGTGACTAACCACGCACACTAAATAAAGAATGGAGTCAGAGAGGGTTGTTTCAATCAGAGAGAGTACACATATGGAATGTTGTTTTAAATCAGAGAGGGTACACATATGTTGTTTTAAATCAGAGAGGGTACAAATGGAATGGAATGGACGCGGTATAACAAACCAAAGATATGTTACATTCGGCAAGATTTGCCCCGCCTACTAGTGAACTGGAGCGGAGTGAAAGAGTACCTGCCTATAGAGTGTCGCAGCCCCGCCCCCTCGAGAGACCCGGAAAATAAATCCCCGTTCATTTTCCTCATAGACCTTTCAGAAAGTATTTATTTAAAGACGTTTACGCCGCGGACAAAGCCAACTCTTGTCGTGACAAATCATGACAATAAACACAATGTTTTGGGCCAAACAAATTATTAGTAAGTGTTGTCATGATTTGTCACGACTCGAGTTGGCTTCGTACGACGCTTAAAAGGTCTTTAAATAAATACTTTTTGAAATGTCTATGGGAAAAATGCATTGTGATTCATTTCCTGGGCCTGGCGTCGTCATGAAAGGGGGCGGGACTGCGACGCTCTATACCCCTACTACTACTACTAGGGACGTCTGGGAAAAATGCGAGGCCCTGTGTGAACATTAATTAATTAATTAATTCATGTTTATTTTGTCCTTCAATTTGCAAGTATTAACTGAGAGAGAGAGAGAGAGAGAGAGAGAGAGAGAGAGAGGCAGTTCCCACTTCAGAAGAAGAGAGAATTGACAAATATATAAAGCACTCTCAAGCAGCAGCTTTCCTTGAAGCAAATTGCAATAATGTCTTGATAATCCTGTCTAGATCAGTTTTAAAGCGGGGCCCTGTGGCTGATTGGGGGCGCGGTTGGATCGATGATTTTTGTAATGAATTTATCAAATGAAACTCTCAGCGAGGCTTTGAACTCTTCTTTTTTTCTTTACGACTCGACTTTGTGTCTTTCAAGAATTTCCCCCTCGAGTTTCAACTTCCAACACGAAACAGACTTGCTTTGCTTCTTTTTTTCTCTCCCCACTGTCTCCACCTCCTCCCACGACGGTTCAATGCCCCCCTCCCTCCACCCCTCCCACAGAGACTGAGGTGGGCGGGGATAAGAGGTGAGGAGCTCAGGGGGCTTGGGTGTGGACATTTTTGGTATTGCAGCTGAAATGTCTTGGAAGAGTATCCTCAGAGAGGATGGAAATGAATGATTTGAGTGGTTGTTTAGGCTTCAGTGGGTATAGAGAGGTATTAAAGGGAAACATTTATGTAATACATTTGATTTTAAATTCATGGTGGAGCCCCTTTAAGTAAATGTACTTAGTTAGGAGTACACAGGCGAGCGGGAGAGATAGAGAGAGAGAGAGAGACCAGACGTCATTGTGAACGGCGGTTGCACAGCGGCAGGCTGACAGTTTGACAGACAGAGTGGAATGAGAAACCCGAGCAAGTATTGAGATCTCACATTAGTGGAGCTCAGCGCGGGTGTGTCCGTCCGCGCTCGTTACAGTCATTCCTTTTGTCGTCACTTGTCTATCCCTGGCTTTACAGCACGAGGAATTGTACCTCCCCACCCCCGTACCTCCCCACCCCCGTACCTCCCCCACCCCTGGCACCCCTAGGACAAGAGGAACTGAGTCTCTGCTGCAAACTGCTGTAACAGCAGTTTGCGAGATGCAAATATGCAACATTATAGTTCTGGGGTGTAGCGTCGAATGCAATTGGTAATTTGGTATGCTAACTGTATTGGAGTTGAGTGGCTACTAAGTGTGTATTTTGTCCAAAACAGTCATCCAACATTTACCACACAACAGTACTACTAGTGCAAAAAAATAAAACCACATATTTTTATACAAATGGAAGTGTACACTACACTACTTGCTTTTCCCTTTTTACCTCACTGAACCGTGAACGTGATCGAATCATTGAATCGGATCATTGCCGTGAGCGTGAATCGAATCGCTCACTCACTGAAATGATCCGTTTTGCCCATCACTACTGCTGTTGTCCCCACCAGAGCAAAAGTTCAACTGAGAATTTATAGAGAACAGGATGATAGCCCAGCCAACTGGGATTAGGGTGTGGCCGAGGACACCCAATCAGGAAGGAGGGGCAGGTCCGAGCAGGGACCTGTCAATCAAGTCTGCATTCAATCATTCACGTATCACTGCCAGCCATCAGTCTCTCTCACTCTCCAACATACTCCATGCAATACCTTACATGAAACACAGATGGAACACAAATTATAATACATGCCATCAACATAAAACCAACATTTCCACACTATTACAATAGGCCTATCTCACAGCCCGCTTTTCACGCCCACTTCCGGTAAATAGTGGTGTCTTTAACATTAGCATTTACACGTTTTTTTCTCTGGAGAATCTAAGTACATTTTCTAATGTAAAAATGTGACAGACCAATATTATTATGAAGCAAACAAGATGGTAAATCAGCTCGAACAGATAGAACAAACCTTACCATGAGAAAACAAAAGTTGTAGACTTCTTAAATTACCTCTGTTAACATGTAGCGTCTATGGAGTGACGTCACGCTATCACCACTAACCCCAAAAGGGGGCGTATTAAGGGGGGCGGGGAAATTCTGTGAGATAGGCTTATTATCCCCAGACTAACCAATGCAATTACCACCACAATAATAACAAAAATGTAAGAAGGACTGTGGTCCGTAACACCCATATGCACACACCGCAGCGGAGCGGAGCGCCTGATAACACTAACTGGAGAGCAGGACAGATGCACAACGGAGACAGCGTTTGTTTCACCTTGACAAATATGACTATGTCCTCATTTCTTGTTTTTACCTGCTGTAACATGAATAGCCCAATTTGGGAACTGCAAATGACCTTGACCTTGATAACCGGCAAATCACAGCACATTCTTTTGCCTAATTATTCAGAAAACCCCAGACCACAGAAAATCCACTGGATTTTCAAAGTTCTGTTTTTTTGGGGTGTAATTGAGGTCAGAAAAAAATGCATGTGACCAGACCTTTAAGCATCAAGACCAAACATTATTTATTTGAAAAACTATCCTATTCCACTAGACCTCTTGTCGCTCATAAGTAGTATAGGGACTATATAGTCAAACCATTTCCCCCGTTCAAAAATATCTCTCTTCATCCTCAAGTTAGCGGTCATCCTCTCCATGTCAAAAATCTCAGACACTATTTTAAGCCAGTCCTCCACAGATGGAGATTCTGTCTGTAGGCATTTAACAAGTAATGGCTCCCCCCCCCCCCCCCCCCCCCCTGCAGCCATGAATATTTTCATAAGATACGTATCACTTCTGGTAATTTCATCTGGTAAATCTCCCAGATACAGCAATAAACAGGACCTTGATATTGGTATACCCAGAATCTCCAAGACATCATTGTGTTTCCGTGCCCCCGCCCCCTCCAACGATCTCGTCATGTGTATTCAACATAATTCATTCTGTGTTACTCGTTATCTGGCTGCAACTGTATGTGGGGTGCAGTGTTGCAACGCAACACATTGTGAGCTTGTAGATCTGTTATTTTTGGCGAATGTTCCCCCCCAAAATAGGCATGACGGAGGTTAACCCATTTAAGCCTGACGTCCAAAAAAAAAAAACGTTCGCTCTGAAAGAATATATATTCATTTATTTATTGTGCCGCATTTTTACGATTTTTTCAAAAATAGCAGACCTACAAGTTCATAGCGCCCCATTTTGACCTGAGATCAGATGTCTTCTACATCCTGATAGTTTTCTGAAAAAGCTATGCTTCTATGTCAGTCGTTCTTCGATTTAAAAAAAATAGCAGACCTACAAGCTCATAGTGCGCCACTCTGTGGCGCGCTATGAGCTTGTAGATCTGCTATTTTTCAATAGCTAAAGTATAACATAATGCTTAGTTAAAACGCCAAAAGGGGTTCCCGCCCAAAAATGGGTTAAAATGGTTAAGTGGTTTAGAAAACGTACCCCCCCCCCCCCCCCTCTGTTTTCTTGAATAAATCAAACCCATGGCTTCATATAAGTCTAGATTGGGGGAAGGCAGGTTCCATTCCAGGGGCTGATAGAGATGGTGTGTGACTCATCGTCGGTCATGCTGATCGTTATTGCGAGGGAGATCGCAGGAGTTGGGACTGGACAGTGTGCTCAGCAGAAGTGCGCTTGACAGAATGAATCAGTCAGCCCTGTGCGGCGTCAACGCATTGCCTCCCTTCTTTCCCCCCGACCGCGGAAAACCAAGACGACACGGGCAAGGGGGGGCAAAGGGACGGGGCGGGGTGGGGAGGGGAGGGGAAGGGTGAGGGGGGAGGCGCGGGGGCCTCTTCGAGTCATCTGTCATCGTGTTACCGCCATTCATAATTCAGTGAGACACTGCAGGCTCCTCTCGGACGACACGCACGCCGCCCACATTACCATGCACGCTTGGAGGGAGGGTGAGTGCGATCATGAGCGCATATGCGCAGGTGTGAACATTTGGGATGTAGTCACCTGTGAATGTTCTGCACCTGTCCACGTCCATGTGTAACCAGCCGCGGTGCAGTGCACGCAGGCGTACATAGACACTGTACACGAGCCGCGGTGCAGTGCACGCAGGCGTACATAGACACTGTACACGCAGACACGCAAAGCTGTGGTGGACAAAGTAATCAACCCCAGCTGTGCTTCAGTGCTTGAGTCCAGTGGTGGAAAAAGTACTCGTATTTAAGTACCAATACTGCATTGTACAACTAAGCTCCATTACAAGTAAAAGTCTGGAATTCAAAATGTACTTGAGTAAAAGTACAAAATGTTGGCATCAAAATGTACTTAAAAGTACCAAAAGTAGAATGTAGGCCTACTCACTATGCAGAATGTGCCATTTCAAGTTTGCAAATGTATGTAAATAATTTTAAAATGGCTATTGAAAATAGCCCATCTACTTGTAGATGGGCTATTTTCAAATGGCTGAAATGTATATAGGGCTAAAGTGTTTAATGTATGTTTTGTGATAATAATCAAAGTAACTAGTAACTAAAGTTTACAAATAAATGTAGTGGAGTAAGAGTAAAATATTTGCCCCTGAGATATAGTGGAATAGTAAAGTTAAAATACTGTAAATTGGAAATACTCAAGCAAAGTACAAATACCTCCAAAATTGTACTTAAGTAGAGTACTTAAGATAATGTACTTAGTTACTTTACACCACTGCTTGAGTCAGAACACTCCTGGAGTCCTGGTCAAGTATTACTCAACTGTGAAAGTTGCTTTGTCAAATTTGTACTAACAAAACAACATACATTTGTACTGTAATGTCAGACCTGAGACCAACCAGCTTTGGTTTGCCCAAACGTTGTGTCTCATACCATGCCAGTGTTTATTTAAAACAAATGACAACAACAAACCACAACAACATTTTGCTGATGTGTTCTTTTTTTTTGCGTTTTTGTGCCAATGCAATACGTGGGCTCTCCGCGGCTCTCCTTGGAGAGAGCGTGTTTGACTTTGTCTTCATCCCAGCAAGATCTCAGACGCCTCAGCGGCTGACTTTTAATTGAACAGGCACCCAGCACAAATAACCAATTTAAAACAGCTAAATTTAGACCTCCAGTCTCCTTTAAAGGGCCACCACAAGCGCTCCGAAAATATGGCTCGCACAACCGTGGATGCTCTGTGTTTGTGCAAAGGCATGCTGTTGGAATGGACCTGGGCGATGGTATGCATTAGCGTAGGTGAGTTGGATGTCTGGTGACAGCTCCGTTATCTGGCTACATGAGTATTGCTTTGTCCTACGACTGGTGATCAGTGTTGCCACGATGGAAACAAGTCCCCCAGGCCTTTGTGTTATCCTTTTAGACCAAATATCCGTGCTGTTTAAATGTTTTTGACTAATAACCACACGCACGCACGCACACACGCACGCACGCACGCACGCACGCACACACACACACACACACACACACACACACACACACACACACACACACACACACATCCGTGTGAATGCGATCAATGAGAATGTTTCCATCTCCAAGAGTAGCTTCCTGACTGTTACCCGAGTCATGTGAAACACTGGTATTCACCTGAACAGACGCATCTGTCATGGAAAACAGCAGCACAGTGACAGCAGCTGGAGAGCCCTGCACAATGAATGTCAGCACCGCCAGCGAAACCATTATGTCTCTCCTGTTGGCGTTTAGTGATAATAAATGAGGCCGCCACCTCTCTGTCTTACAGAGGGGTTTGGGGGGGGGGGGTTCCCTGCAGCTTCGCCCCCCCTCACACCTAATTTACAGTATGGTGCCAGCAACATATCACGCCGCAGACTCTTTTTGATGCTAACTGCTCTCTGGGGATGTTATGAATAATTTGCATCAAAGTAGTAGTGTATTGTTATGTGATTGTGCAATTGCAATGATAATCACGGTGGCTAAGTGCTAAACAGCTACTCGGGGACCGTGATGCAAGTTGGGAACAAATCAACGGGTTGGAGTACCCAGTGCTTGATTACAATCAATGTGTTCTTTATAATGAATAATGATGCAAGTCTGGAACCATGCGAGTTGGGAATGCATCATGATTCATGCGGCAACTGTTTATGAAGTAGGAGCTCTAATAATCCGTACTGCAAGTGTAGTCGTGGTCGTAGTAGTAGGTCCTGTAGCAGCCCATCTTTATGTTGTCACGGCCTTGTACCTTAACCCATTTAGACCTGAGAAAAGATTCTACAAAATGTCTTCAAAATCATGACAGTTTTCTGAAAATGTTTCTATGTCAGTGGTTCTTTGATTTTTCAAAAATAGCAGACCTACAAGCTCGTAGCGCGCCACTCGGTGGCGCGCTATGAGCTTGTAGGTCTGCTATTTTTCAATAGCTAAAGCATAACACAACACTAACACCAAAACGGGTTCCCGCCCCGAAATGGGTATAATTGCGCATGATTTAGACTTTAATTGCGTGCCAGTCTTGCACACCGACCGAACATAACGGATCCACAAGCTCAGAACGTGCCGCGCCATCTTGTGTAGATCAGCTATTTCATGTGCGAGACGTGGCGTCGACCAAGTCTAAATCTTGCGGGGTTAGTTCAGCATGCTGCTCCCCTGAGGCATGGCGTGTGCACTGCTCACAGTTCTCAGTAATGGCGGCTAGCCCTTGGCAAGGCTTGTGTTCATTTAGGGAACTTAATGAATTACAAGGCCCTCGTAATGAGCTCTGCAGAGCAGTGCTGTGGGGAGGTCAGATGGTTTGAATAACTAATGAAGCTCCAGTCACCACCAGTCACAGCTTAAACATGCATGCACTCTGCCGTGCTGTTTGAGCGCATTTTGAGTATGGCGTTGCCAATTTACAGAACACTACAGACTGTAGCCAATGACAACATAGCACATAGCCAATGACAGAAGAATAGCCCATAGCCAATGACAGCGTACCCCATTGCCAACGCATTTGCACACCTGTGCTGTCACTCGGGGTGATCTGTATACGCAACTCCTGCTGGACTTCTTAACATTCAGCACTGCGACTTGTTTGCCTGCAGCTCGATGGTGGTTGATGTGACTGATGGAACTTATATTTTGAAATCTGAATGTTTATGTACACGTTTACAATGTAAATGTAGCGATCGCGTAAAACAGGCGGAAGGTAATCCATGGCTAATATTATCAGGACGTTGTAATATGACGTAACGGGGCTACCTGTCACGTCAAATAGTGCTGAATATGTTGTCCCAAGCCGTCATTATAGTCCTACTTTAAAGTCAGAATATGACAGAGCAACACATTTACCCCAAAAAGAAGAGAAACTAAGAAAGTAATTTAGTTTTCTATCTCCTGCGGGCCTTTGGAGAGGCAGTTATTATAACTCTAGGTCCCATCAGGGGAAGAGCAGGAGAAGTAGGCCGAGTTCTCCTTGGGCAAAAATAGCAGATAACTTCACAACTCACTTTGCACGCTGATTGGCAAAATGAAATCAAATTCCTATCAAATTTTCTCCGCGAGATTTCATCAAGTTTCTCATGGAAACACAGTCAGAGGTCATCTTTCTGGAGTGGTTATCAGGGCCTGTGCTATTTCTCCTAACCCATTTTGGGCGGGAACCCCTTTTGGTGTTTTAAGCATTAGGCCTGTGTTATACTTTAGCTATTGAAAAATAGCAGATCTACAAGCTCATAGGGCGCCACCGAGTGGCGCGCTACGAGCTTGTAGGTCTGCTATTTTTGAAAAATCGTGAAAATGTACCTCAAATCTTTCAGAGTTTCAGTTTTTAACTCAAATCTTTGCTTCTGGAGAGGTCCCCTGGAACAACATATTTTCAGATGGGGGTCGGCGGCATATTACATATCATTTTTGGGGTCCTTGACATGAAATATTGAGAACCACTGATATAGAAACATGAGGTTTTTCAGAAAAAAAAGGCATTTTAAAAAGACATTTTTTAAACTTCGACGTCAGGCCTAAATGGTATAACTGGTGCTTTTCTTGTTGCCTAAAGTGTTTCAGAATCATCCAAAGGCCCTCCCCCGTCTCATAGAACCTAGACGTGACAAAAGAGATCGGATATTTCAAAGCCCCACCTCCCGCGGAGAATCCCCAATGACAACTGTCAGGATGTTCTGACAGTGATGGGCATAAGCGCTGTCAAAGATTTACATACATAAATTATTGAGTTGTATAATAGGATTTCCTCTGCATCTCATGTTTTTTTTTTACCTACAGCATTAGATTTCATTTGAACTCACCGAGGCATTTGTCAAACACTCACATCAGCTTCATTTTGTGTTTGATACGTTTTTATTATTATTCTTATTTATCTCAACAAGAACGATTTCAGAATGTTAGCTCACCTGAAAGTATAGAATAGATTTATGCTGAAACTTAACAAGGATAGTCTACGATGGAAATTGTGTCTTTTATATTCAGTACAGTAGGCCTATTGTGTGTTAATTGGGAAAGAGTCTCTCTGATGTTCAGTATGTTTCCTGTGATGGTCACCAATGAATACACCTTCTTAGATGAATGAGATTTAACAATGAATCAGCATTTCTCATAATAAAGACATAATGTGACCAGATTTGACTGAGAGACTGCCATCGCGCAAATTCCAGCTTCCAGGAGAAAAACCTTTTTTTTTTTTCCAAAATGAGTTTATAGCACAGGCAGACTCTTCACATACTAAAGCATGTCTGAAATAAGTGTAATGTTAGAGACCACAGAAGTGAACCTTTCAAGCCTGTTTTCTCAACTCGCTGTTTCTCTGCAAGACATTACTCTATAAGCCATATCTCCAAAACTGCTGGGTCAAACTGAACAACCAATATGTCAATTTGAAGCTATGATTCCCTGCTTTCATATGACATCAAAAAAATCCAATGGCAGTCCCTCAGTCAAATGTAGTCACATATAACAATGCTTTACTCAGAGATTCCCAACCTACCTGTATGGGCATTGTGTTCCCGGGCAAGAAAAGAAAGTGCTGTATGTATAGTATGATGCACTGAGAAAACTGTTGCGCCTTTCTTCGTCCTTTTTTCTTTCCAAACTTGACTACGGTAGCGGTGGTCTTGACTACGGTAGCGGTGGTCTTGACTACGGTAGCGGTGGTCTTGACTACGGTAGCGGTGGTCTTGACTACGGTAGCGGTGGTCTTGACTACGGTAGCGGTGGTCTTGACTACGGTAGCGGTGGTCTTGACTAAGGTAGCGGTGGTCTTGACTACGGTAGCGGTGGTCTTGACTACGGTAGCGGTGGTCTTGACTACGGTAGCGGTGGTCTTGACTACGGTAGCGGTGGTCTTGACTACGGTAGCGGTGGTCTTGACTACGGTAGCGGTGGTCTTGACTACGGTAGCGGTGGTCTTGACTACGGTAGCGGTGGTCTTGACTACGGTAGCGGTGGTCTTGACTACGGTAGCGGTGGTCTTGACTACGGTAGCGGTGGTCTTGACTACGGTAGCGGTGGTCTTGACTACGGTAGCGGTGGTCTTGACTACGGTAGTGGTGGTCTTGACTACGGTAGCGGTGGTCTTGACTACGGTAGCGGTGGTCCTGTATAGTATGATGGAAAGACATCACTGGCAAAACACCATCAGTACAACATTATTTAATATCAATACAAATATGCACATACAATAAACAATTACACACACACACTGCCTACAGCAGTAAACTACCAAATGTATGCCGTAGATGCAGACGTCTCCACACACATGTACACACACACACACACACACACACACACACATGCACGCACGCAGTGCGCACGCAGTGCGCACGCACGCTCACACACTTGGGCGCATACAGGGACACGTGTGCATATGCACAATCACGTCCTCTCTCCCGTAAACCCCTCCCCAAACCCCTCCTCCCCTCCCCTGGCCCCTGTCACTCAGATCTATGGACCTCCATTAGCAACCATCTGTTACAACCTGCAGCAAAGCTATTACACCTCACACACACGCACGCACGCACGCACGCACACACACACTCACACGCTTTCACAAGCAGATGAATGGCCTCACTTACCAACACTCCACAGAATTACGGCGCAGACGGTTGGTCGCACAACACAGGGCTAGATAACTTCTCTGAGCCGTGAGAGACGCTGTGGCTGAAACATCGTCTGCTCAACCTTCAAAACAAGAAGTCACCCGTACTCTCACAGACACCTGTGATGACAGTGTACGCAGCAACGGAGCCCATTATGCCTGCCCCCACTTCACAGATACATTGAAAGGTCAACACACACACACGCACACACACACACTCACACACACACACACACACGCACACACACACACACGCACACTCCCGCACACACACACACACACACACGCACACACAGCGCTACAAGAGCTACAAGCTCATAGCGCGCCACCGAGTGGTGCGCTATGAGCTTGTAGGTCTGCTATTTTTGAAAAATCGAAGAACGACTGACATAGAAATATAGCTTTTTCAGAAAACTGTCAGGATGTTTTTTGTCAAAATGGGTTAAATGCACGTTTATTTGAGCTCCCAAAGTGCTGCAGCTCCATTCGAATGCAATGCATTCAAGTTGTGAGCCCTTGGGAGTCGTGAGCTTGTTAGATGTACTATTTTGGCTGTGCGACACCGTCGCACAACGAGGTATAGAATAGGGCTTAAGTGGTTAAGATGACGTTTTATGTCCACTCCACTCGATAGACAGAGGTAATTGCAACCATGTCCGATGATACGATACAGATGCAGTGCGTTGTCCGCTTCAAATAACTTTATTGACATTGTCAACCAATAGGTGTCCTATACCCAACATGATTTAGACCTGTTGTAATGTTGTTAAATGTCTTGCATAGGGACACCGCAGAGGTACTAGTTATATTATATTGCACTATATTATGTTAGTTATATATATATATATATATGTATATATATATATTTTTAAGATGTTTCCAAATCTTTCAAAAAATAGCTGATCTAGAACTTGCGATAAGTATAAAATAGGGTTAAAGTGGATTAGATTTTGATGCTATACATCCCATGATGCCCACTGGGTTAAAAATAACCATGAGTTGAGGTATATACGCTCTGGATTATTATCGCTTTAAATATCTTCCTGATAGCCATGCGCCCTGCGTCACACACAAATCACTCATTAAGGGTGACAATGTGGGTGACAGAAAGTGGTGGGGTGGGTGAGGTGAGGTGGCTGGGGGGGGGGGGGGGGGGGGGGGGGGGGGGGCTCCTAGCGGGGATGATGCTCTTCCTGTGTTTAACCCATTTAGGCCTGACGTCGAAATTTAAAAAATGTCTTCAGAATCCTGAAAAACCTTGTTTCTGTATCCGTGTGTGCTCAATATTTCATGTCAAGAACCCCAAAAATGATATGTAATATGCCTCCACCCCCCCCATCTGAAAATATGTTCTTCCAGGGACCCCACAGAAGCAAAGATATCAGTTAAAATGTTCACTCTGTAAGTCTGTAATAATATATATTCAAAGATTTGAGGCACATTTTTCACAAATTTTAAAAAATAGCAGACCTACAAGTTCATAGCGCGCTATGAGCTTGTAGATCTGCTATTTTTCTATAGTTAAAACGTTAAAAGGGGGTTCCCGCCCAAAATGGGGTTAAGCAACTTGTTCACGTAGCTAGCAGCATCATCTGCCTCACTCCTTCATCTGCCCGTATACGTCAGCCTGTTCCTTCATCTACCCGTATACGTCAGCCTGAGACAAATGAATGGAAAATGACTGCTTTGTGCGTTTATACTCTGCCGTCTCCTCACGATGCATAAAGCGAGAAGCGTCGTCGGCGGGGGCGGAAAAACCTCGTATCTCCATATTTCAACTTTAAACGTAAATTATTTCCCTACTCCCGTCCGTCATACTGCAATGTCCTGCAAGAGTATACCGTAGTCAACAAGCTCTACAACAAGCTCAAAATGCGTCACATTGTGATGCGTTTTGAGCTTGTAGTTTCGCTATTTATGGTATATACACTGTATATATTTTTTTTGTATTACTTGAATCCTATAATATGATATATCCTGTATGAGGTTTCTACCTGACGGCAACCGTGTGCGATTTTCTATCTGCCAAGTGTGGACGAGAGAGAGAAAAGGAGTGGAGACGAGAGAGAGAGAGAGAGAGAGAGAGAGAGGGAGAGGGAGAGGCGAGAGAGCGAGGAGAGAGTACTTGAGTGCGAATGGCTGCGCTTTTCTTTATATTTTCAATTGCAAAGCGCTGCCTTTGTCAGTTTGTTGTTTTCTCGCCTCGAGGGTACAATTGAAAAATATCATTTCATATGAAAGGGGCTTTTGAAAACGTCTCTGCAATCAAATAGAAAATATGGGTTATACTGCTTATAATGATGGGGAAAAAAAGCAAATAAGCACAGTGCAACAAAAACGTTCAAAAGGACAATATATGGTTGTGTGCATTTACCGCAGTTGTGGTGTTTTAATAGAAATGTAGATATGGTTTACATAATATGTAACCATATCTACCTTTCTATTAAACCACATATTATGTGTCAGCAAGGCCATGCTGTATCAAAC
Organism: Electrona antarctica; assembly: GCF_951216825.1. Lineage (NCBI taxonomy): Eukaryota > Metazoa > Chordata > Actinopteri > Myctophiformes > Myctophidae > Electrona > Electrona antarctica. Next base: position 14,362,630 of record NC_136790.1, read on the forward strand.
CTGTCACTCTCATTTCTACTGTAAGAGTATAGCACACGTGTGTGGTTGTTCTGGATGTGTGGGTGTGTGTGTGCTTGCATTAGTACTGTACATATAAGCTACTGTACTGTACTGGATGCCAGAGCATCCAGTACAGTACAGTATGCCAAAGCATATCTAGCATAGCGGCAAAGAGAGGCAGCTGCCTCCCCAACTCCCTTTGAAAATCACTGACTGAGGCAAAAAATAAGAGAAAAAAAAAACCCAGAATATTATTAGTGGGCAGCGGATTGGCAGGCAGACACTTGTCCATTCCGTAGCACGACCCTATAGTAATGCAAATGTCTGCCTTTGTCCCATGGCGTGCCAAGTGTGGGGGTCTGGTACCAGCACCTGTAGCCTATTATACTCGCGTGGCAGTTACAATCCCTTTGAAAAAACCTGTTTAGTGTTTCTGATTATGCAATTTAAAGCACAGCGTCATTACTAGGCTTACTTCCTTGGGAAGGCGAACACGAGTCAATTGTGACAATGATTTGATTTACGCATCATGTTAACCCATTTTGGGCTTAACTATTGAAAAATAGCAGATCTACAAGCTTGTAGGTCTGCTATTTTTGAAAATTTGTGAAAATAATGCCTCAAATCTTTGAATATATATTATTACAGACTTACAGAGTGAACATTTTAACTCATATCTTTGCTTCTGTGGGGTCCCTGGAAGAACATATTTTCAGATGGGGGGCGGAGGCATATTACATATCATTTTTGAGGTCCTTGACATGAAATATTGAGCACCACTGATACAGAAACATAAGGTTTTTCAGAAAAACCGTCAGGATTTTGAAGATTTTCTTTTTAATTTCGACGTCAGGCCTAAATAGGTTAAACCAGATAGTAGACCAGTGACTCTCTCGCCTAAATAGTCTTTGTCTCCTAATGTTTGAGAGAGATTTAACTGAAGGTCTGAACTATACGATCCGGTTATACATATTTTCAAGTGCAAGACCACAATTTTGCTGTTTTGCCGTTTCCGTCCATCCGACGTGTCAGCACGTCCAAGGGGTCCCAATCGACGCGTACATCCGACGTGTGAGGACGTCATGTTAAGTCTTAGCGCATCCTCAATGATACGGGGCGAGATAAGAATATTCTGAATTCCTTTTTTTTATTTGTCAGTTTCGCCTTTCGGCTACCGTATGCTCCGCTCTGTCCCCATGTTAGCTTATCATTGAGTTAGCCGTTAGCCGGAAAGAATGACTCGTCTCTCCTAATCCAGGGCGCTTTCCGTGGTGTTGAACGGATCGATATACTGGCGCTTCATTTCTGCTCCTCATCCGTCTCTCCCGCAAAATATGAACGCTTTTTGGATCATATATCGTATAAACTAAAACGATCGCAATGTAAGCTAGCTATGTAAAGTAAAAACAAATTAGTGGATTGTTTCCGGGTCATGGGTTTCCGAGTAAAAGCGGCCATGTTGTTCCGGCACCCCAGAGCTTCTATTTTGAAGGACTTCCGGCACTGATTGTGTTAATGTTGTTGTATAATTGCACTGTTGAAATGAGCCACTAATTTCATACGAATACATACATTGATTATGCTTGCATATTATCTCTATTAAAGGAGCATTCAGTAATTTGGGTGATTTGGAAAAAAACCCGGTCCTCCCCGCTAACAAGATGTGCACATGCACACGCTCTACAGTGGGGGAAGTACAGCAGACCAACAGCACGTGCACCAAGGCCCGCCCAACTCAATCATGATTGGAGGAAGGCCCCCCAAAGCCCAAACCGAAACTAGGGTTTTTTTACCCCAGGGGCTCACTGGGGGGAACTCCTTATATGGTCAGCACACTTTATAGTAGGGAGGATTATCCAAAAAATAAGAAAAAATAAGTGATATTTGAATTAAGTGAAATCACTGAATATACCTTTAACATTTCTTCAGTTTTGTACAATGTTGTTGTTTTGGCCATGTCCACCTGTCATACAAATAAATGACAAGAGAGGAGGATATCAAACACAGGCATGGATTCCCTCCCATCCCCCCCCCCCCCCCCCCCCCCCCCGGGCCAGCACACATGTGTATACAGTAGGTAACAGTAGTGTGCATCTCTATAGAGGTGGCAGGCAGGAGATTGCTTGTGGGACAAATAGCGGTTGGCTGTGTGGTAAATAAACCCTGTCTGAATGCCTGCCTGGCCCGCCTGATATTCTTAGCCCGCTCG